>NC_058023.1:24269520-24638896 GCF_019176455.1 Solea senegalensis | reverse complement strand
ATGTATTGGGGAAATTTCACTCATGTTTGAATCCTGTTTTGAAAGTATGCTTTAGTTAAGTGTATTTTATCCATATCACCTGTAAACTGAAGAATGTACCCACATTAAACTAATATGAGAAAAAAAAATATGATTGAGTTAGTTAAAAATAACCAGGTTGATATTTGGCTTCTGAATGTTGATGTAAAAGAGATGACCTTTGCTTCCTTTGCCTCACATTCACTTTCATGCATTTTTAAAATGTCTTTATGTTTATTTTCTGATCTATCTATTACTGTTTTTTAAATTTTCAGACCACTGGCTGCGGTTAGTGTTGTTCCTGCTGTGAGTGCACTCTTAAACCACCTCCTCTGTCAGATTGAGGCAGAGAAACTGGGGAAAGGTTTGTAATAAATTGTGTTTAATTATTCAAAGAAGAAAATTGAAATAATCGTAGCTCAATAGTTTGTAACAGTGCCACATAAAGATTAAAATTGTAATTCTGCTGAGCTGACATGGAGATTTTTGAAAACCCAAAAACTAAAAATAAATCTGTTTCTCTTTGGAGTGTAAGATTTTGCATTGAATGTTAAGTTGCATTGTTTTCTCGTCATTTCTCCTCCAGCTGGTCTATTTGTGGCCAGACAGGCTCTGAGCTGCCTCCTCTGTCTGGACGGCACTGCCCAGCTTCTCTCCCTGGTCACTGTGGACAAGATCACTTCAATCCTCAAGTAAGCACTGTGTTGCATCCGTCCTTGTCCATTGAGTATCTAGAGTCATATATCAACACAATCGGCAATAAAATGTTTTTGTTTTTTTTATTATTTCTGTAGAGTTAAAATGTCTAATTTTATGTTCTCTTGTTATTACAGGAAGTTTCCCACAGACCTGTCTGCTTTGCTGCTCGGAGACCTGTACTACACCCGCTTGTCAGTCAGCGGTGTTTCAGAGCATCTGTCCCACAGTGCGCTGCTGGAGCTCTACCATATGCTGCATATCAACCTCTCCTCCAACATCTCCAAGGTTTGTCTCCAGTAACGGCATTAGCAAATTGGATCCCTTAAGATTTATTTACAATTGTCGCCCAAGCACAGAAAACCAGCCTGTCTTCTCCTAGTCTGATTGGCATTTGTGTGCACCTGGCAAATAATTTTAAGTTATTAAGAGAAGGTTAAATCCAGCCTTCTTTTAAATCTGAGCTTGATTATGAATAATATATAGTTTATAGCCATTATATTTATTTACATTAACTTTTTTCTTTCAGATTCGCCTTCTAACTTTAAGGATCCTCACTCAGTTTGAGGCAGAGCTTCCTTCACAGTCTCAGGTACAGCTGTCAGTCCAGAGTCTAGCCGAACTACCACAATAGAGTTATAGAAATATTAAACATAAGCTTGTGTTCTTGTCCAGGGTGAGGAGAACGTGGATGTCCAGCCGGTGTTTGCATTTTGCCTGCAGGCAGAGCTGGTGCCAGCTTCAGTACAGGACTACAGAGAAAAACTGCTTCACCTCCGGAAGCTGAGACACGACCTGGTGCAGCGTAACTTGCCACAGGGTCCACACGGCTCCTTCCAGCAGGTAGGATTAACATTGAATGGTCAAGTCATCAAAACTCATGACTTGATCTAGGTGAAATTCCGTTTCAGCTCACATACGATTGTAAAATGAGAGCAAATTACTTGAATGCATTTGCCATGATTCTTGTACAGTACAGCACACAATGCAATTACTACTTTCATTTTTAATTAATCATTTATAATCATGTTGTCATATGCTACCTATATCCTAAAATGTGTCAGCCAACTTAAGGTCAAACAGAATTATTTTCTCCCAATGTATGACAGAGAAAAGCATAAAAGCTTGACATGTGAGATGCCTGAACAGCTAATGTTTGATATTTTTATATATATATATATATATATATATATATATATATATATATATATATATATGTATATATACATATGTGTGTGTGTGTGTATATATAAAGATTACCAGATTAATTCATTCATTTTTGAAGTATACAAAACTAATTATCATGCCACCTTTTCTTTCAGGTACCTTTACGTTACCTCATTGCAATGCTGTTTGTCAACTTCAGGCCACTGTGGGAAGCAGTCATTGAACTGATTGTGTGAGTATAAACAAATCCTGCCAAAAATTATTAGCTGAAAAGTAAAAAATAAAAGATTTCTTTTTATTTGACCTAAAGTATATCATTCAAAATGTTTTACAAAGCTTTCCTTCCTCCCTTCAGGAGCCATGCCAAGGGGATGGACAACAAGGACTTCTGGGCGGTCTACCATGAACATCTGGAGATGGTGGCAGGGCTGGCAGGTACAGCTCTCCGCTGGGCTGCTAGATTCTGGGGCAACAGTGGCAAAGATGTTTTTTTTTGTAAACACATATCTTGCGAATATGGACATGAAAATTAAGTCCCTTTTTTCTGCCTGTCGTAGAAAATCAATTGAAGGAGGAGGATGATGATGATGATGATGATGAAGAGGAAGAGTCCAGTCATCAGAGTGAACCGGGCTGTGACGTCATAGAAAGTGGGGATGTGGGCGTGCTGTTCCTAGAGCAGTTGAAGTTGACCAGTGAGTCAAACGACAGGACGGACTTCCCTAACTTCCGTAGCCTGCTGTGGCGCGCCATGGCCCAGTTTCCTGACAGAGTGGAACCACGCAGCCGAGAACTGAGTCCTCTGCTGCTCAGGTTTATCAGGTCAGTGTTTCATAGGGTTGTTGATTTGCCTTGTTGATTTAAAAATGCCATGTATCTGTGTAGTATGGGGTCCTTATGCTTTTTTGTTTTTTGTCATCAGGAATGAGTTTTATCCTGCTGACCTACTGGTAGCCCCTACTCAGGACCTTAGGAAGAGGAGTGATGCTGCTGCCCCAGAGGATTCTGGGATGGCTGTGGAGGAAGAGGAGAAAGAGGAGGATGAGGAGCAGGATGTGGAGGAAAGAGGTCAGCAGCAGAGGAAGGCCCTTTCAAGGAAAGCTGCTGCAAAGTAAGACATCGCCACAACCACATTACCAGCTACCATTATCTAGTTACATTAATGAAGTATGTAGAAGATCAACGGCCTAGTAGTGAGGACTATGATGACCAGTGGGACCTAGGCTGTTAGCTTATTGCTCTTTATGACCATGTGAAGTTGTTTTAATGGGATTTGCTTTTCCTCTCACAGACAGCTGATTGCCCATTTAAGAGTTTTTGCTAAATTCACCAACCCTCGTTCTCTCTACCTGGAGAACCATCTCAGTGAACTCTATAACCAGGTAATCCAAATACCGCACATTCAGCTGCACATGTTATTGAACTGAACCAGTTTCAGATCTGCTTTACTGGAACATAATTGTGTGGGTTATTTATTTATTTATTTATTTATTTTTATTTTTTTTTATTTTTTTTGTGAAATTCAATTGTATCCGAGCACTTTTCGTAAAGGAATAAGGAGTTTGGGGAATTTTGGACTAGTTACACCAACATTACACCAACATGATGTATTCTTCTCCTTGTTTGTTTTCAGTTGCTGTGTCATCAGGACCAGCAGATTCAGCGTGTGGCACTGGAATGTCTTCTCACATATAAAGACTCCAACATTGTCCCGTACAAGTAAGAAAACCACCATAATTACTCTAACAGATAGCCAGGAAAACAAGTTGGATTCCTGTTGAAGCAACAGTCTCGGTTTGTCTTTTTTTCTCAATGGGATCATTGTGAGCGTCTTTGATAAATTACAGCTGTTTTCATTAAACCTCTATAGTTACAGACAGGAATATTAACCTCATTGCTATCTCTGCTTGACGTTCTACTCTCTGTTATCAAGCTATCCACTTTCAGCACAACCAGCCATCTTGCAGACAGATAGGCGGTGCTGACAGGACAGTGTGTGTAGCTCTTTGTTCAGCCTGTCACACTGCACTGGTTTCTGGACAAGAGTTATTCCTGTTGTTCATGTTATTTCCAACTGTAATCCAGTATGTTTATATTTTATTTGATATGAAATCCTTACATAACTTCATAGGAAAGTGAAAGTATTTAACCCGAGTTTAAGTTTTAAGTCTGTCCTGCTATTAAGCCTTTGAAAAAGATGTTAAATCACTAAGTAACCACTGTTAGCCATGACAGTGCTGGTGTGTGTCGCAGTGTTTCAACCTTTGTTTGTGTTTGTTCAGGGAGAATCTTGAGAGGCTCCTCGATGACAAACACTTCAAGGAGGAGATTGTCCATTTCAACATTTCTGAGGAGACCGGAGTGGTTGAAGCTTCACACAGAGCCAGACTGATCCCGCTGCTTATGAGGTACTGAACATGGATGTGTGAGGCAAACTATCTGTTTTACCTCCTAAAGGAATAAAGCATGTTGGAACATTTTCATTTAGATGAGATGAGTGATTACCAGTCTCGCATCTGTCACATCTGTCCATTCCCGTATCTCAGTATCCCTTGAATAGAATCAAGACATGAGAGTGGTGTAGAGCCTCTCAAATTATTAACTCTTCACACAAACCAAGTGTGTTTCCAAATATTCCAAACATTTCTTTGAACTTGCTTGATGTCAGTTTGCTCATTTTGTGAGTATTTTTAATGGGCTATGAAACAACACTGATTGGTTACATATTAGCCAGAAAACACACAATAGACGGTTCATAGTTAAGCTTATTCTTATCCTATTGTATGTAGGAAGTGTTTAAAACGGAGGATTGTGCTTTTATACACACACTGTCCTCAGCCAGTCTGTCTGCTTCACCTCAATTATTTACTGAAGCTGCTTTGTGTTTAAAATAAAGAAAAGAAAAAAACATTTTGATTCCTTAATTGTCCTTTTTATGTCTGTTAGCTTTGACTTACATATTCCCTCAGTCACCAGCCTTTATTTTGCTCTTCGTCATAGGGTCCTGTTCGGGCGTCTCCGCAGTAAAACGGGCAGTAGGTTCCAGGGAAAAGCCTCTTCTTCAACCCGGTCCTCCATCATTCTGCGTTTCCTGGCAGGTTGCCAGGCTGAGGAGCTGGGAATGTTCATCAACCTGCTGCTGGAGCCCGTCAGCCATCACAGTCAAGGTAGAAAATCAAAGACTTCCTTAAAAGTTTTTCCTATCACACAAAAACACACCATCCAGCATCTGCAGATATTATTTACATACGACAGTTAATCGTGTCAACTTAAGTTTGTTTCACATCTGGATTTCCTGTTAAGATATCATATGAAGAAGATGAAAATGGCAGAAGTTCCCTTGTCAGTGTTGTGCCTGTGCTGTTTTTTCAGGATCTTGTCTGGCGTCAGTGGAGAGAGCAGTTGCTGAGACAGACCTGGGTGCCATCCTGCCGCTGGGCCGTCAACACAGCCTGCTGAACATCCTCCATGTGGTGATTCAGAAACTGGCTCACCTAATCCACATCTACCTGCCCAAAGTGCTGCAGATTTTACTTTGCGTCGCTGCCAGTGTGTCCACCGTCCTGGACAAGAGGGACCAGGTAGCCACAAACATGTTTCTAATAATCAGATTGCTATAAAATAGAATCAGCAAAGCAACATTACGGCATCTACAACATCCATCCATTGTCTGCCGCTTTATCCTCCACATGAGGGTCGCAGGGTTGCGAGAGCACAGAGACGATTATCAATTCACTCTCGCATTCATCATACATGTTTTTGGATTGTGGGAGGAAAGGCACACAAAGGGAGAAAATAGAAACCCAATGCAGAAGTAACATACTTAAATAATCTTTAAGCTTTTAACATGGATCTGCAGTGTTACTTTAATGTATAAATTATTCCTGTTTCAAAATATACCCTTAAATCTACACATGTGTATGATTAACTTCGAATCATTGAGTGGAAAATTCCAGTGAAAGCTGGATGTGTGTGTCAAAGTATAAATTTGCTTATTCTTTGAGCTTATATGAGCTTTGCCTCTGTCCATTATAAAGCTCATAGGTACATTATCCATATTAAATTCTGCCTCTTTTGTTCGCAGCTGAAGTCGGGTTGCATCAGTCCTCTAAAGAACCTCAGGCGACTCAGCATTTTGAGGATCCACGACTTTTTTGATGGCTATGACTTCTACAGCTTCACCCCAGATGAACTGGACGCTGTCTTCGAGGCTGTGGTGTGGCCTCAGGTACGTAACAACAAACAACCGGATTTGTTCCATTATCTTTGTTCAAAGACTTCACCAACTAACACTAACTTTACATTTTTTTCCCCTTTTTACAGGTGTGTCGTCTGCCCACAGAGAGCCCCTACTCGCCAACACCTCTGCTTAAACTGATCTATGTTTGGTGCAAAAATGCAAGGTCAGATTCTGTCACTTTTCAATCACATCACTTATTAATCTACTCCTCATCCCTCCATCAGTGTTAACCAGCAAGAGTTGAAGTAAATATAGGATTAATTTTGTCTTTCTGGTTCAGGTTCTTTCCTCTTCTGGCCAAGCAAAGACCAGACCATCCAGAGTGTGGCGTCCTCTTGAATGTCTTTTCCCTCCTCTCTGCCAAGAATGCTTCCCCAGCGACCATCGCCATGGTTATGGACATCGCTGAGTCTCTAGCAACATCTGAAGACTTTGTTGCCTCAGAGTCAGAGACAGAGCTGAGTGTCAACAGCAGTGTGTTCCCACAGCCTGGAGAGGGCGCTGTTAATACAACAGGTCAGAGGAAGCTGGCTTTATTAAAATGCATTTTCACCTTTTTTAAAATCCTTTTCTATGTTTCATTTCTTAATCTCCTGGGAAACGTTTGATAAGCATGTTGTATTTCCTGCAGCTTCATTAACTCAGGGCTCCAGACTGCTGCTGCCTCACATCTCCACTCTGCTGAGATACTTCAGCAGGATCATATGCAACACTGACAGGCTCAAGAAGAAGAAGTACAGAGCACAGGTGGCCAAGGAGCTCAATATCCTCTCCAAGTGAGTCCACGGTTAACCAGTTATTTTGATCTAGGTTCATATAATAAAGAGAACATAGTGATTCTTTTTTTCTTGTCTCACTGTATACTAGAGGTGTTGTAAAAGTTTTACAAAGCAGTTGTTTGAAGCTAACTTGTAATTGTGAATTGTATTTATATATGTATAAATATATATATAATTAATTAATTATTATATTAGTTGATTTTTTAATTTATGTTTCGTTCTATTTTACAGAGTCAGCCGATTTGTGAGCGACAAAGATCAGAGTTCAGTGCTCATCAGCCTGTTGCTGCCTTACCTCCAGAGAGGCCACAACCCACAGGTAAGTCTAATGAATTAGAAATGTTGGGCTCTGTAAGTGCTCCTTTTAGACTAGTAGTTGTACAATGTATTCGAGTTTAAAATGTTTTACTGTCAGTCTTCCATTCTCAGAAAGAGAAGAAGGATTTAGCCAAGTTAGTGGAGCTTTTTAACAAATTTGTCTCTGTAATTTACCTCATTATGTGCTTGTTTCAGGAGACGGAGATTGACATCCTGGCCACCGTACAGAACCTGCTGCGCCAGTGTGAGCAGCCCTCTGCCTTCCTCCGCCCTCTCAGCAAACTCTTCTCCGTCATTCATAACAAGCTGCCCAGGCAGGCTCTCACCAGTGTCTTCCAGGTACAGATTGTAGTTATTGCCATTCGATACTGCAGTCTAACCTAGGTTCACAGGATCAACCTCAGGGTTTCTCCTTTTTAAACCTGAATTTTAACTTGTGAAATACTGGATGCAGGGATCAAAAGTAAGCTTTACGTAACTGAAATGTGCCACTGAGCCAGTAATTTTTTGGTGGCATTTACAGACATACAGTGCAAATATCTCCCATTCAAATCCTGAGTCCTTACTATAAAACTAGGAGATGGGTGTTGCAAATTGAGGCCTAGGCTGTTAAACCCACACTTGACTTGAATGATGAGTACTTGACATGCATTTGTAGCTGTACTTCTCAGCAAAGCATTTAAAATGAAAATTGTTGATCTCTGTGGTGCTCTGTTTTCAGACCTTGTCAGATATGGAGCCCTCCCTCACATATATCACTGACTTAACAGCAAAAGTAAGATCATTCATATCATATGACCTATTGTTATTCACACAGTAATCTATGTGGTGAGATTCACCTGCTTTGTAGTATTAGTAACCACACAAATGCTGTTTCCTGTTCATCTTCTCCAGCTCAATGCGTTCGACAGTCGGCATTTGGATGAGATTTACTTTGACATGCGCCTGACGGCTTTCCAAGACGCCACCAGGCATGTCAAAGACATGCAGACTCTGGACCTGGATTACATCAGCATCATCATACACAACTGTTTCCATACTTATGAGGTAAGTAGATTTATGACACGGATAAACTTTCTAAAGCGGAGGTCTTCAACATTCTTCATACCAAGAACCTCCAAAATGAACGGAGAGATGGAGCAGAACATTTTTTTTTGTATTAAACAGAGCCTCGTGTTATTATTTACAATTATTTCTAATAATACACAGCCTTAAATATTCATGTTGCAAGTTATAGGGTATGGTGGCGTGCCACTGCCATTTATAAACGTACCGTGTTAACCGATGCCAGTGCCAACATTAACGATGTCTGTCAGTTTTTCCAATTTAAGTATTTATTTTAAACAAAAAAAATGGGGTGGAATTAAAAAAATGTAAACTCCCCTGCAGTACCTTCTCAGACTGCTTGTTTCAGACCTTTTGTTGAAAGGAATAGCCATAATATGAGATTTTAATTTTCTGTCTATCCTTGGGTACAGATTGGTGACATGTCACTGGCAGACAACGCCACCTTGTGTCTGTCTGCAGTGATCACCCAGCTGGAAGCGGTCGGAGCTGGTGAGCAGCTCTACAAGGACATCATTCAACACACCATCCTGGACGCTGTACACAAGGGGCTCCGCAGCAAGACAGAGGTACTCGCACCTCCTTCAAAGAGAGATTACTTCACACATTCAGGCTGATGTACGTTTTTTTAACTCAACCCTTCCACTTTTCACAGAGTGTGCAGCATGATTACACCACTGTGCTTGCCTGCCTGGTGAAGACGTTCCCTTGCAAAAAAGAGTTCAGAGACCTGGTGCAGCTCAGAGACTACAATGATCCCGAGTCTGACTTCTTTGAGCACATGAAGCATATCCAGGTCAGAGACGAACAATGAATTCTCACGGCGTTTTCTTCCCCTTCCTTTATCTGACTGTCTGACTAAAATGTTTCTGTGTTTAGATTCACCGTCGGGGTCGTGCGCTAAGAAAGTTGGCCAAACAGCTGACTGAGGGCACGGTCGTGATGACTTCTCGCTCCATGCAGAATTACATAATGCCGTATGCCATGACTGCCCTGCTAGATGAAAAGATGGTCAAGGTGACTTATTCAAACTTGTGTAAAGAAAATGCCTTTTATTGTAGAATGTGTGATGACACATTACTTTTTAAAATTGTGCATGAAACTAAAAATACATATTCCCATGTTGCAGCATGAGAATATGACATCAGCTTCTGTAGAGGTGGTTGGCGCAGTGTGTCGCAGGCTGACCTGGTCCAAGTACCTCTATTACATGAAATACTTCATCCACATCCTGCAGACTGCACAGACTGAGCAGAAACTGGCTGTCAAGTAGGGACTTCCTGTTTATGTTTGCGTTTAAATTACAATTGTGACTTTTGGATTTGTTCTTGTCTTTGTAATTGAAGTGTTTCATAGAGGTTTTCGTCTCCTCCTTTTCTTTTCTCCCTTTCCACCCTCCCACTCTAACACCAGTTTGCTGGTCACAGTTCTAGAGGCTTTCCATTTTGACCACCAGACCCTTAGCAGAGAAATGGAGGCAGCTAAGGCCAGAGAAGGTTAGTGACACGTCAGATCTCTTCTGCATCCTCTCATGTGTTGCTCCCACATTTATAGAAATATTTGAAATGGATGCACATCTTGGCTAACAGTCTTTAATGTAATTTCTAAAAACATAAACATATCAGGAGAAGGGATAAATCGTTAAAAAAAAATGGTTCCCAATGCATTTAAAGGAATTTGATTTAGCCTTATACTAAAAAAAAATCATCCTTGTCATTTTCTTTCATCAAGCTGCAAATGTCACAGTCGACGCAGATGAAATGGATGAAGCTGCAGCTGATGACTTTAACCCAAGCGATGATGATGAGGAGGAGAAAATGGACATTGACAGTAAGACGGCTCCGTCTGATGTCCCAATGGAGATGGACAATGATGGTGTCTCAGAGGAAGCGGCCACCACTAAAGCCAAGGGACCAGGGGCTGTTAAAGCTGCTGCAGTGGCCAGTGGACTGCCACAGAGCAAAGAAGAACTGGAGTCTCTGATCAAAGCCATCCACCAGACTGTTAATGACAGCGTGCTGCCTCGCCTGCACAAGTGTCTCACTGCAAAGGTACAGACTGCACATATAAACGACTGATACGCGTAAAAGCTCCAATCCAAGCAGCACTGTAACGGTAAAAGGTGTGTCCTCTAGGTGAAGCGTGACGAGGAGCACAAGGCGACAAAGTCGAAGGACGTGAAGGAGGAGGAGGTGGCGAGGATACCGATCGCCTTCGCGATGGTTAAACTGATGCAAACTCTTCCTCCACACATCATGGATTCCAACCTGCCCGGGTACGTGTGTGTTGCTAGTGGATGTATTTAAACATATGAAGGCAGAAAAATCTCTGTATGTTGACCGTTTATATTTTCTCTGTTGTGTAGAATCCTGATTAAGGTGTGTGTGGTGCTGAGGAACCGCTTCCAGGAGATTCGTGATGTGGCAAGAGGGACACTGGTGAAGATCATTGAGGCACTGGGGTTCAGATACCTGCAGTACCTGCTCAAAGAGATGCAGGGTGTCCTAGTGAAGGGCTACCAGGCAAGAGTGCACGCACACACACACACACACACACACACACACACACTGACAGAAAAAATGTAGCTGTATTCTAATGCAATTGAACTTAAACACACTAGTCAAAAAATGGTTTTGTAGGTGGAGGCATTTCACAATTTTTTGGAAAGGAAGTGCTCATTATGTGTTTGAACTGTTTGCTCTCCTTCCTTTCAGGTCCATGTGCTGACATTTACAGTGTACCAATTGCTGTCTGCACTCAGTCCTACACTGAAGAGTGGTGACCTGGACCCATGCATGAACATGCTCATCAGTGTAGGAACATGTCCTCTTTCACTCCACATTACTCAGTAGTCTCCCATTTGTCAAAATATTAAAGAGGGAGTATCGGGTGTGTTTCATTTTCAGGTATTCATTTTATCATTATCATTTATCTTTATCACCTATTCTCTGTTCAATGTTGGTTAGATCTTCAACAATGAGCTGTTTGGGGCTGTGGCTGAGGAGAAGGAGGTGAAGGGGATCGTCTCTAAGCTTATGGAGGCTCGACACAGTAAGAGCATGGACTCCTATGAGCTGCTAGCTCAGTTCTGCAGCAGGGAGAGCATTACCCAACTCATACTGCCCCTGAAGGAGGTGAGGGAGTGATTTAAATTCATTTGAAAAATCATGCTTTTGCTGACATAAGTCAACCTGGAGTGACCATAGCAAAGATTGACTGTTCTCCTCATTCCTCTTGTATCATCCTCCCACCAGATACTGGAGACTACATCCAGTCTTAAGACGTGTAACCGGGTGGTAGCTGTGCTACGGCGACTGGTCCTGGGTCTGCTGGTCAATGTAGGCATGGCCCCTCAGGATATCTTACTGCTGTGCCACAGCCTGATCAGCCAGAGTCTGCCACTGCTCACTAAGAGAGACCGGTACACACACAAGCCCAGAGAAAAATGCAGTAAATCTCCTTAATGCCTATTTCCATTGACTTCCTTTGACACTGTACATATGTATATGTGTGATTTTAGAGACAAAGCGTCTGCAAAGCCTCCTCCTGACCCCAGACTGCCCCCTCCCAGCTGTCTGCTTCTGCCTCCGACCCCAAAAAGAGGAGGACAGAAAGCTCCTGTCAGCAGCCGAACCAATATGCACATCTTGGTGGACAGTGGCCTCAAGGTACACGTCATTCCACAGCTAGTCCTTAGTAACCTCAAGTGTTTGTGAGCTGTCCTCATATGAATCCATCTGTTCTTCAGCTGCTCCACCTGAGTCTGAAGAAATCCAAAGTGACATCATCCGATGCCTCGGCTCTGGAGATGCTAGACCCTTTCATACAGCTGCTGCTCGACTGCCTCGACTCCATGCATGTCAAGGTACAAGTACCTGAAGTTTACATGGTTGACATCAGGGGTACTCACAAAATTCCATAAGCAAAGGTCTTGAACATCATAGATGCATCATAAACTAAACTAAAGTGGAAAGTAAATAAAAGTTAATTTCCTGGACCTGTAGTGCCATAAAAGCTAGAAAAGCTAGACCATTTAAGACAAATCCACATGGCAATGGTCTGGACAAGATGGTTCCTGGGTCCTAATCGGACCACGGTCAGCCTTTTAGTGACCCCTGGTTTCCATGGTTACACATATACATACTGGTCACTCAAATTCATACATATAACTTTTACTCCATCCACTCTCTTCCCTTCCAGGTGACCACAGAGGCTCTGGTGTGCTTCACCTTGTTGCTGAAATTCCCGCTGCCGGCAGTGAATCGGAACGTCGACCAGCTGACTAAGAAGCTCTTTGTCCTGTTGAAGGATTACTCAAAGGCTGGTGCTGCCCGTGGGGAAAATTACCATCTGGTCCAGAGCTGCTTCAAGGTAATACATAAAAAAAAAAAGTGCACACAACATCTATCAACTGTTGTTTTTGTTGTGTTTCATCTTAAGTTTGGATTCAAAGCACAACCCGAAAGTAATAAAACTTTCATTTTCTGTCTCCTGTTCGTCTCTCAGGCTATCACCACTTTAGTAAAGAATGTCAAAAGCAGCAACATCTCTGAGACACAGTTGCAAGTGCTGTTGGGATACGCTGAGGAGGACATTTATGATCAGTCACGCCAGGCCACTGCCTTTGGTTTGCTTAAGGTAACAAGCCTCAGGATCCAATCTTTGGCTTCTATTAAAAATGTCTAATTTATCATTTCTAATCTATTATAGTCTAATTTTCTGTGTGCGTCTGTCTCGTTCAGGCGATTCTGTCCAGGAAGCTTGTAGTTCCAGAGATGGAGGAGGTGATGACCAAAGTTTCCAAGCTGTCCGTTACTGGCAGCAATGGTATGATCAGAATCCACTGTCGACAGGTACGAACACACAAGCTACACTTTTCCTCTTTGCTGCAGACTGTTGAATAAAGAGATGTGGGCAGTCAGGAAATTGTGGTCATGTGTTGCAGATCTATCTGAAGTACCTGCTGGATTATCCACTGGGGAGGAGGCTGAGAGGCCACCTGGACTTTGTGGTGGCACAGTTACAATATGAGCACGACACAGGCAGAGAGTCTGTGCTGGAAATGCTGGCATACATATTCCAGACTTTTCCCAAGGTGAGTCAATTACAACTCAACTGTACGACCTTGTATATGGAAACACAACAATCTACCCTTGAATTAAGGGTAGATTAAAATCAATAGGCTAACATATATAACATTTGCCTCACTCCACTGGCTACCAGTACGTTTTAGGATTGATTTTAAAATTTTGGCACCTCAGTATCTGGCTGAACTGCTGCACCTACACACTCACACAGTCGGAGCGCTTAGGTCGGCTAACCAGCTAATTTTAGACTGTTGAGCATTTTAAATCTTCTTACTTTTACTCCATAGCATTTAACTCAGGTTAAAAGTTGGATGCTTTTGTGTTTTTAGTATGCTCTGTATTGTATTAAATGTTTTATTTTTTGATGCTTTCTTTTTTTTTTGATAAATACATTTGAGTTGAGTATTAATGCAGATATTTTTTTTTTACTTTAATGCATTAAACTTTCTGTAATTTTTTTTTTTGGCTGTGTAGAAACTGCTGTCACAGTACTGCGGTCTGTTCTTCGCCCCACTGGCCTTGGTCGTGGTCAATGACGACTCGGCACGCTGTAAAAAAATGGCTGCCTTGTCCATCAAGGCCCTGCTTACCCAGCTGAACAAAACCCAGCACGACAACTTGTTCACATTTGTCCACAACTGGTTAAATTCAGAGAAGGTACGCATAAATATAAATGCTCTTTTTTTTATCCACATATTAGCTGATTGTTTCAGTTCTATTTACTTCTCAGTATCAATGATGGCTGATGTCTGTTGCCAGGCAACCCTGCGGCGCCTCGGCGCTCAGATTTGCGGCCTGTTCGTGGAGGTGGAGGAGGAGAAGTTTGCCCGTCGACTGAAAAGCCTGCTGCCTCTGTTGGAGAAGGAGATCCACCCCGACAACTATGACGACGTAAATGTCAACACTTTGACGCTAGAGTTTGTGATGTGAGGAGACTGCTCTGTTTTAACTCTGCTTATCTAACAGATTGAAGAGGAAGAGGATGAGAAAGGGGCAGACAGGCTGTTGTTCACGTATCTAACACTCATTACCAAACTCACCAAGCACTGTGGTCTGCTGGAGGTCAAAAAGCCTCACAACACACTCTCAAACATCTGGGGTAGAAACCTAACGCGCACACAAATATATTATATATATATATTATTAATATATATTATTTCCATATGCAGCAGCACTCGCGTCATTTGTTATTTCTGTCCTGCAGGTCACATTGAAGCCCACCTGCGGTATCCTCACTGCTGGGTGTGGCTGACCGCCTCGCAGCTCTTTGGTCAGTTGTTTGCAGCCCACCAGGCAGAACAGCTGATCACCATTTGGAGAGGAGAGGCAGCAAAGGCTCAGTCAGTAGCCACAGCCTTCATCACCAGCAACCTGGACAAGAAGGTGAGGCTAAAGACCCCCTTGTTTCTCTTTTTCCCTCTTTTTTTTCCCTCATTGGTTTAACAAATTCACGTTTCTCTTTTTCTGGCCTCTAGATGAGGGAGTTGGCTTTATCGCTCTGCCGTCAGCTACAGTCAAAGTTCCTGGACACAGCGTCTGGAGAGCAGGTGCACAAACTCCCTACTGCCTCTCAGTCATGTCGGTTAATCACACTGATTCAGTTTGACTAAAAGACGTGTGTTCCTCTGCCCTCAGGTGATCAAGAACCTGCTGTTTGTCGGCAAGGTGATCTACCTCATTTCCCCCGAGTCTGATGTCGCATCCCCTCTGGAAGAGGTTAGAGAGGTGGAGGAGCAGAGGGAGAATGGAGAGGAGGAGGAGGAGGAGGACAAGGGAGAAGAGGGTGACAAGGGAGAGGAGGAAGAAGGTGATGAAATTGACAAGGATGATCGACCTCCTTCTCTGCTGTGGTTGATGAAAAAGCTGTCTCTGATGGCAAAGAGAGAAGCAGCACACACTCCCAAAGTTCCACTAAAGGTAATCAAAGAGACGAGCAGTTACATTTCTTGTTCTCGGCTTCACAACAGATATTATCCTTGTACTCCAACACTTCCTAGGTGAAGCTGCTGTTGAAAATACAGTGACTCACTTTTGCACTCTACACGCAGCCTTGACAGGTGTTGTACTGTATGTTGGCCCAAAGAATTCATTCTACTTCATTTAGTATACTGCACGACTACCACATCACTCCTTGTACAGATGTGTCTAAGCTAGAATAGATATTTAGGAGGCAAACAAATTAAAATTTCACAGTGCAGTGTGATTCAGTCACAAAGGATATCATATTCTCAAGTGTAACATCCTTTGTCTGGCTTTTTTTTCTTTCCCTCCACTCTCTCCCACAGAGAACATGTGTATTTAAGTTCCTGGGAGCAATGGGCATGGACCTGGGGAAGGAAGGTAGACTCGGCCCCTACCTGACCACAATCATCACTCCCCTCTACAGAGAACTGGACAGCACATACGCAGAGCAAGGTAACTGCTTCCATCTTTCCATGGAAATGACTGTTACACATGAGAACAAGAAATTATCTTATTATTATTGTTAATAATAATAATAATAATAATAATAATAATAATAATATTATTATTATTGCCCATCACATCATGTGGCCTTGCAACATGAATGAAACGGTCTGATTAGATCATTGGTGTCTTTTTACCCACTACCCCACTAGTTAAGACTGTCAGCTGTCAAATCTGATCTGTAAAGAATTAGATTTTAATCCGACTTAATTCCTTAATTCCTTAATTCTGTCTCTATCCAGACCCCACACTGAAGAACCTGGCACAGGAACTGATAGAGCTGCTGAAGAGACAAGTGGGGCTGGAGAAATTCTCTCTGGCCTTCTCTGCTGTACAGAAGGAGTTTTCACAGCGGCGAGCAGCACGTAAACGACACAGAGCCATGCAGGTGCGACTGAGGAAACACAATTAAATGCACACACACTCACTCACAAGAGCAGCAACTCTGTCGTTGGCAGCCACTTGATATTTGTTCTCATCTCTCTCTGCTCACAGGCGGTAGCGAACCCAGACATCGCTGCCAAGAAGAAACTCAAAAAGCACAGGAACAAAATTGAAGCCAAGAAGAGGAAGATCGAGTTCCTTCGCCCCGGTTATAAAGCCAAGAAGCACCGGAGCCACGCGCTCAAAGACCTGGCCATGGTGCAGTGAGACGAAAGCTGAAGAGGTGACTCGGTAAAGGTACTGCTTTCAATTCAGCAGGAAGTCGAGACTCTAACATCATGTTGTTACATAAAGACTTTTTTACGATTGTAATAATGAATTTGTCAATTGACAAAGAAACCATTCTTGGGCCAAGAAAGAGTATGTTTCTTGTGTGTGAACAGGATATCACTGCCTGTGGACTTCAGTTCCAAGCTGACTTTTTTTTTTTTTTTGCTGTTAACATATTTGTGCTTAAATTTATATCCCATACAGGTTGAGAGCATTTTGTAATTAAACAAAATTCAACATTTTTACTGAAGAATTGGTTTGGTAGTCTTACAGTTTCAACACAGTAGTTGTACAATCACTTAATATCAATCTTTACTGAGAATCATTTTCACTGTACAAGCAATTATAAATATGTCACCATAAAATTTTCAGCATACAGTTAGTGTTCAGTAACTACATTACTAATATGCCAAAGCTGTTCAATTCAATGAGGAAAAAAAAGACTAACCATGACAGAATAAAAAAAAGAAAGAAAATACATGAACGACACAAACTAACAAAAAGTAGAATTCCATGTAATTTCTTTTGTCTGACTAAATTATAAAAACAGCCCATGCTGCAGTAACACCTGACTTAAGGACACATATATAGGGAAATGCATTTTTGGTCACTTTGAAGTCAAATTCTTTTTAAATTGATCTTTTAGAACATTTTAACCAGGTCAGCTAATTATTTACTAGCTGTGTTATTCAAGGCTGGGGTTATTTTCTGCACTAACCATGGTCATGAAGCATGCTAAAACCACTCACTGATTAGTTTTAAATTCTAGTTGTTGACATCCAGTATTTGTACTTTAATGAATTCTGCCTCCTGATAAATCTCCATAACTTAGCTGTTATTAGCTTTGGCTCCATGGTGCAAGGTCCAGTGAAGAACTCCTGCTTTCAGATACATTTTCAGACACTGATGAGCGAACAAATGTTTTACAGAGCCTCATTTACTTTTTTCACTTCATTTACAATAACTTAATTGCTGACACAGTTACAAATGGTTACACAAAATCATCAGTTTGTCCACAGACGGCATTCAACTATCAACTGACATTTGACTGCATTTCCTAAATATACAAAAATGTCCATCACTGCAGCCCTAAGGCTCTAAAAACCTTCACTTGGACCTGGTGTGTGTGTGAATTCAGTCCAGGCATTACTGCAGCCCTTGCTTGTCAGTTCAGCGCATGGAAGGCATTTGGAGGAATTGGCCAACACTTCAGGTGGGTATAACGACAGGAAGAGAGCAAAGGAGTGCAATCAATGGTCCAAAGGGAAATGAGACACGGGGGAAGGGACTGTGGTCGGTCACAGGGCGTCGTGTAGATGGGTCCAAGGTCAGGAATATATACAGAGAGGGAGGGCGAGATTCACT
This sequence comes from Solea senegalensis, assembly GCF_019176455.1. NCBI lineage: Eukaryota > Metazoa > Chordata > Actinopteri > Pleuronectiformes > Soleidae > Solea > Solea senegalensis. The sequence continues at coordinate 24,620,981 of NC_058023.1, read as the reverse complement.
GCCGACTCTTCAGGGAATCCACCAACCTGCAGGGACAGATAAAGAGTCAATGGAATGCAGCCTCATTGTATCTTCAGGTTTAAGGATGCCAATTAAACTCTCTTTAAAACCTTCCCAAGGCCACTATGACTAAATTTAAGACGGTGGATTCACAAAATGTGCCCCCCAATTAGCAGCTTTTTTCACATCTGCACTCAATCCCACTTTATATGCTCATAACAGCTTTATTCTCCACAAGATTACATTTGTGGAGAATGTTTTTATGCTCTTAATTCTTGTCCCTATGCTTGTTTATATTTTTTGTGTGTGCTTTAATGACAGAAAAACGGCTCAATCCAAATCTCCATGTGAAAAGGCAAAACACTATTTACAAATATGCAAAATTTGGATCTGAACACCCAGCAGTAAATGGGGCAGACAACGTGTGCTACATAGGAATGAACAGTCAAGAATTAAAAATATTCAATGTACAGTGAAACAATGTTTCATCAGTACTCCTTCGGTCACTGCGTCCAAAAAACAAAAAAAAAAAAATAGAGACCCATTACTAAAGTACATATTCGTATTAACTGCAATAGCACGTATAGTAAAACCTACCATTCCATTGCCTCGTCCAGGCCTGTGCCCTTTGTGGCCGAGGTCTTGAAGATCTGCCACTTTCTGTCTTTGAGGGCAGGAAGGCCCAGAGCGTTTGCCACCTCGGTGGGCGTCATTGCCTGATCCATATCCTGTTTGTTTGCAAACACCACCAAGATGGCTTTCTTCAGCTCCTCCTCCTGAAAGAGATACAGTCACGGAATTACATCTGAGAAACCAGTAAGTAAGTAAAGTCAGCAGGTGTTTGGTTTCAAGTGGTGAACGTCATCTTTAATTGTGATGTGTTCTGATGTCTCACTCAAAAGTATTCAGCATTCATTTGTAAAGATTTCCTCTGATGTGACCTCACTGTGGCAGTAAAAGAAGTGATGGTATAGATATGTTTGACAAATTGGGAATCTACACAGTTGTTGTAAAGAAATTTCACAATGGACCTAAATTAATCAGTAACACAGTGGCTAAATATCATCTTCACATCTGACTCGATGCAGCTGAGAATTGGTCCCCGTTACCTCCAACATGGCCACCAGCTCAGACTTGGAGATGCCCATTCTATCACGATCGCTGCTGTCGACGACATAAATGACTGCATCTGTGTTTGAGTAATAACATCTCCAGTAGGGCCTGTGAATCAGAGAGGAGAAGGGGGGGAGGTACATTAGAGAGCAGCTGAGCTTTGGTCAGACAGCAAAAAGACAAACACAGACACAAAAACAAGATTTATCTGTTATCTGGGTGCTGACAGAGCAACCATCAGATTAGAGCTTCGTTCCACTTACATATACATTCATTTCCACTCCCACATACCTGATGCTGGTCTGTCCTCCCAGATCCCACACCTGGAACTTCAGGTTTTTATACGCGACTGTCTCCACGTTGAAGCCAATTGCTGTGTGGAAACAAATCCACATGCAGTGAGGAAAGAGGACATAAACCAGATTCAAGCAGACACAGGTTTTCTTTGTTAATGTAAATCTCAGGATAAAAAATGTGGAGATGATGGTCAGGAAAAAAAACCCTAAAACTAATTTTAGGTGTTTTTGACAGAATTGGTTCCACGTACCCTGCTTTTATAAAATGTTGATCAAAGGTAAAGCCACACAAATGCAAATAAGCATGCTGATGACAATTAACAAAGGCACAACATATCTATAGGGAAGTGGGTATGACATCGAAACCACACCCCCGAAAAGCAAACAATGAGCAAATGCATAGTCTTTACTTGACTCCTAGTGGCATGTAATGACATTAGTTGAGTAATGTTTGTGAATCGTGCCCACAGACAACTCTGATCATGATTTAGGAATCACTTTCTGATTCTGGTGGCCTAAACATTATTAAAGATCAGTTTGTTTGGTCAGTCGTTAGTGTTGCAGAAGGAACAATGAAAATGTCAGTCAATTCTCTTGGCTGTGACTGAATTGTTGATTTAGGGCCAGTTAAACTTGTTTTCCCCACTAGACTGTTCCAGTCACATCAAAGAAAAATGTTAACAATAATTGTTTGTTTGTAATCTGGTAGAAAATAAAATAATGACTACGTTACACAATGCAGATCGGCGAAAACTAACATAGTGTGTGAGAAAAGGGTGGAAATTAGAAAACAGACGAGAACATAGCAGTACGTACTGGGTATTGTAGTGACCACCTCTCCAACCTGTAGCCTGTACAGAATGGTTGTTTTTCCAGCACCGTCCAAACCAAGGATTAGAATCCTCATCTCTCTGGTGCCAAAAAGGCCAGAGAAAATACTAAACAAAGCACCTGGAGCAAAACACAACATGTTCCAATATTGAGAAAAGAAGCTTTTGATCAGTGATCGAAAATGTATCGTTTATCACCTAATATGCAATTTTCTATTCCCTGCTTCATCGATCTGAACTATGATCTGGTTAACTAAGGTTTCACCTTATAGCTGTGATAATGTATTCTGGTGCATTTATTTATCGTTTAAAATTTCATAAAACAGAAGTAATGCTCATTACATCGTCTATTGGGCAAGTATGAAGAGTTTAGCTTAGCTAAAGTAGCCAGAGCATGAGGGAAATACATGGGAAAAAAAACACAAGTTGTGGATTTCTACCGACTGTGTACTTGCTTCTAATGAGTAGGATTTTATTAAGACGAGTAGTCTGAGCAGAGAACATAGATTTATTGTGAAATGATTTACACCAAAACTCCCGTTGATGAAAAATACGGCAGTCGCTGAAACAAGTAACGACAGCTAGCTGGCTGGCTACAGTCAGTGGGCGTTCGGCGAAGCGGAGAAAAAAGTGCCTGTATTTCACTTTTTACACGCAGGTATGTTTCAGATTAACAAATATATTTATATATTTCACCGATCGATTATTAAAATACTCACCCATGTCGTCAGGACTGTGCTCCTTGTGTGACAAACGCAGGTGCAGTTGGGACAGAATCCTTCTTCCGTGTGGTTGACGTGTCTCTGAATGACGTCACAAACACGCTCTTGGATTTTATGCCGCAGCTTTCCACTCCAGCGGAAGCCCAGTTTAATTATCAAACTTTTTAATAACGACAATAACATATGTTTGAAAGACTTTCAACAATATATAATACATGAATCCAATTTGAGATTATATAAACAACACGCTACTTTATTAAATGTTAATATGTTACTCGAAAGTGCGACTTGTGGGAAAAATATCTGTTTCGACTCAATGATGCAGGGCGCGTTCAAGAAGCTACCTCATATCTGTGTTCTGAACTGTTCCACAGCTTTTATGAGTGAAGGGACGGCGACAGTGGCTGGTGAGTTGTTTTGAATGCAACTCGAATAGACTAAGGAGTAGCCTTCTCTGAGCAGCATCACATTTATGACCACTCACCAGACTAAAGGTAGATGTGAAAAGCTGCTCCACGAAACCTTAAATTGGATGCTGATTGCAAATGTTCGGAACAGTTTTTATAACAATGCGGGAACAGTTCTGAGCGAGATTTATCATCCACGGATGGACCTGGTGCCTGTCGGCTGAGACATCATATACAATCCACGGCCAGACTGACGAGGCGGGACAGCCGACAGGATGGTGGAGCGGTCGGACCGAGCCCCTCTGCTGGACTGGGAGGAGGTTCCGTCCGCGGAGAAGCCCGGCGTTACAGCACCGGCGGCAGCTCACGCCAAGGAACGACTGTCGAGCCCCACCAACAGCCGCGCCACATCAGGATGCTCCACGCCTGTGTTTGGGTGGAGCAGCAGTCCAGGAGGTCCCAGGTCTGTCTCCGGCTCAGACGTCTGCAGCACCCCGCCCACGACCTCCATCACCCCGGTGGGCACGGATGAAGGGCTGCGTCCAGGCAAGGAGCAGTATCTGTCGGATTTAGGCTCGAGGGATGTATCTCTAGAAGACAGGATGGTGACATGGGAGGAAAAGGACCAGATTGTGTCGGTTTTTGTTGTTACATTCAATACCAGATCAGGTGGGTCATCAAATCTACAGCATATAATCATAACTGTAATAATTCAAATGATATTAATGTGTATCATTTGAATAAAGGTACATGTTATGGTATGATATAAAAGACAGAGGAGAAAAGACTGGACTGATAAAATCAATACATCTTTATGTTTGACGCCCTAAATGATCCAAGTCTGCAGACTCCTCTCCTACAGGTGTGGCTTCTCCTGACCTGGCCATAAGTTTAGAGACATTATTAAAAGGCATTTCATCCATTGCAGTGTAACTACAAAGCAGACATGTCATGAATGACAGGATGATGAGGTTTGTGATGGGACTCATTCAGCTTGTGGTGTATGCACAGCAGCTCTATGCATTTTTAACAAGGAGCATTTAAAGACAGGATGAGCCCCCATGTGAAACAGTAGACAGCAAATCAAGTCACACACTGTAATGAAACAGAGGATCGTGGAGAAAGGATAAGTTGATTTCACAGGATAAGCCTACAGGGTGGAGCTGGACACTATCATTTTACACATTGGTACATTAAGTGTGCTAAGTCACACACACACGGTCAAATTAACCTTGGTGCTTGGCAGAATGGACAAAAAGCAGAAAGTGTGTACACATTTTGGGAGCAACAACTGATGTGTGTGCTCTTTCTGCTTGTTAATAGATATTATCAGATAGAGATAAAGGTGATGATGTGGTTATAGTTTTTTAATTTCTTGAAATAAATATTTCTCCACTTAAAGTATTTACCATTTGTGCATTACTTACAATGGGTCGCATCTATAAGTCTGTTAGACCAGAACAGGAATTTGTTTAGAATAGAATTATACAGAATGTTGCTTTGATTGACTATATTAACTATTAGTTTGCATGTTTAAGTGTAATTCATAAAGGAAACTATTTGGTTTTCGTCGGCTCAGAATAACGTATCTTGGGCAAGGGCCTTACTTTATGGAGGCAGCCATCTTGTGCCACCATGTTTCTACAGGGAGCCCAAATAACGTCTGTAGTCTCACGATTAGAAGTCACTAATTCTTACACACATTCTTAAGCATTTCGAGCCACATGATGCGTCACACATCAAAGTGATCCATCCAGATTTTCTAAATATATTATTTTTTGACATATTTTCTTAACCAGCAGTAATGGCACAGAATACCACCAGCAACACCTTCAGTGCTGCATGACACTTAGAGTCAGTCACAGCTGTCAAATGGACAACAGAGTGTGTTGGGTGTTCAGCTGCACTTGACTTTTAGGCTCAGTGGAAGATACAGACATGAAGCTGACACACTTCTGCAGGAACTCCACAAACTGATACTTGTAGCTAATGATTAGATTGAAAACCATACTGGCTGAGTCATTATCTCTGCTCCTGTCGGAATGTATTTGCTCAGCTGCCACTCAGCTGCGTCACTCCTCAACTTACACGTAATGATTTTCAGGGCTATTGTGTCATGAAAAAAAGGAAATGAAAGGAGTCAAATGCACATTCACTGCCTGTTCCTTTGTCGGTGTGTGTGTGTGTTCATTTATTGCTGTCTCATTTTTGTGTATGTGTGTGTGGGTGTGATAGGAAACATGCTGGAGTGGTGTCTGCCGAAAGACATGGACCTAGAGGGAGTGGAGTTCAAAGCCATCGCAAGTGGCTCCCACAGAGTCACCACAGACTTTATGTAAGCATGTGTGTGTGTGTATGTGCATAAAACCAAATAGAGGAAGCTAATTGGGAGTATTGGGATGCAACCCTGTCGTTTCCTTCTGGCAGTACAGCACAACACAGTGTTGCCTGGCAAAAAAAGGCTAAACTGGCAGGGTCTTTGCTCTTCTTGATTCATGCCTTCATGTGTCTGCGTCTCTTTCTCTCTCTTTTTCTCCACTGCAACAACAGCTACTTCCGGAAAGGCGGCTTCTTTGGCCTTGCCTGCTTTGCCAACATGGCGGTGGAGAGCACAGTGGAGAGGGGGGCGAGGATGAAGTCGGTAGGAATCCTGTCTACTTCCTACACCTTACTCTACCGCTATATGAGCTTCCTGGAGCACCAGGTCAGGTAAGAGCAGCTGGTTTGTGGGATGTGTTTACAGGGTGTGGTCAGCTGATATAAGCACAGACACTTCATCTGCTCACCTGGACACATCTGTTAATCACAACATGGCACGCACTTCATTCCTTTTGTCTATTGTAGAGCTTTGCATTTACAAAAAGTGTAACTCTCTGTATCTCTTTTGTGACACTTCCAAGGCCTCCCTTTCTCTCAGCTTTCCCTGATCCTGCTTAGTTCCCACACTATGGCCTCTGAAAGAGTGATCATACTTGTTACTCATCACTTCCCATGTAGCTTGTGCCAGATTCCCTGTCTGCTGACTGACTTGGCGGCAGTTGTCTGTTTCTTATATAAAGGGGTCTCTGTTGGTCATGAGGTGATTAAGATGTTAAGGAATTTATAGAAACTTCCTTGTTTTCTTGTTTTCTTCATTTCCTCTCCTCTCTTTTTCTTATTTTGAGCCCAACATCCATCTTCTCTTGGGACTTGCTCCCAACAGATCTGATTTTTTTTACAGAGAAAAGCTCATTATTCTCTATATTTAAGAGAAGTTGGTAATTTGTTAAATTATGTCAAACAGGATTCTCGTTCAGGATATTTTACTAATGTGACTGATGCATAAGCATGAAATCAAACATTGAAATGTTATAACTGCATCTTTAGTTGTTTGTTTAGTGTGTGAGTGCCATCCAGAGGACTTTTTGTTATGGCAGTACCGGTCACTGTAGTAAAAAGTTAAGTGTAAATATCCAAATTAAGAATGGCTGAGTTCCTCTTAGCTACCCCGGTATCCGAGTGCATTTGAGTGCATGCGACCTTGACCATTTGAACTAAAACATATCAAAATGTCTGCTGTGGAAAAAAGCCTATTTTTTGTGTGTACATTTGGTCATTATCTCTCATGACATCATTGGATGTTATTTTATTTGTGTCTTCAGGCTCCAACTCCACTCCCCAGGCCACTACTCCCCGCTGGAGGCCTTCTATGAGGACAAGAGGGCACTGCTGCCCCCCAGTGGAGATGGTATTGTTACTGCATGTCCAGCCAGTGCCTGGGGAGCTGCTATCAACCACAACATGCACCCTGAGATGAAGGTAGAAGGAGATGTTCCATTTTGATTTCCAACAATGAGAGCTGTGCTCAGCTTAAGTGTCTTACATGATATGACACAGTAACATTATGTGCTTGTGTGTGTGTGTGTGTGTGTGTGTGTGTGTTCGTGTGAATACCTGTGGACCAGATCACACACCCGGCAGGCTGTATGTCCCAGTTCATTCGCTTCTTTGGAGAGCAGATCATGGTGCTGTGGAAACTAGCTTTGCTCCGCAGACGCATCCTCATCTTCTCCCCACCTCCTGTGGGTGTGGTCTGCTACAGAGGTGAGAAATGTAAACTGAAATAGTTTGAAGGCATTATTTGACATTTTGGGAAGTAAGTGTGTGTGTGTGTGCTCATTTAAAGGCGACTGATGACCTTTTGACCTTTTTTAACAGTTAAAGTTACAAAGAAATGCTCTGTTTTATTATAATTTTATTTTCATTGTCACAATTATAATTTTTTCAATGGGAATGTAACCAAATCTAAGCCACACAGTAGCGAAGAAAATCAAAATCAAAAATGTTCTGCCTTTCTTTCACATCTGGAGTCAGATATCATAATTGTCTGTCACAGCTAGGTTTTCGAACCCAAGCCTCTGGTTAACTGAAACTGTTTTTCTGTCCATCTCCATCACGGACTTTGTACATGCTTTATTGTGAAGGTGGAGCCAGAAGACTGTTTGCTTAGTATAAAGCCTAGACACAGGTTGCTAAGCATAACATATAATTTGTACAGAAATTGAAAAAGTGACATTTTTTTTAGTGTGGAGCTTTAATCATCGTGCTCTTCTAATGGCTTCATATTGGACAGTCACAGCCTAAATGGTATTGATCCAGTCCTTTAATTAAAAAACATAAAAATGTCTAGTGCGTAAGAATTAGTGATATCTAATGGTGAGACAGCTGACTGTAACAAACAGGATTCCTCCATCTTCTCCTCTCTTTGGCATGTGTTTAAGGAAACTATTGTGGCCTCTGCATACCAGAAAGGATGCTTTTTGTACTAAGCTTTCACTTTCAAATGCATGGTTTTTCTGTTTGGGTTGTTGTTGAAACATGGCAGCGCAATATGACGGCCACTGTAAAGCAAAGGCTCTTGCCTAAATACTTGTACGAATTACATTTCATTTCTGCAAATAATCCCACTTTAAAGGTCCCTCCTATATTTGAAATGATCTGGGTTTGGCATTTGCTTTACATGCACTTTATTTTCATTGCTTTGTGTATTGTAAGTCCATGTTGGCTGGGCATTGTGTGGTGCTTGACATTTGAAAAATAAAAAATTAGTCAAATAAATCTATTAACTGGACCTTTGAATTTGTTCACAAAAATATCTATTTTGCTGATTATAGTGTTTCTTTTGTATGTCAGCATATACACAGGATATTTCATGGTGTATCCATGTTAGAAAGCCCACACATTCACGTCTTGTTTTCCTCTGTTTCTCTCCCACACTTATCCCATCATTTCTCTAATTCCTCCCGCTCTCCCCTCTCAGTGTACTGTTGCTGTTGCCTGGCAAACATCTCCATCCCTGGGGTCAGCACCGCTGTGCCTGAGTTCCGCCCCTTCTTTTATGTTAATGTGGCTGACATCAGCGCCCTGGAGAACGAGCTCTCGTATGTAGCATGTAAGTGGGCCGCTGGAAACGCGCTCAATATTTGAAGAGCTCAAGAAAAAAAAAAAACAGGAATTTGACACATCCTGTTTTATTTTTGCACAGGTACTACCGAGAAGATCTTTGAGGAGAAGAAAGATCTCTATGACGTGTACGTAGACAATCAGAATGTAAAAACCTACAGAGACGGCCTAAAGCCTCTGCTGCGCCTCAGCACTGCAGACCGGGAGAAATATCGCAAGCTCACAGAGCAGAGGTGCGTACAACAACGCTTCACTCGAATTATCAGCTGTTGGACTGTTCCTAAATCTGGTAATTCAGAGATTGATATACGTTGTTTCACTGTGCCACACAGATCAATAGACCCTTTTCCCAGCAGCCATTTTGACCTGTGTTGGCAGGAAAAGCACAGGTGTCACTGATCACATTAACGGTAGCTCTGTCCAGTTCATGTAAGTCAGGACAGTGTGATCGTGAACCGACATGTACGACACAACTGATGAAGCTAAATGGAACTCAGCCATCATTAATGCAAACATTTACACCTGTGCTTTTCCTACTTTGACCCACTGTCAAACAAAAACTTAAAGAAACACATCAGTGTGCTGCTGTGCTGGTTCACATGTGAAAATTGTTCATTTTCAATTACACTACCATTCTTTCCTGCTGCAGGTCATGTGTTTTCTTACAGATAGGAATAGAACCCAACAAATGCACCATTTCCTCCTGCTTGGAAATCATTTTTTCATATTAAACCAACTTGTCTTTATTTGCCTAGTGCAAAATCGTGCAGAACGGTGATTATTAATAACAGCGGCGTCTGTTGCTAAATGATTTTAAGCTTAATGTTTGTCAGTCAGTCATCATCTAACCGCTTTATCCTCCACCAGAGGGTCGCGGGGGGTGCTGTGCCAATCTCAGCTACATCGGGCGATAGGCGGGGTACACCCTGGACAGTTCGCCAGTACATCGCAGGGCCACACACAGATAGAGACAAACAACCATTCACTCTCACTCCTATGGTCAATTTAGAGTGTCCAATTTACCTAATCCCCACATTGCATGTTTTTGGACTGTGGGAGGAAGCTGGAGAGAACCCACGCACACACGGGAAGAACATGCAAACTCCATGCAGAAAGGCCCTTGTTCCAACCGGGGCTCGAACCCGGGTCTTCTCGCTGCAAGGCGAGAGTGCTAACCACTACACCACCGTTTAGCCCCAGCTTAATGTTTGGATATGCAAATATTAGAGCCTTAGCTGAACACTGCACGAACTGTGGTGGTAAAATGTTAGCATGAAAACTTACTTTACTAACTTGGTGTCCATTATAAAAATGATTAGCATGGTAGCACTGAATTTACCATGTGCATGAGCAGGAAAAGCACATTAAAGATGGCTCAAGTCAAAAATCCACTGACAGAACCACCATCATTAAAACATTATGTGACATATCTGGCTGTAAAACTCAAACTGGGCTCTCAGGCCTGTAGGTTTTTGGAGGAGACTGTTTTAAGTGTGTGTGTGTGTGTGTGTTTCTGTGAGTAGGCAGATTCTGCTGTACTCTCAGGAGGAAAATGGAGACTGTGTGTCCAGTGAAGAGGATCTGTTTATTCTGTGAGTAGGATTTTTTAAATTTTTAACTCAGATTAAACACTTGAAATAACAACAGTGACATCTGGTAATGAGTTTGACGGTAGTCATGCACCACTCTCTTCTCACCTGCTTTCTCAAACCCAACCTTTCCAGGTTTTTCCTGGAGCAAAACAATCGGATATTCCAGACACTGAGTGAGGTGGCAGGGAGCCCTGATCCCACCTTGACACAGGAAAGTGTGCGAGCGATGGGTCTGGATCCTCATGGGGACAGGCTCTTCTTGCTCCACCTGTTGGAAATCTATGGCTATGACACTCTGCTGGTGTCGGAGCAGCTCTGCTGTAGCTGAAAGAGGAGACAGCTAGTCCTCTCTTTCTGTCATCTCTGCTGATCTTACAAAGGAAGTTGATTTGCCTCGAGCCAACTCCCTATGCTGCACTACTGGCTTCTTAAGAGTCTTCAGGACTGTTTGAGCCTCCAGAAACTTCTCTGGTATAACTTATTTTTGTTTTACGTCTCTGTCTGGCTTTTTGTTGACAAGAACAAGAACAGTAAGCTTTCTTGAGTTTAAGCTCTGCTTCAAACAGCTCCATGGAGATGAACTCACATTTGAGGTGAATATGCCACTCTGAACGTGGACTTGAAAGTACTGGGACACGTAAATGAAATGATAGAGCAGACTTCACTTCATATGAAGTTCGTGGTTTGGAGATTTTCAGTGAACAAAACAGGTGAACTGGTGATTATGTGTGAGAGTGGCAGTCTTTCTGTAAATATTTTTTTTTCCCTTTGTGTGTTACGTATCAGCGTATGTATGTGATATGGGGTCCAACTCCCTGCTGTGTTGCTATCCTAGTATCAAGTGCTGGATTTACTTCATGTTTTCATGTCTCTGCACCCGAATCAGGGCCTCAATTCTTAGAATGTGTGGAACCACAGGTCAAACCTCGTTTGTCTTTAAGATCAATGTCTGTAACTACTGCTGTTTTGAATGGGAAATGACTAGTTGATGGATTTTGCCTATTCATGACGACTGATTATCGCCCATTTTGTTTGTGCTGAAACCAAATCAGATTTTCTTATCGTGTCCAAAAGGCAAGAAATGGTTGTACCTGCATTTCAGGGTGAGCCGTTACACAAGCGGAACATTTGTTGTCAAAGGGTCCAATTGTTATTTCTCATTTATAGACGCAAATCAGATTTGACGGCCATCGTACAGCCAAAGAAATAGGATTAAAAACTATTCTATAGTTTTTAGAATAAGGACATATCAAAGTTTGATGTAAAGACTGGACGACAATGTGAAAAGATCACCTGTAGTATTAATCCCACATTCAACCCTGTACAGAACCTCACAGCAAGTTTCAGCTCATTGTTCAGCTTAAACCACAACCTGAGAGTTTTGGTTCACCCTCACTGCTTCTCGCAGCCTTGTTTTCAATTAAATAAAAAGGTGTTAAATTAGGAGCAACATTCAAAGCCTTTAACAAATATAAGACATTGGAGTTATGTTAATGACATTTTGATCGTGTCATTTTTGCAAATAGTTTCAAATCCAACAGTGGTCATATCCTTTTGTTCATGTAGCCACTACCTTAGTGGGCCTTCCATGAAATGCTGGATAGCCAGCACACACTATTCACAATTAACAGCTAGTATTGTAACTTTTGACCGATCACAAGTTGATGCTGGGTACATAGTTGATCAGAGCAGAGATTGAACCACAGTAAATTTCCAGTGAATCCATATCTTGCTAGGAAGCTTTAAAAAAAAAAACAGCTCTGAAGAACATTTGTCAAAACCAGCAACCTCTTTCACATGACACTCTTATTTTGTCTGTTAATATGAATTATTGTGCTTATTTATGCAGATTTTAGATGTTTCTCCCTTTTGTGTGACATTTTCAGATTCTGCCGGAGGGCGTTCATACATCAGGTATCGTTAAGAAAATCATGTAAAAATATTGTGTTCAGGGGAAAGTCCTTTGTACTTACTATTATTGTATCACTGGTGGTAAATGGTAAAAATACCATAAATCTGAAAAGGTTTTTATAATTTCATTCTTACACAATCATGCCACCACATTCAGTTTGGTGTTTTGGTCATGCTCTATGCTGTGAACAAGTCACATTTTCTTTTCCATGTGGTTTTGTTTCTTTTTACTAAGTTGCTTTGTGTTGTTCAGATGCAAATATATGATGATATGTAAATATTCAATTACTGTAATGATCTGTGAAGAAATGGGATCACTTGAATGTGTTTTCTGAGACAATAATGATCCCATTGACCCTGTATGTCACTGAAATCCCCAATCAATCCTCATATGTCCAACTGTACACTGTAAGAAATTAAACTGAAGCATATTTTTCATGCCACATCACAGGGTGCTCCAGACATCCTGGCACAGAGTAAACATCCGTGTAGTTGAAGGTCCAATTTATGTTAAAACACTTTCACTTTATTTATTTTACTGTAAATCATCTCCAAAATAAAGTGCACAGCCACTTGTGAAGAAATCCTTTCTCAGTTCTGAATTTCACTTCTAGATTCCATTCATTTAAAAACGTGGTCCAAAGCAACATCTTTAAAAAAAAACAATTAACTTGTTACATCTGTTCTTACGTCTTTTCCACAGAGCCTCAATCTGCAGTAGTGGTTTCCTTGTTGCCATTGTAGATTAGATCCGCACAGATGGAGACACTTCCATTACTGACGCTACCATTAACACCACATCTAGAGTCATTGGTGGTGATTTGAGAAGCAGTCAGTGAGCATGCTGGCATCCTGCCTGTTACAGCAACTTTCAGAGCAGCCAGCCATCGCTGTTTCAGGTCCAGACTGTCGCAGGTGAACATGTGGGTGGTTTTAGACTGACCTAACCTGAAACACGGCTGACCATGCAGCTCCTGACAGGAATCCTCCACACTGCAGCCCACCAGAGGTATGCTGAACAGGTGCTTCGCATCCTGGAGATGTAAATGAAAATGTGATGAGATGGATATAGACAGCATTTATTTTGGAAACAAAAAAACTGTATTTGTCTGGTTTATAAGCCCCTCAGACATCAAAATAAGTTAAGAAATAGCACTACACAAACTGAATGCTAAGCATGTACTTGTGCAGTAGATTGCACAAAAGTTTCCCCTTTTTTCCCCCCTACATGCATGCATGCATGATGTCAGATGCTGACTGTTCTGCATGTTTACAACTCGGGTTGTGGCAACATCCGTGTATGACTTACACCATGTGTCTAACCTCTAGAGACAAATTCTGACCCAAATATAAGTGAAGTACAAACAGAAACCATTTTGGCAAAGTTTGGCAAAACTTGTAAATATAAAAAGGAGATTTAAGGCTTACAAAAACATTCTTACCTGCGGGACATTGTACAGGAAAAGAACTGGAGGCTCAGCCTTTGTAATAACACACCACATTTGCTGCCAGGTCTTGGGTTTGTCACCATAATGTAGGAAACCACTCACTACAATGTCAGTCACTGGAGATGCTTCAGACTGGGAGAAAACACATGAGGAAAAGATGACACTAAAGACATGCATCATTGTTAAGCTATCTTTTATGACTTCCTGAGTACTCTGCTAAATATATACAATTTGATTTAATCCAGTGCAGACTTTTGTTCTTCTTGCGTAGTGTAAAAATTAAAAATGTCAAACTTTGAAAACACTTGGCTCACCTCCGCCTTGTCGCCCCTCTGACCAGTCAGGATGGAGTAACAGGCTTTACACACTTTGTTCAGCTTGTTACCATCATACTCCAGAGCCACTTTGTTGTCTGAACACTTCCAACACACCACCTAATGACCAAAGACACCACCACTGTTGAAATGTCTTGACCTTATGTCCACTGATGGTTTCGACCGATGTTTTGTCACTCACGCAGCCACAGGCACGGCAGTGATGTCGTCTTCTTGTGAGCGCGTTAAAAGGCTCCTGACATTTCATACACACGGTCACCTCGTTGTCTCTGATCCAGCGCGGGGCTCGACGACCGAGTTCCTCAGCCTGTTAAATATATTCATGTCACAGCCAGTTTGTTTTATAGTGCCTCTTAATGTTGTAAATAGATATACACTCAATCTCTGCATGATCACTTTTTCCCAAATGTTTATTTAAAAAAACCAAAAAAAAAAAAACTTACTGGTTCCAATTCTTCCACATTCACCTCCTTGGAAGCCAATTTAAAGGTTTCATTTTTCTTCTGAAACAAATCAACAGCTTCTTGAATCACCTGGATAAATGGTAAAAAGGTAAGACTTGCTTTAGAAAAAAAAAAGACAAATTCATGAGATATTGTGCAGGACTTAAAAGTTCCCTGGTACCTTAATCCACTCGTCTCGGTCTTGTTCAGAGCTTTAAAAAAAAAAACAAAAAAATATTACATTTGAAGTGAAAATCAGGTACACATGTACACAGGGAGTTTTTTTTATATGTAACTTAAATGATAAATAGACCAGGGATAATGACCAAACATTCTAAAAAAAATGAAAAATCAAGCATTGCAGTTGGCATTGTATTGGTTACATGTGTTCCTCACACACACCTGGCCTGCAGCTCAAGAGTCTTCTCCTTTCCTGAGACCTGAAATGTATATAGGTGGTCTTCATTGTTGGTCTGCTGCACTTGCATACATTCCACTCCAATCCTACAACGAACAGTCAAACGTTGCCCAACTAGGCAGAACTTCGGAGTGCAGCACAGCAGGAAGTTGTTGAACTGTGGAGGAAATGGAAACTAAAATTCACTGCTTTCCCATTTATATGTAGCCGTCATTAAAATCCCAGTTTAACATAACTCTTAAGAAATTAAACAGGTTATGGGGCTTATTGTAATAACACAACTCTTTTCAGTTTCTGTAAAGCAGGGCTCTCACCAGGAACAGGTGTCTCTCCATGGCAGATGCGTTCCTGGCAGCAAGCTTGAGCAGACGACCTTCCCTGAGGAACTCATTGGTTGGATTGACCACTTCCTCCTCTCCAACCATCTCATAGATTTCCAGCAGCCGCTTCCTGTTCTCCTGCAGTCAAAGACATGGTAAAGAAACACCGAAAAGGATGGTTCACAAATGTAAATGCACTTATGGGTGATAAATCACACGGTTACAGACATTTAATAAAACTACAAAGTGTCGGAATAGATTAAAACAGTTCAATCATTGACAGTAGTTGGTGTGTAAAGAAATCCATACCAGACCATGTCAATTATAAATGGTAAATAACGTGGTATGGTAATTTACAGCTTTGTGGATGGCGCTGTTTGAGTGTGTGGCTGCCATGGAAATGGTCTCCAAAGACTCTGTGGAAGGACACAAAGGGAGAGTCTCATACGGACATGAGCTTTCAGAGATTGATGAGCATATTTTTGTTATGAGACAAAGTGGAGGTGCAGTGTAGTACACCTACTGTGAGCAAGCTCATAATCTGGGTTTTCCTTAGGCAGTTTCTTCAGATAATCCCTCAACAGCATTTCGTAACGTGGAACCCTCTGGACCGGCTCCAGCATGTGGTGTTGTAAGGTCAAGCTGCCGCACGCCTCCTGACTCTGAGCACAGTACAGTTTATTGGATATTGCACATATCTACAAACATAAACACCATTGAATCTAAAAGGCTTGTATTGTCCTATTTTTAATTGGAAAACTGATAAATCAGTCAGACGCTACTGCAGAGGAATATGTGGTGCTGTAGAAGCTGGTGAATGCATCTTACCTGTATTTCCTGGATGACGTTTCGGAAGGTAGAGGAGCGCTCCGTCCATGTCCTCACCAGCTCCATGGCCTGGTCAAAGTTCCTGACATAGTCCGCGTACATCCTCAGGAACGGTGCGTGCTGCAGCAGAACGTGACCCAGGCCTGGTCTCTCACACCTTGGTGAAAGTGGGAAAGTACAAATGTGTGAGGGTCAAATGTTACCCTCCCCTAAATGTTGTGTGTGTGTGTTCGAGATGAAAGCACCCACCAGTGCTTGATGCAGGTTTCCAGGTCAGGCAGCAGGAACTGGCTGTGAAACGAGTAGATGGAGGAAATGTTGGAGAAAATATTTCGTATCACCTCAGCAGGAAATGAGCCTCGACCTGCCTCCTCTGTTAAACGCGAGCAGAACACCTATGTTGGGAGTCAAAGGCATGTTTGTTAGTTTTATAAAAGATTTTGCATAAAGAGCACTGACTGATTTGTGGCTCCCTCCATAGGTCACCACACTGACCTGGTCTAGCAGATAGAGGCGAGCTACATAAGCTCTTTCTGTGTGCAGGAGTTCCCTGGCTATCTTGTACAATTTCTGCTCTGTGTTCTCTTCAGAGTTTGGCTCCATTTCCCTCTTCTTGTCCTCCTCATTTTGTTCACCTATAGGATCCTTGTGAATCCTCTCATCTTCCATAGCAGCCCTGCTGCACTGGCAGGAAAACTTGGCACCACATTCCATTGGTAATATGCCTCGTTCCACTTTGTCAATCACGCTCTTCCCATTTACTACTGGCCACTCTTTGCTCTGCACTATGCCATTAGTTTGTCCTTGAGAAAATCCTTTGCCATTGCTTGATAGGTGGTCTTCAGCTGTGCTGTGATTGAGCCTTTGGTTGGTTGGTGCTTTAATGGTGATGGCAGGCCCCCTGCTGTTGGATGATTGCAGCGGTTTTAGTGGAGAACGTTCAACTTTTTCAGTGGAACATCTGCAGAAATCAAAAGAAATAATGATTAAATATTCAAATAATTGACAGAAGACCACTGCAGTCTAAATGCTGCAGATACTATCAGGAGATATTTAGGTCATTGAAGTGTAGACAAAAGATCAAATGAAAAAGCTCTACCTGCTCTCATCCAAGTAAATAATCAAGTCAGGCACACTCAAAGATTTTCCTGTCATCTTCTCTTGTCCATGCGTCTTGCCACTTGGAATTCTGTGCAGTCCCAGCAAGGATTTGGAGTTCTTGCCAAGGTTGTAGCTCCCCATTTTCTTCTGAACAGGACTGGGGGTCCGCAGTTTTCCTGCGAGAGGACTAAGGTTCCTTGGGGATAACCTTGCTGGGCTGTGTCCTCCCTCCTTAAATGGGCTACAGCTGTGAATGCCTCTTTTGCCTGGGCTCGGAGATCCTAAAACTGGACTGCTTGCAAGTCTTGGAAACCCCTGAGCTTGTCTGGCAGGGCTGATATGTGTCGCAAAAACTCCATTCAAAACAGAGCTCCCTCCACCTCGAACTGGACTGGGGGAGTTCAAGTAGTCCTGTACTGGACTGACACAGGAAACAGAAAGTCCATAACATCTGTTAGGACTCTGGTCGACATTAACGTGATGGGGTCCTGTAGTGGGACTGTAGGTGGGTTTAGGAGGTACTGTTAAGAGAGAACATAATTTGTTATGAGGTTTGCTAATGTGCAGTAACAGTACATTGTTGTACATGTACAGGTTTGACCAAACACAGTGAAAATGCAATTGATTGGACGTCAGCCTACCTTGTGGTTTTAAGGGAGATCTTTTAGCTGGACTTTTAGTTTTGTTCTTGTCTTCTGCACACCTTGGTTCTGATCCACAGACTTTGTCACAAGTGTAGCCACAGCTGTATGTGCCACACACTCCACTGCTCGCTAGTAAAAAAGACATCTACTGTTATGCACTTATAGAAGTTACACTGGATGAAATGTTATACATCTGAATGTGAATTTGATTGCACTAAAATGTAATATTCAATTGACTAGTTTTAAAGTTTTGTTTGTTTTTTTAAAAAGGCTTGACTACAGATTATACATTTGTAAAACCACATACAATATTTCCCAAATTTAAACAAGTTTGAAGCAATAAGAAAGGTGTTCTAAATACATGTTTTTGTCACCCAACACTTTTCCACTTGACTCATGAAAAATCAGTAGACACAGTACAAGCACCACAGTACTTGTTCCTCTTACAAACATGTGCACTTAATGCATAACAATTTTAAAATGTCCAACTGCTTGTTTTCTTACCTGCAGTAGAACTCCATAGTTGTGTTAGAAAATGTGTTATATAAGAAAGTCAAGCCGTAAAGTTTACTCCTGGCTTTACAGATTTGTCATGAGGAAAGGGTCAGAGCTTACTTTCTCAATAGCATAATACTTCTGCTTTATCAGTTCTGCTTTTTCGTCATAGAGCCTTACCATTTGCCACAACCTGTTAACACCTAAGAGACAACTCTTGTCTAAATTTTTAAATGTTCCTCTTACAGATTCACTAAAAGGTGAGTGAGTGAGTGAGTGAGTGAGTGAGAAAATAAAAGAAATCCTTTATCTTTTCAAGTTGTGAGTAACATTAAGGGGTGGTTATTAGAAGATACTGAATATATTACCAATAGGAATGTTTGAATAAATGTATCACTTATTTAAAATGAAACATTGTTGTAGCCTTAGAATAGTTATTGTCCTTGCAATAGGATACAGAACAGTTAATATTATGATGGTGTTGTATTATAATGCTCAATAATATCTTAGGTCTATTGCACAGGGAAGGTTGAACTGAACCTCAACTTAAATAATATCACAATTGCAATATCTTCCCCACACTGTTCAGCCCTGAAACCTGATGCACAAACAATCAAATAAGAGATTTTGGAATACTCAAAATACTCTGAGCATGTGTGCACTAATACTTTGTTGATTCTAAATTAATGTTCCTGCAAGAGACTAGGTTAGAGGTTATAGCATTATCCTTTTAAATCCTGCAAGCACACACTGTTTTAACATTTTAAAACAAAACATTTATCTATGTTAAATTGACAGACATGAGGTGTTCTAGTCTTACACTTTGCAAGAAATTGAATTAAAAAAAACACAATAAGAAATGTCTTTTCTTTGACTTACTGTAGATCCCTGTACTGTATTATAAGGTTAGGAAATAAAAACCATTAAACCCATCTTTATATGTCAAGTAAAGAATGCTGTAAAAATCCCCTGGTTATTTCAAAACAAATGTCAGGCTGTAGTTAAATGCCATTAATGTCAAGGTGTGATTACAAAATGTTTGGTCTGTGTTTGCAGTGTTTCTTCATATGTTCCACCACATCACAGTTCGAATCGGAGGCCGTTTCTCATTCCGTCACCAAGACCCAGGACCTGAGGTAACACACAGAGGATGCCGCGGGCCAGATAAAACAGGATGATGGGCAGGATCTGGCCCCAGGGCCTTATGTTGCCCATGTGTGCTGTAGAGTCTATAGTAACATCTGAACTTTCGAATTACATAAAGAGGGGTTGGGCTCCCATGAAGGTAGTAAAATTGTGGGGGTCTTTACAATATAACCAAAAACATATTTTTATAATATTATTTTAATCACAAATACAGTTTTTAATTTTTAAAGAGACACGCCAACAAACGTTGTACAACAGAACCACCCGTGAATGACCGTGACAATGACTGCACTTCACCACCGCGCCACTGTGGTGCGCTGTAGGATAATAAGCGCCGTGACTTTGTGCTTGAGCTAGCGAGATACTCAAACCGAGAATCAATTGTAGACTCAACTGATGTTAGAACAATATTGAAGATACTATTATGCCGCTGAAAAGGGCGCAGGTGCCAACTGGGTCTACAAGCCGGGATAATTTGAAATTGTGTTTTCTGGAAAAAAAAAAAAACTTCAGCGAGAATACACCTACTAGCATTAGCTTTGCCCCGGGAGACGATGCTTACTCTGCTACGCGACCTGATGCTGCTGAATGTGGAGACACAATCAGTCGAGGTAGAGAATGGATGTCTTGTCTGCAAGGAAGCCAAGACTCTCTTACTTTCAGACAAAAAGACTGGAGTACATTTAGCGGGTGCCTGGGTCATTGGAACTGTAATTACCCCTGTTCAGAAGCAGTTAGCTGCATGTAAATGTTTATATACACCGCGACAAGGTTGTTCATAAACGAGCTGTTGAAATAGCAGGGATTTTAAAAAAAGGAAGTGCTTCCAAAGAAAGTTGCAGACTTAAGCTCCAGCATGTTTGAAGAGTGGCTGAATAAAGGTCGCCTTGGACTAAAGTTAATCCTATTCTGAAATCTAATGAGATGAGTAGACCGATCTGGCCATTCATGTGCTTCTTGTCTAATCTATTGATTGTGTAGAGCACACTGTACAAGAGATGAGAAAGTAATGTCAAATCATTAATGGACCCAAAATTAACTCGAAAAAAACAAAAAGAGCATAGCCACAGACTGGGCCGCTGGGAGACTGACGACATTTCCCTTGATATCAGGCACTACTAACCACCTCTCGAAACCCTGGTTCTCTTTACCACCAGTCCACGAAAAATGAGAGCTATTGGAAGCCCATTTTTACAATAATATGGGTGTCCAGCAGTTTCAACGCTGTCAAAGCGATGTTCACTTTAAATTGACAATGAAAAACGTTACGTGAACTAAATTCTCTCCCTGGTTGATGTAAACCGTCTCAGCCACCAACTGATCGGGCTGGTAACCGTGTTGAATCGGTCTATAGATCAGCACTTATGGCCGAAAACGACTCAAATAGGTAAGATTGTGGCATTTAGTTATATTACTAGGATTCTTTTTTGTTTTTTTGGTTTTAAATAAGACATTTGTATTAGAGACCCCCACAATGGTATTATATTTCGAACCTGTCAAGCTTGAATTTGTCTGCCCCCTATGATTATCAACGTCAAACTTGGAATAATTGGACATAATGTATGGTGTTTTCAAACAAACCCTTATCCATAACAATGTGACACATATATACCACGAACTTAACCTAAGCACAATTCCCATCATAGCCTTAAAAACACGTTGTTACTTTCATGTGATGATGCCTCACCTGTCTGTGAGACACAGTCCACCTCAGCACCTTTGACCTTCCGTCTGACTGCCACTCGTCTGAACTCCTCCGGCTCTCTACTGCTGTTCAGAGTCAGGCTGTTCCTCTTCTTCAGGTCAAACATTGTTCATCAGCAAACAACAAAAACAAAACACAGAAGACTGAGGCTCCACTGTCCTCACGCTGTTGCACTGATTCACGTGCCTCAATCAGCGCCACTAATCTGCGCGCAGCTGTTCGAGCGCTGCCTCTGATTGACAGCCGCACGCACCCAATCAAATCACACGCTCACCCCTGACGGAGCTGTGACAGTGGAAAATCAATGGTCTAATCTCTACCACCCATTTCATTCTGTTATTGAATGTTGTCATCATCACAGGTACACAGGTTTGATTTGTTCATGGACATTAAAGAAACAAATAAAGGTTTTACAGATTTAATTAGAACAGATCACAGACATTGCAACAAATATAGATTATATATTTTTCATACAATTTACTGTAAACAATATCCATACTTCATTAATGAACAAAGAAATTCTACAACTATTCAGTGAGCAGAATAATATACCAATAATTTAATAATGAATATTTTAAACTATTTACAATATAACTATTATTTTATCATTTCATTCTGCTCTTCTCCGGCGTGATTGGTCAAATGTTGAAGCGGGTCAAAAGTTCATGGGTTCGAATCCCACCTCTGACAGACACTTTCTAATGTGCTTTTAGTTGAATGTCATTGTCCATGGAGCATTTACTACTTTTTCCCCCACTGTTGTTCTGGTAGGAAGCACTGGGGGGCAGCAAAGACCAGTGAACAACTTAGTGAGCTGCAGGAGGAGCTTAGTTAATAGTGAAAAGGTAAATGTAGGGCCATATGTGAAATATTAAATACATGTGCCATGTGAATTTGCTCAGGTGTTGGTGAAAGAAGTCCAGATCCTAGTAAAAGCAAAGGTAGTATCAATTTTATTAATTGGTAAGTCATTTCTAGTTTCTAAGTCAAGTACAGCAAAAGGGTCCGTTAAATTGCACCACAATGAGGTTAGAAACACAGCAAGAAGTAGAGGAAATTATTATTCTCCACAATCTACATTAATTTTGAATGAAATGTTGAAGAAATGCAATTCTCTGTTCTTGTCACCACAGTAAATTGTTTATTATGTATATCTAATCACCTTGCAGGAAATGTGGCTAATACTTATTTTACTTATTTACTCAGCTCCCAGGACGCTTTGATAGGAAATAAGCAAGAGGGAATGTACTAGAGTGATTTCACCATCTACTGCTTTCTCATTGTCCTCCAATTCCTGGTTGATTTCTGTGACTATTAGCGCCTGAAATTAGGAAAAGGGAATGTGCTCAAGTGATTTAACCATCTACTGCTTTCTCATTGTTCTCCAATTCTTGGTTGATTTCTTTAACTATTAGTCAACAAATATTCAAATTTGTGAGGCTAACTCCAAAATCTGACATTTGACTACTTGTCCAAAGGAAAGGGGTACATATACCAAGTAAATGGAGCTCATTTTACCTCACACTAAACTCTATGTATAAGGTTTATCAGCTTAGTGTTCCTCCAACAAGTCAGCAAAGCAGTGAAGTTTGCACATAATAAAATACAGTAGACAGCATTCATAAGATATAGAAAACCTGTAAATAACTGTAAATCACATAAGGCATACAAGATTAAAGCCTAATACAACAGTGCTAATAATTAAAGTGACTTCAATGATTTTATATTGAGAATGATTTAAACACAAAGTTGCACCACATCACCTGTGATGCTGCTTTGTGGATGGTCATTACATTTCATCGACAAATAAAAAATATTAGTTACACGCCCAATTCAAGACAAATTCTTCATCCAATAATAGTTAAGCAATGCATTTTCCAAACTTACAAGTCCTGTGCGGGGACGCTATTGCTACAGGTTATTACACCTCAAACTCTTCTCATGTGCTTCACTGTTTCAGGACAGGGAGTTCCCTCGGTTTGAAGAAAGCCTGAACCATGCCCATGGCAAAGATGTAAACTTTAGCATCCACCACAATTTTCTCTTTCTTCATCAGATCTGCACATTCAAACAAAACAAGTGTACGTTATTGTGGGCAAGGAGGGTCTCTTTGTTGCTCTAATGGTAACTTGACTGAAAACGCCGAAGTCTCACCATCTATTCTCATCTGGAATTCATCAAGAGGTAAATGAATGACTTCGACAAATTCTGGAAAGAAAAGACAAAAGCCTTGTGTGACTGTTCACTTGACAATAGAAAGAAGATTTCAAGAGAAGAAGAAAAATCAAACTCACCTCCATCACCTATGGAAGAACACAGAAGACGATTATTTGTCTTTGTAGTGTGTGACATGCTAACATTTTCTCAATACACAGTACGTAGTGCGAGATCTAATCACAGCTACACTGAGAAACACAGAGTCATGTGGAGCACTGTGTGATCTCATTTGACAATGGTCTGAATGCAACAATGATTTGTAAAGTGCTAGGTGTCAACTAAACAAACATGTGCTTGGACGAATAAATGCTGCCAGTCCACTCACCGAGCTGCTGTGTTGGGTTAATATTCTCTATGTCATCTCCATTGATGTTGACCATGACAATTTGGGTGGTGCAATTAGACAGCCCGGGGTCCAGACAGGTCACTACAATCAAAGCAGTATCATTACGGAACACCAAAAGCTTACTTACACTCATACATCCATGCAGACTTTACACAGCCACTTGAATTGAGTTCCCAGAAATGCATATCAGACCCCTGAACCTCTCAAACAAACACAAGAGATAACAATAGAACCTGCAGAAGAAGCTAACACAATCAAGTGTCCAAAGTGAAATGATACCTGGAGTGACTCCTACTACTTCGCCTTTGTAGCCGGTTTCTTCCTTCAGCTCCCTCAAGGCAGCAGCCTCTGCTGTTTCACCATCGTCAATCAACCCTGCACACAGCAATTCCTATCAGCCCCGGTGAGTGCGGAAAAAAGCAAAAACTGTGTCTCAGCTCAAGGGCTGCCTCATGCAGTCTATGCAGCCCATGAGGGCAGGGGTTCCATCATCGGCCCCATAGACTGTGGAGGCTGAACGAGAATAAGACAGTCTAGTCTACAAAGGGATTGGTCACCAACAAAACCAACAAGTGCACTGTTAGATAGATATTCAATATAGTTGAAGATATGTGTTTTGTTTGAAAACATTCAGCTCATCAGGAAGGATACACTTGTTGGGTGTTCTTCATTGCTTGCTGGAAAGACCACATTTGTTGGAGCCAGCAAAATGAGACAGCTGGGTCATGGTGCACTGACATAATTAGCCTTCAAATTTAGAGACAGCTCCTGAATTGAGACACAGCGAATGTCTATTCTGATGGGTTTCATGAATTGCTGATCCACAATCACAAGTGAGAAACAGTCTGACCTGCAGGAAACTCCAGAGTACAGCATCCCATAGGAGGACGAAACTGCTTCACCATCACTACACAGTCTCTGTGGAGCGTCCGCTTCAGGAGTGCAATGATTCCCACACCTGCATGTAAATTGTGTTACACCCAAACAACTCTTGTAACATGTGTCAACAAATGAGAAAGAAACTTTCATGCTCACCATCTGCTTCTGTGTTGGTTTGCCTAGTGGTCCTCTTCACCGTCTCCCAAGTTCTGGTGGATGACAAAAGGGGGCTGAAAACTGCACCAAAGGAAGCTGCTTGGGTTCTGAAGCTATGTTAGTGAATGATTGAACCATACCTGGTGTTTCCAGCTGGGTCCATGTATGTAGTTTTCTCCAGTTTCAACCATTTTCCTGTTGCCATGACCTGGAACACAGAGAGCAGTGTGAGTACTTAACACAGCAAAATTACTCAGTATCACATAACTGTGCAGCTACTTTCCAGTCCAATTGTATGCTATTAAATGTGTATTTGTACTCTGTACTCGCTTGTAGGAGAAACATTTGTAAATTATTTTCGATTTCATTTATTTATATCACTACTTGTTTGTTCATCTGCTTACTGTATGTTCCGAGGTGGGGGTGGGCTCATTAAGTGAAAAATGAAAATGTTGATGGGGAATAAGAAAGATTGTGTAAAATCACAAACGTACCTCTTCTTTCATTATGTGTGGAGTTGTGGTCACTTTGGGTTCCTCATTATTGCTCATTGTCGATACGTGGACGACTGAAAATGAATGGGAAGACGAGTTAAGTTTTTACATCACGGCCCGGTTTCTGGTCATGAGTTGCCCAATTAGCAGCTGCTACAGCTGCTCAACTCCAACCAAGCTGAACGCCGCCTGTTGCTCTTATACATAATCGCTCCGTCACAGTTTAGAGTGGCAACACCATTTGGAAAAGGCGTGTTAAAAACTACACAGCCACGAACATATTGAAAACTAAACTTAACTCACGTGAAATCGCAACCGTTCGCTAGTCAGTGGCAGCAAAGATGTCCAAAAGCACAGATGTGTCACGCTGTTACCACTTCCGGTGACTGCAAACATCACTTGACTCGAGTTTTATGAAGAAGAAAGAAAGAAACAGTTTATTTTCAGAATAATAATAATTTGTATACATTTTATAATACATGCATACGTCTTCCCTAGAAAAACGGAAGTGTTTCCCCCTTTGTCCAGATAAATTATGTATAAGGTTATGTTATACATGGAATCTATTTTAACCGCGTGTTGTGGTTGAAGTGGTCGTTGCGTCTGTACTTTTAGGGAATACGGAGTGACAACTCCTGTTTATAAACGATCTATGTTGAATTCAGCGGGGTTTACTTTGACCACGCCTCTGTGTGCACCACAAAGAAACGTCCCCATCAGAAAACATACATTTATCACTGTTTATATTAGTGCAATAAAAAAACAAACATTCACGTTTGATGTCAATGGACTTTAAGTACTTTGAACACATTTCCTCTTAAAAATGCGATATGGATGATAGAAATTAGTATCGAGAGAGTTGTGAAAATATCAGCGGTTCGGACGATATTCACTGATGGACACTTTTCCATTACAGGATATTGCAGCATGAAGAAGGAGCAAGTTGTTAACTGTCAGTTTTCGGTTTGGTATCCGATATTCAAGAAACATACTATTAAAAGGTAAACAACTGCCGTTTGTTTGAATAAGCAGGATAATATTTCATCATATTTAGCCACACAGCTAAAATGAACTAACAGACAGAAAGATCAGGATCTGTAGCCTGTGTGTATTCTTCCCATGTGTTTACGTCCTGTTCACTGTCTTTTCTGAGCAGAGACCTTCTCAACCCTTATCTCTGTGTTGGTTGTTGGTATCCGAATGATTCATTAAATATACTGTTCTCTTTTTCTTCAGTCTTATTCTCCCACTGCCTCAGAATGTAATAGAATATTTACTGGACGATGGGACACTGGTAGTCTCTGGGAGGTAAGAGACACTTAAGCGCACACGCAAATTTTCACAGCTTTTCTTATTAGGACTCTGCATTGACTATCCCTAAGCTTAACCACAACCGGTTAATGTCTAACTTTAACCTTAACCTAACCGCAATTCAAACATTAGACTTAAACTTAAGCAGTTCCTCCAAAATGAGGTTCTGCCTCATTAGGACCAGGAAATATCAGCATTTGTTATTACTTATCAGTCTGAGTAGTTTCCTCATCACCATTATAGGAAGAGTGGGAGACAGGTTACAGGTTTAGGTTATCAGAACTGTTTTGTGTCTTATGAATGGGTTAAAATCATGTCTTGTTTGTCACAAATAAAACATTAACTCGTTCTTCTCTGGTTTCTCTTCTTCAGTGACCACAGCACACAACAAACACACACTAACAACAACAACTCTGATGCAGAGGAAGACATTCAGGTATAAACATAACAGAAAATAAGGTGGTTTGTTAAAGTTTTTGTTGTTGCTTTTCTTCTCTTTGGTTCAGAGACAGAAATATGATAATTCAACCAAAATATGTTGTGTATTTTAAAGTATTTGCATTTGTTAGAAGATGAGGAAGATTAACAAGTTAAGTCAGGTGCACTTTTTTATTTACATTTAATAATCTTGGATGTGGTGGTATAATTCCTTTATTTGTGAGTTTTTTGCATGCAATGCATTTAATCTTCTCTCTCCTTTAATCCTGGGCTGTGTACTGCCCTCAAGTGGTCAGATGATGAGACAACCACCACTGTCACAGTAAGTGCATCAGTGGTCTCTTCAGCCAACAAGTTTGAACATATTTAGTATTCTCTTCACTACAATGATGACTTACTGCTCTCTACAATGAAGTGTGTTTTATTATTTAATTAAGTCTATTGTGGTATCCTCATCTTCATGATTTAATAATGCAAGGATGATTGTGTCTGCCAGGCTCCTGAGTTCCCAGAATTCACCTCTAAAGTGCTAGAGGCAATAAATGCCCTGGGTGGCCGTGTCTTTCCCAAACTCAACTGGAGTGCTCCTCGGGTAAAAAAAACAAACAAACAAAAAACCCAGAAAAAAATAACACTGCCCTCAGCTTTTTAAAAGTTTTTTTTGCTCTCCTCAGCTCAGCCTTACATAACCAACTGTCTCTCTCTATCTCTCTTCTCCAGGATGCTAATTGGATTGCTCTGAACAGCTCCTTGCAGTGTCACAGCCTCAGTGATATATTCCTGCTCTTTAAAAGTTCAGATTTCGTCACCCACGACCTCACACAGCCGTAAGTTTGGTGTCCAACAACATCGACACACATGTAAACCACCCTGACTTACTTGAAAAATACCCTGACTTACTAAATATTCAGACACTTTCCCTTTACAGCAAGTTGGAGATTTGATTTTAAATGCATAAAATAGATATAGCCACGAGTTTGTTTTGTTCTCTCTCTCTCTACTCTGGGAGCTGTAGTGCATGTGCGGTCACGTTTTCCAGAAATCGACCCGTAATTCGTTCAAATGTACTAATAAATATAATAAATAAATATTCAATATAGTAGGGTTTATAAAAAAGAGTTTTTTATTAAAGGGTTTATACAGGACGTTGTTGTAGCCAGCGGCTTTTTGTTTTCTTATTA
Organism: Solea senegalensis; assembly: GCF_019176455.1. Classification (NCBI taxonomy): domain Eukaryota; kingdom Metazoa; phylum Chordata; class Actinopteri; order Pleuronectiformes; family Soleidae; genus Solea; species Solea senegalensis. The sequence continues at coordinate 24,592,763 of NC_058023.1, read as the reverse complement.
GCTGCACTGTTTAGATGTTCTTAACTGCTCAGTTACATTATTAGTACTTTAATATCATGTATAATAAAGGATGTCCCCACAGCCATGGTGTGTTTTACAAACACAGCCTCCATGACACCCGGTTCATGGAGGAAGAACAACAATCTTTCACATGCGCTGATATTTCAGCCTAGTTTTTGCATTGTGAGAAACAATTAACTCATCGTTTACCCGTGTTAACTTTCACTCCACTCTGTGTGTGTGTGTGTGCTCATACAAAGGGGTAGAGGAGATAAATGATGGAGAAACATGCTAAAAACACACACTGACCTGATATAAAACAAGCGCTCCAAATAAAGCTCATTGATATTAAGGATCCTGTGAAAATTAAGAAGTGTTTGCTGGGACTGAATGTGGGAGAAACATTATCGCAGTTCAAGCAGAGTTACAGTATATCATGCAGCCCTAATTTTGAGCACATAATTACAGTTCAAAAGTGAACTTTATATCCTATGTTCAAAAATAATATAGAATTTTGAATAAAAAGTGAAAGCCCTAAGAACTGGTTTTGTCAGCCTGCTCTCTCTCCCTCTTTATTTACCAAAGGCCCATTTGTACTCAATTTGTCCGTTTTCTACATCCATCCCAAACGTTATCTCCATCACCACCCTACACACGTCTGTGCATCTTTTGCATTGGTATAGACATTTACCCAATACTTTGTTGTTTTCCTTACTGATTGGATTATTGAATCTGTACTGCACCCATGATTTTCAGTGGTATTGCTCCGTTTCGTCCATCTTTATTTATTTTACTCACTGCATCAACTTTTTAAAAATAGGGAACTGTGCAACTCTGTCATCTAAGCAAATACAAGCATTGGATTGGACTCAATCTTTGAAGATACTCAATAGTAAAAATCCAAAATGAGCATTGCAAATTATCGGCACAAACGCATGTGGTTACAAAGTGGATGGAGTCAGACATAGGACTTTTTCTGACAGATATTGATTTGCGATATGCAGCCCAGTATTCACCATGTAGACCTATGTATAGATGTATGTTTAATATGTACTGTATGTATAATCTCCAGTACGTTTGAAAGCAGCTGATCAGTGGCCCAGCCAAAGCTGAGACGTCAGCCCCAGATAAAATATCTGGAAAGGCCAGGACTCAAAGCAGTAATTACTGCCAAAGGCACTTCTGCTCAGGGCTGAATTCAGGGTATGAATATTTAATCAATAGATTGATGGGCAAAAGAGGCAATTTTAACCATTTTAAAGCTCACAAAGAATAAATTAGTCTTCAAAACTTTATGAGACAATCAACGTCAGCAAATAGCCAGGTTTGCTCAGACTCAGGCTGATGAGAGTCTGCAGTAAAATGCCTGTGGAGGAATTATTGCGATGTAGATTTATGACTTACGCTTCTCCGCCGTGCACAGTGAACATTTAACTCAGCGAATGATGTAGTGCAGTGCACAGCCTTGGGAAAGCTGTTTGTGTGATGTATGCTTGTGCCCCGGACTTTTTATCGAAACTTTGAAACTCTCCGAATTTCAGAGTTAGTGGAGCAATGGCTCTGATTGTACCCGTGCTGCTGATTTTGTTAATTTTTAACATGCTTGTGTTTGCAGATTTCTTCAGTGTAGTGACAAGGACTCTCCAGATCCTGTCATCAACTATGAGGTATTTAAAAGTGTTTCAAAGTATATTAAAGGGATAGTTCTGGCTATCTGGAGTGGGGTCATGTGAGGTAGTTACATAGTTAACATCTTGCATACATCTCACTTTACTCCGTCTGTTCTGAGAATCAGACAGTGACATGTAGCTGCGAGCTCAGTGAAAACATGGGACAGCAGGAAACACAGACTTTATTTGCATTACAGAAAGACTCTGAATAAAATCTATGCTCGCTTCAGTATCTGATATATTGATATTTTAATATTTTCTAATTATCTTTGTGTTAAACAGCATTTTTGTTTTTTGATAAACTTTAGTTTGTGTCTCTTTGTAAACTACTCACTCCTTACACCAAAGTCCATAAATAAATCTATTGCTTTTACATCACAGAATACAGAAGTTGATCCAATGCTGCCAATGAGTTCGTTCAGATGTGTTATTTTGTGTCTTTGGATTTTGAAATCCTTCATTCAGACTCACCCAAATGACACAAACTGACCAAGCGAGGCAGTTGCAGTTGATGTTTTTTAATCGACTCTGGTGCAGGAAAATGAGCACATTCATCTCTATATAAGTTGCTGGCTATATGTAAATACCTCATGCAACCACACCATAAACAAAATCACTTCAACGTTAACCTGATTTCATAGGTTTTTGCACAAAACTAATGTCATATTTTGCCATATTTGTACACCTCATCATGTTCAATTTGTCTACGCACAAACGTGGATTGAATCACACATGTTTTCTTATGTCACCAGCTGGTCCTGAGGAAGTGGAGCGAGCTAATTCCTGGTGGAGAGTTCCGCTGCTTCGTCAAAGAAAACAAACTGATCGGTAATGTTTCAGCCACGTGTTTTAGACACCGTTGTTAAATTCAGTTTCAGCTCGTCTGATGGTGTGTGTCTTGTTTAATCTCGCAGCGATTTCTCAGAGAGACTACACTCAGTATTACCAGCACGTCCTGAAGCAGGAGGAGCAGATCAGTCAGGCCATACAGGACTTCTTCAGCCAGCACATCCAGTACAATTTCCTTGACGAAGACTGTGAGCAGCACCTTTCATGTCTTTCATTTATGAAATATATATATTGTTGAATGCACTATTTGGAATTTTTGCTGCCAGGCACCTTTTCATCAGGGCAAAAGACCAAGTTGTGTGGGAGTGGATTTATCATTGAAATCAGTTTTATCTTTAAAACAAAAATAATTACTAAAATGAAAGTTAGTTTGTGTCAGCCGTTGTCTCTGAACAAATGATTTCAACTCACTGGTGGAGGCAGCAGAGGATCAACAGGTCCTGTGTGCTGTAGAAGTGTTGATTTTCTCTGTGGACTTTAGTGAGCAGTTTACAAAGCAACACAAACTTCATATTCCAGTCCAGAAATGTTTGTCTAATGGTGAGACGAAGACACTATTCAAAATGTGTCTCTGCTGGCAGCCATGTTTTTATGAAGCAAAAGTGTCAACTTGTCCATGTCAAGATCCAGACTTCTGCATGAGTAAAATTCCTCATCAGGCTGCTTAGAAAGGTTTTTGTTTGTTCTTGGATTGAAAGTTGCTGGAAGCATTAGAGACAATATAAGAAGACAATTCAGCAAAATATATAACACTGCTCTCGTTGTGGTAAGACATTTCGATCGATACATGTGACATCTTGTGCATTTTTAATGGCTCAGTCAGGCAGAGCGAAGGCAGGGGAAAGCTTTGAATGAGTGTGTTGTTTTTCACACAATTGTGATTTTAAAATTGAATTTGACACAGTGTTACCAGCTTCTTTTAACTTTGTATTTATGAAATTCACCACGGTTTATATAATTCTGTCTGTTTTGCAGTTGTGTTTGATGTCTACAGGGACAGCCAGGTAAGCACTCTGATGAATTCTGTCTGAGAAAAATCAATTGTCAAACACACTGCCTTTGCAGACTGTTAAGTTTTTGTGTGTGTGTGTGTGTTGCAGGGGAGGGTGTGGCTGATTGATCTGAACCCATTTGGAGAGGTGACAGACTCTCTGCTGTTCAGCTGGGAGGAGCTGACATCTGGAGGAGACGTCTCCCAACAGCAGGTCAGCCATCGCCAGACATGTTCATTCAGGAAAGTCGTTAATTTAAGATTACAGATTACAGATTACAAGGCGCGTTGAAGACCTCAAGTATGTTAAAGGGGGATGTAAAGTGCTAAAAATAGCTTCTGAATTTTGCATCCCACAAAGTGTTACTAACCACCTTACCAAATTTGTAATGATTTTAAAGGTTGGTATGTGTAAAAAGTTAGGTGTCGAATCATGTAAAAATCAGCAACATTCTCTTGGCCACTCTAAACAAAGTGTTATCCCTAACCTTAACCTTTTGCAAACCTTAAATCTAACCTTAACAAGAATCACAAATCTTAGCCCCTAAACTCCGAAATGAGGTTCTTCCTCATTAGGACCATATTTTGGTCTCCATGAGGACTACTGGTCCTGACAAGGTCAGTGTTTATGCCTGAAAAGGTCCTAAGGTGGTAACTAAAATCACTCACAAACTTTAATGGGGCCCAGTGTCTGCAAACCTCACTGATTGTACAGAATATTAACATAAACACTTTCAAACCACTTGTTCAACAAACATGTGGAGAAGTGACATTTTCACCATTTTGGTCACAGTTTAATGACATACTGAATTCCCTGCTCTCTGTCTCCCTCTGCTCATCTTTCTGTCTGTCTTCTCTACTTCATTTTCACATCTTTATGAATTTTAAATGAAGTGGCAGAGCTTTACTATGTGGTTTAACATCCTGGGAAGACTGGGATTATTTGCAGGACAAAGACATCTTAACCTGTTAGTCAAACCAAAGGCAGTGCAGGTGCAGTCACTCACAAGTGAACAGCAAACCAGGGATAAAGCGCACTGAGGGTTTTTATGAGAAGACTGAGAAGAGAAAGTGTTTTCAGTCTTTACTCCACACTTGTAGTGTTTTTTCACACATCCTCAGCCACTGTTTACTAACATGTATTATGTGTGAAGAAGAGAATCTCGGCATTTAAGGAGTGAAAACGGTTTCATCATGTGTCGGCGCCGTGTGTGCAGGAGGCTCCGGCGTTCCGCCACACCACCAGTGAGGTGACGGTGCAGCCCAGTCCGTGTCTGAGCTACAGAATCCCAAGAGATTTTGCAGACCTCTCAACCGGAGAAGACGCTTACAAACTCATCGACTTCCTCAAACTGGTATACCAAGTTCAAATCGTTAAACTCTCAGGCTTCAGTGTTGTTGAGGAGTAGTAGTTAGCTTCTTCTTTTTTTTTTAATCATTTACACCTGAATTTATATTTATTCTGATACATTAATAAATGTAAAATCTTGGATTTCATCAAGTTAATACAGAAACATAAAATGTCAATCCTTCTTTCAAATTCCCCAGAAGAAAAGCCAGCAGGAAGAGTCTGAGGAGGAGGAGGAGGAAGAAGAGGAGAATGCTCCACAGTGAAACAGTTGCCCTGAAACCTGAAAAATAGCTGCTAGTGTACGAAGAATCTCCATATATAATGCTTTCTGCATGAAGTGACTCTTTACCCTCTGTTCCTCTGTTCTCTTTGAGCTTTCTTGTTGAAAACTATCACCAAGTTTCTCCTTTTGCTCCACTGGTAACCGTGTGTGTTGTATCTGAGGCGTCTTAATGAGTTTTTTTTAATCATGGCGTTAAATTAACACATTGTGTTTTAGGCTATTAAGGGTTCATTTTCTGTCACTGTTTTCTCTTCATCTAACACCGCAGAGAAGCCTCAGAAGTCTCGTAAAGTTTTGGTGTAATATTCTAAGAGGGAAGAAAAACAACACAATTTCATAACTGTGTATTTGCTGATACGTCTTAATTTCTGCACAACTCTTCCTGGATTTAAATCGCACAAATGTCAGTGTAACTGTGCTGAGTGTTGTGTGTCATTATGAGGCGGTGAAAGACTTCCCTATTTAACACTTAAGCTGTTTATGACTTGGCTACATTGAATTTTCTTTCCTTCGCCGCCGTCCTTGCCTCTCAATCTCCCACTACCAATTTCCTCTGAGCACTTTTGACACACTCATTGCTCCGAGTCGCTCCGGGCACTGCTCTCAAGTCCTGTTTTCCCATCATGCATTGCTGTACAAAAAAAAATCCACACCATTAAATTTCTTTGTCATGTATTGACTCGGCTGTCAGTCTGGTGGGTGTAGTAAACTAGCACATTAGAAATTGATTGCGGTTTTACGCCCCAGAGCTAAATGAGCTATGTGTGCTCGGTGCACGGCAGTTCATTTTGGGTTTGTATTTTTGTTTTTTTTCCCTCCTTTGGTAGAGTGATAGAGCAATTACAGTGAGATGGAAAAAGCCGGTGCAATGCGAGTTATGGTTCCCTCGACCGGAACGCCGCGGACGGGAAATGGTGTACAAGCCACATATTGTGGGGAGTGTTTCACATGAATCATCATTATGAAAATGAATTCTAGCTGTAAACACACCATCAGGACCTGGGGCTGGTGTCCTCACTTAGCCTGACATGACAAACAAGTTTCACTTCTGATGTCTGTACTACAGAGTTTGTGAAGACAAACGTTAAAATCAGACCAGTGTTGTGGTCAGAGGGTCATAAATTGGCTGTCAATGAGAGGTGTTTTTCTGGGGGTTTTCCAAATATATCTCTTATACTATACTATAAAAAGGATAATCTGAATATAATCACAGATCATATGCGGCATATATAAGAAGTGGTGTAAATCTTGCTGGTTGAAGCTTACTAGGAAGCAGGAATATATTAAATAGCCACCAGGGGCTGATGTTGATGGTTGCGCTCACTTGTTTCAGCTCATCGTCAATAGAACATGATGTCAAGTTTGTAAGGAGGGAAATAGTCAATCAGTTGTGGGACATGTGAGTGGACACCAGTGTGATTGACAGCTGGTGTTGTCCAATAGGAGCCTGTCTGCAGGGTTAAAAGTGTAAATTCTGTTTCTGAACTGTTACCGAACTGCATTGTGGGTCCAGTTGACTTGCTTTGCTCCTGACGTGTGCCGCATAAGTTGAGAAATGTGTGTTCATCTGAGAATTTTTATTTAGATAATATTTTCTTCTCTTCCTTCCACTGAGGTATAATCAAGCAGGAACATAATTTCTTACTGCCAGGGGAAACATTAGCGGAGGAAGTTCTGTAATTGGCCTGTTGTTGAAGCAGACTTTAGCAAAAACCATGGATATTGCAAACAATTACTAACAATGACTCTGCCTGAGTGTCCCTGTGAGCCATCTACTTTATTAAACACATTTTTCCTAATACCAGTAAGCTATCATACCCACTCCAGCCAATGAAAACAAACATGTAACATCATGTGTGCATCAAGTTACTTACAAGTGCATAGGATAAGAACTTGCTATTTCAGAGCCTTTTGCAGTTTGTGGAGCTCTCTGTTCATGGAATCTGCCATTTCAATCCAATTTTCTGATAAAGCACCTTTTAAAAACATGGTCACAGTGCTGCATAGTCACATTTAAAATACATAGAAAATAGTAAAATGTTAAATGTAAAAACGATGAGCAGAGTATGCAAAGAATCAAACACTCGTTCACATGCAAAGTTTAATAGTCCGACTAAAATAGGCAATCGGTCAACTTGCCAAGTATACATGCGGAGGAGTAAAGCGAGAGGGGCGCAAACAGGTTGGAGTATGACTGAAAAAACGTCAGAGACCATTTTCAGATAAAGGTTGCAGCATTTTCACAAAACAAAGGCAGAATAATAACAATGCGATAACAATGCAATAACCCTTCAGACATTGAGAATGTTTCAGTCTGTTACTGGGGGAGCTGCCCAATGCTGTGATTGTGTCCTGTAGGGAGTGGGAGAGACTGTCCATCAGAGATGATAGCTTGGCAGTCATTCTCCTCTCTCCCACCACCTCCACTGGTTCACGGGGGCATCTAAGGACAGAACTGGCTTTTTAAATCAGCCTCTTCCTGTCCTCAGCTGAGATGCTACTGCCTCTAGAACTTGTTAGGCCTCGTGTTGCATATTCCACCTTTAAAGCTGCTGCCCTGTCCTCCCTGACCTTCTCCCCCTTTTTAAACCCTCCCTAGCCTCCTCTCCATCCTCCACTGCAGTGGACCAATCGTCTTTCATCAGGGGTCAGATTTGCTGACTCAGAGTAAAAGGGATGAGGTTGTGTGTGTTGGGTAAAGTGGGGGAATGGCGGGAGGAGGGGAGTTTCCTTGGCTGCTGCTGCTGAGGAGGAAGAGCTGCAGTAGTTTGCAGGCAGAATACTCATGAGCAGCTGAGGCTGAAACACACTGGCCCCCCTCTGTACCTCCCCCCTCCCTCCTGCCTGTGCCTCCCCTACTGTATCACACACAACTAATACAGTGTGTGTGTGTTTGTTGTGGACAGAGACAGGCCAGAGCTGACTTCATCTCCCTGCAGCTGTCAGTGTCCTGGGATCATGGTCCCTCTGTTGTAATCCAGGTGTTATGTGGGCGAGTAAAACTCGGGTAAACGTGCAGCTGTGTCGGGTCACAGCTGATCCACGCAAACGCCATTTTCCCCGAGGGGATTCCAAATATTGACGGAAGTGGGTTGGTTGTTGTCGTCAACTTTGCGCATTGCGAATTCACCGCTGACACGTCCCGACCCAGACACCCGTGCACACTTCACCTCCATCTCTGTGTCGGACAGCACTCACGGTCACAGTAACCCTCTGTTTTTATAAATAATGACACATTTTATGTTTCGGGGAGGCTCAGAAAAGAACAGAGGAGGATATCTGTAGATTGTAACACATTACATTGTTGGTGGTGAAGTGGAAACTCCGATAATTCACAGTTAATGTCGTTAACGTCGGCGCAGGTGGCAGCAGGTCTGGGATCAAGTCAGGCTAATTGTACCAGTGTAGCGCCGGAAGTTATGGGATATTGTTTTCAAAGTAAAAGCACAACATAATTAAGTAATAGCCAGTAAAAGTAACACTGGCCGTAAACACGAGGTCGAGGGTCTGCTGCACTCTTTTTGTAAATTATGTGGTTAAAGGCATAGTTCATGTCATGATACATTGTTAACTAACCTGACACACTGGTGCAGCGGACACAAGGAAAACTCACTGTAGTTGTTGATTCACTGCTGCCTCCATCACTAATTTCATATATGTTATTGTGTGCAGTTGCTGTTTTAAATCCATAGTGACAAATCTACCAAACATGGCAGCAGTAGACCAGCAGATCAAGCTGAAACGTGAGCAGTTAAGAAGGCTGTTAAAATGGTGAGATACAGTACTTCCAGAAATATACTTGTTTGAGCCTTTGGTTTTTTGTTTGTTGCAGAGCAAAGCCACATCAAAAATAAATATATATATACTACAACTATGACTTTAAGTTTAAGATTTCTTGCTTAAATTGGTCTCTCTCTTTTTCCAGATAGACCCACCATGTAGATTGTACACACTGGAGTAAAATATTCTTAGGTCTGACATTGATTAAATTACTTTTATTTTATTAGTCTATGTTTTTAGTCTGTTTTAATTTAGGCTTTTATTGTGAAAGTCCTTACCGGAGGTGTAGATATCCCGTCGAGGTTTGACAGCTGCTGATGTCCAGGCGAGAAAGAGAGAGCGAGCGAGAGAGAGAGAGAGAGAGAGAGCGAGAGAGAGCGAGCGAGCGAGTGAGTAACCTGCAGGAAGACTCACATGGTCCTGCAGCAGAAACACACAGAGACACTGCGGAGTCTGTCCACGCTCTCTCTCTGTATCATACACGGCTCCGATCCATCCTCTTCTCTTCAAACACTCTACTGTCTTTATTTGATTTTTTTTTCTCCCCCGCCGCCACTTCCCTTCTCCTCCTCCTCTTCCTCCTCCTCCTCCTCCCGTAGCCCAGTGTCGGTCACACTCGGGCCGGTAAAGCAGCGCCATGGCTCGGGAGAACGGAGACACCGGCAGAGGAGAGACGTGGAAAAAACAAGTCGACGACATCAAGAAGATATTTGATTTGAAAGAACTCCTTGGCACGTGAGTACACGCGGCTTTGACTCCGCTCACCTGTGATGATGTTCCCGTGATATTCCCACTGACATGATTCGGTCTCTGTAGTGAGTTTACAGTGACCTCACTGCACTTGTTGGCAATGTTACGGGGTTTTTCCGACAGAAACACAGTGATGCAGGAAAGAACCCTTTGACACCCTTTGTGTTTTTACACAGGTTTTTCTTCTACATTGTCACTGTAGGCGGTGGGTGGAGGCTTAATCACATCACTGGCAAATGTCTCTATTATTATGACACCAACGACATGGCATCATGTTATTATTACACTGATGCCACTGCATGTTGATGCCATGGCATCAGTGTAATAATAGGCTATTCTTATATAGTGTACTGTGCAGTGTTCACTATTTGCCTGGGTTTATTGTTCTGAGAAAAAAAATGACAGCCCCTTAAAGTTCCACATGGCAGTCAATGGTGACTTTATAAAAACACTGTTATTCGTCAACTTATTTAGGTATAATTCGTTTTACATTTTTCCCTGCCTATCCATTAAAATAAAATTGACTTAATTACTAATTTTAAGTACTCACTATCTTTTGCTTTGGCAAAAGCATTTCCATTACTTTCAGCTTTAGCTGAAAAGTAACGGCTCTCCGTTTCGTTAAACTTATGCTAACTGTTCCAATGTGTGATTAATTTCTTTAAACACAAGCTAACTGTCACAATTTGCTCTCAATTTCTTTAGACTTAGGCTAACTGTTCAAATGTATTATTCCTTTCTTTAAAAATAAGCTAGCTGTCACAATTTGCTCTCAATTTCTTTTGATTTAGGCTAACTGTTCAAATGTATTTCTAATTTCTTTAAACTTAGGCTAACTGTGCTAACCATTACCATAAGCTTCAGCTATCAGCTTATCATTTCTTCACTTTAAGCATTAACTATCTATTTTTAATTCATGTTACATTGTGTTTGCTGAAAATGTTATCTATTTGGGCATTTTAACTGTTAAATTGTTATCTTACTATACTGTATGTCAGCTATGCATTCCTGTTTGGTAGAAGCAGTGCTTATCTATTATTATGTCATAGGTTTCATTATGCATCTTATACTAAATCACCTCTTCATTTCTAAGTGTGACAACTTATTTTAACCAATTATCTGTCATTTGTGGTTTTCTTAAGGTGTTTTTCTTTACTTTTACGGAACAATTACCACCATTTACACTTGAATTTTAGTGAACAAATTATCCCGTAGTGATTTTGATGTCATCGAAGCGTTTTCCTGATTTCAAATTATTAGTATTAATATTGAACATAACTACAGAAAGAGGACAGAGTTGTGGATTTATGGCAACAGTGTGATTGCTTGTTTAACATGTCCTGCAAGACATACCACAACCGGACAGAGACAGAGAGAGTCTGCCTTCATGTCTGTTTACATTCTGAACCTGAGTTAAATCACGCAGGTTTCTGTGAGATCACAAATCCCTAGAATATCCTCCCTGAAATTATTTGATCGAAGTGTGTGGTCCTGCGTCTTGACTGGATCGTCTAGTCTGTGCTTTCTCAGGATTAAGACATTGAAAATCGGTTACCAAGTTTGTTGTGTCTGTGGTCTCCCATCTTAAACCCTCTTAACCTCATAACTTAATCGCACGCTGTTATTGTTCAGTGATAATATCTTTTGTATTTATTTACAGAAATACGTAGATTCATAGTGACCATTCTGTGTTTGTTTTGATCTCCAATGCTATGATTAGTATTCAACAACGCCCCCCAATACTCTGACAGTCTGCCCCCTGTCATCTTCTGTCTGTTTCCCTGCTATGTGTGTGGAATCTGGTTGGCAGCAGCCTGGAGGGTTACGGGGGCAGATGTGGATTGGGATTAGCTATGCAGGGATTAGGAAAACTTCCACGGAATGACAGGAAGTTTAGTCACGTTTTGTGACTGATGTACATCTAGCTGGCGGGGTTTGAAAAGCCAATGATCCGACTCAGCCATGTTGCAGACACACATTAACCAGAGCTGCTGACGGATCTTTGAACTTGATGCATCAGCAGAAAGGGTGAAGGGATGAAGGAGTGGTGTGTGATTAGCATGTAAAAATGGGATTCTTGTGTGAGAGGTTCTTCCATGTTAATCAAGCAATGAATAGAAGTAAAACCAGCAGCATAGAAGCAGTTGAAGGTCTTTTTTATTATACTATTATCAGACAATGAAAATTGGTCAATAATAACAGGACATGTCACCTTTACCTACAGCACAATGCTGCTGTGAGAAAACTGGTGATTACTGGCCTTTGCACATCAATGGCGATGCGAATAAGCGACACAAAATTGCGAGTGTTTTTGAGGTTAATTTCAATGTGCCCTCACATTTCGCGTAAAGCGTGATGCGATGAAGTGAATAAATTATAAGGACAGAAAAAATATTATCTCTTCTGCTTCTGAGCTGGTGCTCAATAATTTTACAGAATAAAAGAAAAGGAATAAGGATACAGCTGACACTGAAGACGAGAGGAGAGCTTGCATGGATGAGGAGCTTAAACGTAACCACTTCACCGTTTCAGGACAGACTTAAGGATATCTCACGCCGACAGTTTAGGTGCAGTTAACTTCCAAACACTTCCACCTTTCGCCTATTTGAATATATTAATGCCACATCATCAGAAACATTATGTTTACTGAGATGTAAACCTTTCCTTCGCTGACTGGATACAGATTTTAGAAATATTATTACCTTGAGAACATTAACATCTGGTGTGAAAAGGCCAGAGTGCAGTCTGTGCTGAGAGGATATGATGTCATGCATCTGACACTGGCACAACATGTTTTGTGTCCTCACACTAGGTCAACCTTGCCACCACTGCCCTGCGTGCGTGTGCGTGTGTGTGTATGTGTGTGTGTGCATAAAGTGTGCGACTACTCTTCTTCATTGTGTGACATTTTCTGTCCCCACAGCATGTTTAATCTCACATCTTAACTCATGCTAAGAGGTGTCTGTGTGTGTGTATTTAGCATGTGTGTCTGACTGTGCAGACATGTCTGTGTGGCTCTGTTCGGTGTCTTATTACCCTCCCCTGGTGTGTGTCCGTACTGATCACTATTCAATAATTCAAAACCAACAGGATTGTGTTCTTTGTGTGTGTGAGTGTGTGTGTGTGTGTGTGTGTGTAGACAACCGCTGGGTGTTGGGAATTACAGCTAACCCAGATGAGGTTGTCAGATCTAGCAAGGTCTTTCAGGACATTCATGGACAAAATGATCATCTTGAAAATTGAAACAACATTTTTTTGTATGCCACATCCTTCATCTGGCTCTGTCAAGCAATACTATGAGACCTGACTGAGGTGGTGTGTGTGTGTGTACAGCAGCAGGGTAGACTCAGGACAGTATATATTCAATTTGGATGTGCTCCTTGTTAGATTTTTAGAGGATGTTGTATTACAGTGTTTTAATGCAAGTCTATAGGAAGACAAAGTGTATGATTTGTGACTGAGTAGATCGTAAAGTGGTGGCGATGATGGAAATGCATTGTGGGAAAGTCACTGTGCCATCTAGGGCATGCTGCCCTTAATTGATGTTCTACTTCCCTGCTGCTGGCACTGTTCTTTCCACTGTTTCTGGGACTGCAAAGCTCCCCCTCCCACTCCCCCTCCCTGTCTTTATATGTCTCTCTTTATATCTCCCTCTTTACGTCATTCATCGCCCTGTGTGTGTGTCCCCATGTTGAACTCCATCCAGTTTTTGACTGTGGATGCAGGTTTTAAAGTTTCTTGTCTTTTCTCCCCAGTATAAATAGCAATTTATAAGTAGAACAAAAGATAGTTGCCTGGTGTTTGACAACGTCAACTTCACAGACTGTAGATCGTGTTTTACTCTGTGTGTGTGTTCTTGTATGGGTATCTTTGTGAGGACCAACAACCTAGAAACCTTAGGAAGTGAAGACATTTTGAAAAAATGAGGACATCATCCTCACCCCTTAAAGCAGCTTTTTGAGGGTAAAAACCTGAGGGTTTATATCTAGGTGATAATTGGGTTAAGGTCAGGGTAAGGGGCTATAGAATGCATCATGCCTGTGAGTGTCCTCACTATAAGTGTGTGTGAAAAATTGATAGAAGAAGCCAAAAACAGAGGAATAAGACAACAGTGACACCAAAAACATGGTGAAATCCAGGCTGGTGTGTGTTTACACTCTGTCAGCTTAAATAATTTAATATTTTTAAATCCATGGATGGTAGGAGGACTCGGCATGTCAGGACCAGTTGTCCTAATGAGGCAGAACCTAATTTCTTAGGCTCAAGTTTGAATTCATAGTAAGATGTGAATTGTGTTTTGGATAATTATGATTAGGCATTAACAGGTTATGGTTAAGTTGGGGATAAGGCTTTGTGTAAGCTGCCCAAATGGTGTGTGTGTGTGTGTGTAGCTGAATGTGTGTTTCAACTGAACACGTTTTTCCACATTGGAGTGAATTGTGAACACGTAGAGTTTGTCCACATACTTATGCTCTGTTCATCTTTCCATCTGCTCGCTTGTGTTTTTTCTGCCACTTTGTCCTCAGTTTTTATTTCAGCATGATGAGCTGTGATCTGTTGCTGCTGTTGCATTTGTTGTTGCTTGATTCTGTTGAACTGAGGATGTAACCAGTGGCGTGGCATTTGATGCCGGCATTTGGAGGGGCAGGGGTGGAAATTGAAAGGGCACCTACTGTTCACTACTGTTTTTGTTTATATTTTGCTTTAGACACCACATTCCTCATGTTTTTACCACTCTAGAGGTTACTTTAGAGTGTGTTTTGTGACTGAAGATGGCACTTTGTCCATTAGACCACCCCGTGCACGCCACAGAGTGTGTGGCTTCTGTTGCCAAAGCACTGCTACTGTATTTGCCCCACGCCTTAAGTGAGCCTGTATGTATGGACTCTAGGTACATGTTTCAACCGTTCTCTTTCGACATTGTTTTCAGTATCTCACTCCTCACTCATGTTTCAGAGAACTGTGGTTAATTCCTAATCCTAAAATTCTCTTAAACATTAGTTTCATCTCACACATGCTTCATAGAACTGGGGATAATTACTTAACCTAAAGTTCGCTGATGTGAATAGCATCACTCTGTATCTCCACAAACTTTGAACGTAGAGGACATTCATTTATATTGAAAAGTTACTGCAGAGACTCTGACATTCAGCTCTGACATTTGTCTGTTTAGATTCAAGCTGAGGATTTCAACACAGATTTACAGTGAATATGCTGAGGTCAGTTTTCCATTTCAGTAGCCACAGTCATAACCAGACAGACACACACACACTTGCAATTGTGGGCTGTCAGGCCTTTCCTCATTACTATATCCATTATTGTGTGTGTATGGAGGGGCCGGGGCACCATCAGATACATGTGTGTGCAAACCTCTGTGTATTAATGATCATATACTTCAGTCAATTATAGGCTCAGCGCTCTATTTTAAGCCTGTCGTGTGACCACATCCAGCTTATAATGGCCTCCTGCTGAAAGTGTGTTGTTCATGTTGTGGCACACATGGAGTCTGTCTGACAGCTGTGTGCACTGCACACAGTGTTGTGTGTCACTGTTCATGTATGTAAATATAGCCACGTGTAGGAAAAGGTATCAGGAGAAACGGTTCTCATATTAGTCCTAAATTGGAGTTTTAACATTTGACATTTATAAGCTTATTTCTTGTATCCTTTAGAGACATTTATTACAGCATTTGCACCATGCTGTCTTCTTTTTTCAGTTTTGCTCTTAAAAAATATTTCTGGCACTTGACATTATGCATCAAAAAAACACTTCAGTCTTTCCATTTTTACCTGGGGCATCGTGCCCTCATAAACCAGTGTGACTCTTTTTTGTTGTTATGACTCAAGATGAGATGCTGTTCCCAGGTAACCTGAGATATTACAGTGAATGTGCACACACCTGCAAAAGTAATTTCCTTTCTTCTCCGTTATAACATCAACAGACACAGAGAGGTACATGAACCTTGCAGGAAGACACAATAAAAAAGCAGGTATTGTGCAGCAGCTGTGGAAACAAGAGACTCTGTGCGTGGTAATGCTACAGTTTGTTTCTCCGGGAGGATTTGGTTTCAGTCCTGTTGCACAATCGTGAAGGGTCTTGACAACAACATCTGCTGTTCCTGCTGGGAATCTCTGTTTGTTGACTGTTTGCTATGATGAATTTAGCGGTTGGTGGGTGACTGTATTGGAAGTGATCAAGGACGACATGGTGCAGTGGGTCAGAGGAACTGCAGCAGCATGAGCCGTGTTGTGAGACGTATTCCTGCAGGATATTGAGCACTAACAAGAAGTCAACAGAGGACA
The DNA here is from genome assembly GCF_019176455.1 of Solea senegalensis. Lineage (NCBI taxonomy): Eukaryota > Metazoa > Chordata > Actinopteri > Pleuronectiformes > Soleidae > Solea > Solea senegalensis. Next base: position 24,576,787 of record NC_058023.1, on the reverse strand, counting down.
AGTTGATAGTTTGTGCCTACTTAGGTTCATTACAGCTTTTCTCTCAACACAGAGAATTGAATTTGAAAAAAAACAACTAAACATTTTTACAAGTTTACAAACACCTGATTTTCAGGGTCAACTCTATCTCCGTGTGTTTTGAGTTTTGATGCTTACTGGCGGCTAATACTAAATCTTAGACATTACACCTTTGAAATAAACTTCAAAATTAGCAGTGTTTTGGTTGGCAAATTGCTCATTAGATTTGAGACCAGTGTCATTAAATTAGAGGTTGAGTGATTCATTGGTTTGGCAGGTTAATCTGTACTTTTTTTATAATTGGCATTGGCCAATTATTATTTATTCATAGTCCAAATATTAAAATGACTTATTTTGTTTACAGAAACAATGTTTCATGCATTTAATATGTAGTATACAAAATAGTACTGTATATACCGACCATTGAAACTGCAATATTTTATCAAGTGGAGTGAAAAAGAAAATAGGCTCAATATAACGGGCCAAAGAAAATTGGCCTCAGTTATTGGCCATCGGCTGCCCTGATTTCTAAAAATCCATTTCAGCCATAGAAAGCTCAATATTTTTCCTTTGGTTTCTCTCCTTACCTTGAAAGTAGCACTGAGCATTTTGGGAAATAAAAAAGGAGCAAAAGAAAGCCAGGTAGGCACTGAGACGATGACTGCTTGGCCTGTGGTCAGATTTGATTGTGAGGCATTATAATATTGCTGAGACAAAGCAGACCTGTGTCCTGGGTCAATTCCAATTGAGTCAGCAGTCTGTGGCGCTTGTCCTCAGAGAGATGCTCTGAGACTGCGCTGTAGGTCTGTCAGTTTCTATCTGAAATGTGGTTCTTCAGTTCGAACGCTGGGACGCTCGAATTTTAAAATGTACAGCCTAGAAGCCCATCACATCCTTTGAAGTAATTAGAATATCAAACGACCACACATCTGCATTGTGTGATGAGATTGCATTGTTTTGAAGTTTTACCTCGAGCTTCCTGACACTTGCAAACTTTTAGGAAAACTAAAACACACATAATGCCCTGACAGAGCGGCTTTGGCGCAATTTAACTTTCATTTTAAACTATAAATCACACATCCTCGACACTGGGAATGGGATGATGAAATTTTAAGTTTAAAATTTCACATGTACTAAAATATTTTCTTTAAAATTGTGATAACTCTTAAAAGGGTTCTAAGACGCAGTGAAATCACATGACCGTCAATTTTTGGTAAGAAACAGTCAAATTGTTTTATCATATCACAGCTAACATAAATATTTTGAGTGAACATTTTAAAGTGAAAAACTAGTATCTTAAATAAGATCAACATAAATCACGAGTTTCTGAAATGACTGGAAAGAGTCAGACTCTCCCTTTGGCATTTTCAAATCACTCATGTAGAATATGAATGATTTTCCCAAATCCTGATTATCCCAATAATGGAAGTTCATTACAATCCACTTACATGTTTAGTGCTTTTTATCACAATGCATCATGAAGTTATATATCATTCCGTCTGTAAATGGAAAAGAGATCCACGGAACAGGTGAACAGAAATCTTACATTATTTCCTGAATATAACTTCTAGCTCCTATGGCTGTGACAGACTGCTGACAGTTTTTTTTGCGCAAAGTTGCAGAAAGCAGCTTAGCATATTGTTCCCTCAAGGCTCTGCTGCTTCCGACAGTGGCAGTGCAGTATATGACAAAATGCCCAAGCAGAGGAGGAGGAGGAGGAGGAGGAGGAGGAGGAAAAGATAATGGAGAATTGAGAAATGAAGGATTGCAATGAGGGGGGAGGGGTTGCAGAAGCACATATCAGCCTATGGCCTTAGGAGCCCTATAGCACCATCTGCCATTACCAGACACTTGTGAAGATTTTGCACCGACAGACCATCCCTCTCTTCCTGCTTTGTGCATTCTGCTGTAGATTTCCTTCAGAATGCAGCTGTAGTTAAGATGGAGATCATATCTTCATAACAATGATTTTCATCCTAGTAAAAATTAATGAATAGTGTGCTGTGGCACTGCGAAAGGCTCACCTTGGAGAGGATGTGGGGCTCTGATCAGAATCCAAAATGAGTCACATGTCAGATTGTCTCCGCTTGGGTCTATCCATCTTTCCTCTCTGTTCTCTAAGAGGCTTTGTCTGCTGCAGGGAACCACAGATCTGAGTCTCCCTTTCTTTCCACTCCTCTTCTGTTGTGACAGCAGAGAGCGAGATTTAGTGGCTCAGCTCAAGGATTTAGTGCCGAATAACAATTTGGTTTCCCTTTGACCTCACTGTAAAGCAGTCAATATTAACCAGGCTTCCATCCAGGCTTTCGTCCATAAAAAAGAGGCTGAAGCTCAGGGGTGACTCGAGCTCGGGCCTTCATGGTAGCAGCTCCCAAATTGTGAAATGGTTTGTCACTTCACAGTAAGCAGGCCTAATCACTTTCTGTTTTTAAGTCTGCCTTAAAAACATTTTTACCCTTGGCATTCGACTCCGCGTGAGTTGTGCTGTGTATTTCCCATGTTTTTGCTTTTCACTTGGTATGTGTGTTATGCTCTATTTGTGTCCCCAAATGTTTTCTTTATTACTGTACGTTATTGAACATGTGTTTCTCAGGTGGTAACACCAATTCTGCTTGGCAAAACCCCTCTGGTTCCTTTGTTTGAGATCTCCCCAAAATTGAGGCCAGGAGACTGACATGGACACTCCAGAACCTTCTCTTTTTTTCTGTAGTAGCCAATGACAGGTCGACTTGGCCTTGTGTTTTGGATCATCGTCCATGTTGGAACGTCCAAGTATGTCCCATACACATCTTCTGGGCTGACTAGTGCAAATATTCCTCCAGTATTTTCTCATAACATGCTGCATTCATTTTGCCATCAATTTTAACCAAGTTTAGTGAAACACCTCCTTGTTTCACAGTAGGAATAATGTACTTTTCCATCATAGGCCTTGTTGACTCCTGTCCAAATGTAGTGTTTATGGTTGTGGTCGTTAAGTTACATTTTGGTCTCATCACTTCAAATAACTTTGTTCTGGACGTTTTGAGGCTTGTCTCTGTGCTATTTGGTGTATTGTAAGCGGGCTGCTTTGTGGCATTGGCATAGTAATGGCTTTCCTCTGGCGACTTTCTTCCAACTGCCTCCTTATTGTGTATCAACAGCCACAATACTTTCTTTCAAAGAGCCCTGTATGTCAGCTGAAGTTATTTGTGGGGGGCTTCTTTGTATCCCAAACAATTTTCCTGGCAATTGTGGCTAAAATGTTTGTTGGTCTACCTGACCGTGGCTTGGTTTCAACAGAATCCCTAATTTTCCACTTTGAATACTGCTGATTGGTATTCTCAATTCCTTGGATATATATTTATATAATTCCTTTCATAATCCATGCAGCAACATGCCGGAGTCCGTCAGCGGCCCAGAAACTCACTGACTTTTTGCCAGGGTATATTAAGTTATGAGCACAACTGTATGTGAATGTATGTGAATGTATGTGTGAAATTGCTCTAGATTCTGACAGCTATCAGTGGTCTAGAGTGTTTGCTCAGTGACATGGGGTCTGAAATTAAATCTAGGAACAAAAATTCCAGTATCCCAAACCCCTTTATCCCACGAAGATCCGGAACTCCACAAATCTGAGGAGAATGCTAGTTCTCCGCAGCAATGGACACACATTTAGCCAAGGGTCAACATGGCAGCATTAACAGAGCTTAGTTATTTTCCCAGGACCCTGATATCACTGAAACCTCCCTGGTAGATGACATTCCGACTGTTGTCCTGTAGCAACATGTCTGGTTATGTGTGACTGTGTCTTATTAGATGCATCATCATCTTTGTATTGATCACCGTGCGTACAGAGCCAAAATATGATTATGCTCCAGAAACCAATGTGTCTGTCTGCCTGTCATTAAAGATTATAGAAAACGAGATAATACAAAATGATCAGGTTCCTTTCTCAATAGCACACAGAACATTCTGTATTTTCAGCTGTGAGGATCCATCGTGTGGCACAGATTGAGGTTTTCATATAAATAGTTGCCAAATTCTTTCAGGTCTGACATCAGCTGTCGTTGTGCTTGTATATACAGTATTGTGCAATAACAAACCAGTCTGATGATGCCAAGCACAGATAAAAACTTTGGACGTGGTACAGATTGTTAATTGTATGTAGTGTTTTTTTTACAGCCATTTGTTTGTCTGGTACTAATATTTACAAGTGTGGTTTTTGACATGTTGTCGTTCTTGGCAGCCATTATTTCCTCCTTCAAAAACACTCCTCACTGGCATACAATGAATTACTGGGATAGGCCAATAATGATCGTTCGTTGTGTCCTTCGGCGCTGCAAGGACACGTTTGTCAGGCAGCGTGTGAAACGGGACGGCCGAGTTGTGGCAGTGTGAAGCACTCAGCCTTAAAAAGGACCCTCGAGAGGAGGCAGCCCCTGAACTGAGACAAAGCTTTTGTCCCGCTGAATGAAAGAATATGCAGTCATGTAATTTATGTAGAAAAACCTTTCCTTCTCACTCAAAATGTGGGTTATTCTATAGATGAGACAACAGTGTTATGTTACAGTGATTGAATGAGTATACACTCGGCTCTTTTTCCTCCATAGAAAGCTTCAAACTCCTATAACTCATCCGCCTCTCCTTGAGTTCCCCATATTAATGTTTTCCGTGTCTTAATCCTTTAGTAATGAGGTGTCTTTGATTCGGGGTAGTGTTACGACGTGTACCCAAATAATATTTGGCACTCATACATCAGGTTGCCGTGGTAACAGTGAGCTGTTGCCCATCAGATTGTGAATGATGGTTGCCATAAATGGAAGCAGTGATACAGAGTTTGTGCTGCTGGCCAGCAAACATTGTGTCTTATGGACAGGTAAATTAGACACACACACACACACACTAGCACGTATACTTCACAAGAGTGACAGGCACACTCATGTGCACCTTGGAGGCTTTTTTGTATTATCGCAGACCTACTTTTACTGAGTCCCACTACTGTACGTATATCAGTGTGTTCATGTGCCGTGTGGCTGTTTATCTGGCTCAGCTTGGCCCATTTACACTCAGGTTGTCCTTCAGCAGAACGCAACACAAAACACATATCAGACACTGCTGACTAAAAGTTCACAACATAAAGATGAACCTCAACAATTTGAGGTTAGGGCTGTCACTTTTGTTTCATATTGTACAAATGTGTAATTGATACTGTTAAGATAACTGCCACACAGTTATCATAGGCTGCACTGAGTTTCCCAAACATGGGAACATGTTGCAAACTCACTGCTTGTTTGCCCTGCTTACGGTGCAAATGACCTGGCTGCGAACAGGGCAGTAGCAGATTTTCCTTCCAGGGCTGCCTATGTGCAGGCTTGTACATGAAATAAAAAGCCCTGCTATTGTGACAGAACCAGACCCAAACCTAATTATCATTTCAAAATAAGCAATTTTATTCCTGCTTCTGTGAGTCACCTCTTCTGGTCAGGCACCACAGCTGCAGCACATGTTGAGAGAAAAGAGAACACTGTACATTTAGGGGGAGGCAAAGTGTACAGAAATTAAATAATGAGCATGAGGAGCCTGGGAAGAAAGTTATCAACCACCTCTAAGGGAGTGGGAAAGGGGAGGGAGGTGTCGGGGATTAGTATCAAATTAATTCCTACATAATCTGACTTTAAAGGCTTTACACATTCGACACACCTGGACCTAAAATGAATGAATACATTTTTTCTTGAGGAAATGTGATTCTCTCCATCACATAAATACAGTATAATCCACAGTTAGTCTTAATAAGGGAGTGTTGTTAGCTGCAGGTGTGTCCTTGTCACCCTCCGTAACCTCAAGCCCAACCTTCTGCTACTGCTGACATCATTCCTTTGCTATGCTTGTTTTTGTGATGTTGCGGCGTAATCCCTCGAATAAAGCCAAGATAAATTGGACTGAATAGCTGTTACGTTGTAACACCAGTTTTTCCGCATGTGACTGTCTGGTTGTGATGGCAGTACAACGAGTCCCAGCATGCATTTGTGTTGGTAATGGAAACTCTAGATTGTAAACGTGGCTACAAAACAATTAGGTTTAACTATTTGGATTATGTTTGTTTACACTGATATGACCAATATAATAGAGCAGTTTTATCCCAAATCTCTAAAGCAAACAGATAAATCCACTGGTGATAAGATGTGATGCTTTTAATCCAGAGCTGCATTAAAGAGGCACTTTTTTGTAATCGTCCACATAGGTTTGTAATGTCTTCTTCGTTACACTATATAATTAAGCTTGAATTTCATTTTGTCAGGTAAAGTAAGGTTTTTTACCATGACATGTTTCAGCTATCAACTGTAGCCTTCGGGGACTATGCCCCCTGCTGTCTGACACCTTGTCGACAGTTGATGGTAGAAACCTGTCAAGGTAAACAACCTTACTTTACCTGCCTGACTAAATGAAAGTTAAGCTCAAGCATGTAATGTACTATTTTTCATGTCTTTTACTATTGCCTCTTATTTCTATCTCTTGTTTTTATGGCTATCTCTTATCTTATTTTATCTGTGTGTTGTTTTTATGACTTCCTGTATTTCCTCTACTTCCTCTGTTTTATGATTTTATGTTGTTGAGCCGAAGGCCAATTTCCACCTTGGTGGACAACAAAGTTCTATTCTATTCTTCTCTTCTGTAACACAAAATTATTTTTGCATAATTAATATTATACTGTAATCCTTCAAAGGCTTTCCTTGAGCTAAGTGTTCATTTCTCAGAAATCAGCAGTGCAGCAAGTTTCCATGAACTGTTTTTTTATGTAAATATCAATCAGAGACACTTGCATGTTTACAGCTGTGTGTGTGTGTGTGTGTCTGTGCGTGTGTGTATGTGTTGTCAAACCTCTGTGGCGGCAACAGTCATGGCCACAGATATCATGTTTTTGTGTCGTCTGTCTGTCCATCTATCCACCTATAAGCCCTATTCTTGTAAATACAATACCTCAATAACATCTTCCAAGAAATCCTTTCAAATATGGCATAAAAAGTAATTTGGACTCAGTAGATGGTTTTGGTGGTCAAAAACAGGGGTTTCCAAGTTTTTTTTAAGAGTGGCCAGTAGTTGTCATGTACCTGATGGACTGGTGTCAGAGAGGGGGTGCTACACAGCTCTGTTAGGATATACAGTATAAAACATAGCAATAGAGTAATTCAGCCTTAGCCACTGTACAAAAACACACATAATCAATTATTTACTTGCAATCAATGTGAGCCCTGTAGCCTATTTTCCGGAGACATGATGATCATAGTGTGGCTCAGTGTGTGTGTGACAGGCACAGCAGGTTATTCATGTTTAATCTGCTGCAGAGACTTGTTTTGGTATATTTTTAATACATAATAATAAAAAAAAAGATTCAATAAAAAGGAGACATTTTCAAGGGGGAAAAAAATATTACAAACACAATGAAGTAGACATGCTTCCAAAGTACCAGTGTCCAATTTGGGGGCTGGAAAACCCCGGGTCTAAGGTCAAGATGTTCTTTAACCTTTTTCCTTGTGAACGTTATATGTGATGCCATTTGCAAATAATTTGATATTAACATTTCCCTTGACTCCAGAATGACCTGATTCAATTTAGGTGGTCAAAGATCATTACACATGCAATATATTGTATTTATTGGCAATTAAGGTCACTGTGCAAGACAGAGATGACCAACAATATCTTTTCAAATTTTCATTCAATGGAACAGTTTGGATTTTGGTTGCCAAACATCAATGTTGTGGTGGCCTCAGAAAACAGGTTTTTGTCCACATGCACAATTTTCATTTACAGTTTAAGACTTGATGATGATTTTCAGTAGAATCTGAACAGCTTCAAAGATTGAGCTGGGACAACTTAACACCACTCTTTAACTCATACAGCAACATTATAGTGGCTGTGATGTATACCTGTAACAATATGGCTGATTAGTAGTGAGCCTTGCAGTCGACCGATTAGTCTGTCATCCTGAATTATGAATGAGCTGATGCCAGTCAACTCATACAAGAGTGATTTTAGCTTCCAGAGCAGAAGAGTCGGCGTCTAGCTTGTAAATTCTAGTAGTCGTAGAAATACATGGAGCTGAAACAATTCATCGATTATTAATCGATTACTAAATTTATCGACAACTATTTTGATAATCGATTAATCGGTTCAAAGATTCAAAGTTTTTCCGATTGTTTATGCTTCTTAAATGTAAGTATTTTCTTTATTTCTTTGCTCTGTATAACAAAGAAAGTGAATCATTTTGGTTTTGTGGACAAAACCAGACAAACCGTTCCAAACATACTAAATGAGTAGCTGAGTAGAATTAACAACTTTAAAAACCAAACTGACCACTACTTGTGTTTAGAGAAGCACTTAAGTCTGGACATCCATCCATTGTTTGCCGCTTTATCCTCCACATGAGGGTCATGGGGCTGCTGGTGCCAATCCCAGCTAACATAGGGCAAAATGCGGGGTCACACCCCGAACAGGTCGCCAGTCCATCACAGGGTCATGACATAGAGACAAACAACCATTCATTCACACACTCACACCTCCAGTCAATTTAGAGTATCCAATTAACCTCTGCATGTTTTATGTGGGTGGAAACCAAAGAACCGTAGAAAAACCCACTCACACACAGGGAGAACATGCAAACTCCACACAGAAAGGCCCAGTTTGGGACCCGAACTAGGAACCTTTATGCTGTGAGGCTCCTGCCGGCGTTCCTAACTAAATTTCTGAATAATGTCTGAGTCAGCTTGTATGAGAATACAGAAGGAAAAGCGCTGGATAATTCACCGTGAGTGAGTGTGTGAGTGTGTGAGTATTCCAGGTTGGCTGCTAGGTTCAGCAGCCAACCTTCACCTGAAAGATTCAGACATCCTGCTGTGTGAACACATCAAAGTCAGCAGCTGTGTTCATCATGTTAATGGAGAATGTCACAACCAAATTCTCCAGATATTTCATTTCATTTTGAGTTCATGTCTGAAAATGACTCATGTGACCTCCTCTCTCTGACTCCGAGTATTTCCTCTCACCTTGTGACTAAGCCATTTATTCACCTTCAAACCAGGTGTTCGCTCGAGGGTGTTTTTCAACATATTAGGTCATGGTGTGTTTTTTTTCTAGTCACTGAAAAAGGAAGAGTGAGGAGATGCTCTCTTACTTACCCTCTCTCAGCTCCCCCACCTCCTCAACCCTTCATCCTCCCATTCCTCTCTCTCTCTTTGTCACTATCTATCTCTGTCTCTCTTCTTTTCTCTGCCTGGCTGGATAATATTGACAGCAAATCTGTGGAGCTCTGATGTCAGTATGTGTATGTGTGTATGTGTGTGTTTTTCTGCAGCCATACTGTACAGAATGGGAGAGTGTGCGTGCAAGTGGAGAGAAGACTCTCCAAGGTCACAGGAGACAAAGTGCTGAGTCACCTGCGGCTCTCTCATCAAAACAGCTTTCTGTCTCTGTTGCTTTATGTTAAAGGGATGCTTAGGTTGAATCTAAGGCCATTCTTGACCGTTGCATTTCCTCAGAGACATAAGAATATTGGCAAATATCGAGCTGTAATTCAACATTTTATTTTATAGTTATTTCAGGTAAGGGTCCTAACTTACCTGACATGGTCTCACAAAGGTCTTTTAGTTTGAAGTGCCCTCTGTCTGAACACTTAGGTTAAATAACAAGATTTGTTTAAATAAACACATCTACCTGCTACTTGCTAACTTTTGTGCACAAGTTCATGTTTCTGCTTAGTCTGAACATGGAAACATGTCAGGTAAAACTGAAAGCATCAGTCTAGATTAATGACAAGCTATCAGACCCCCTCATGCATTATAGTCCACTTATTAACCTGTCATGCATTCGTTGAAGTGTTGCCTCTGTGTAGAAGCCAAATGCAAACAGAATGAATCTTCTTCAGCCCATTTTCTCATTGAAAAACCCACTAACACACACTAATCTCTTTTATTTGTTTACAGTGGGAAAAGACACAAAGGGATTTCACTCCCAAATTTAATAAAAAGTGTTTTCTGTAGAAAATTTCTCCCTTGGAAAATGAAATGAAAGATATAATAGGGTAAGTAGGGTAACCTTCCTCTCATTAAGGTTTAGAGAGCAACTTTTTTTTTTTACAAATATGAATAAAAGTGAGTTTGCAAAGTTAGTTGTTGTGGCACAGTCAGGTATGACGGTATAAAGAATCCACATTGTTGTTTACGCACTGTAGCACATCCTGACATTAATGAGAGAAGTCTGAGTGAATTAGCTCTCTGCAGTGACTCTGTTGTGCTGGATCTCAGTCACTCGCACCTTAATTGCTCCTGTGAGCACAGTGATGCTGCCTGCAGGTTGTCTGTCATCATTTATCTTGTTTGCCTTTTATTCTGTGGGTTTGCGGTTTCAGTCTCAACACAACCACTACACTCCCTCAGTTTGATCTATTGTTGTTGGCAGAACCGGCATTAATGTATGAACTGAAGGTTTTGCTGTGAAAGTGGAGGACATGCAAAGTAAACCGTCCCACAGATCAGACATTCATGACACCAAAGAGTCTTAGAAGCAGCTTGTTGAATTATTATTATTATTTTATCATTCTTCACCGTAGATGAGACCGTAAGGAACACATTTTTGGACTCACCTTTTGGCTGTTAGTTCCACTCAAGTGAAGCGGCAGTAGAGGCATCACAGACGGGCAGCGCAACGAGTGATCAACATTGTTTTGGACACATTGATTGTGTGTGCAGGCAGGGCGTGGGGAATGTCTGAATAACATGTCACAGAATATTCATTCAAACTTGATTTTTGGAAAATAGAGTCCACACACATACACACGCACACATACACATGTGCATGCAGCTTCTGGCTCTCGCACACAGCATTGGATTACCCACAGTCCATTTATTTCCTCACACACAGACCGAAGCTGTTGCTATGGTGATTAATGTAAACACAGGGGAAGCCTCCTGACTTCTCACTGATGGTCAGGGTTGTTGCCATGGTAAATCCATACCTCAGTGGCTGCATTTGTGTGTGCACGTGTGTCTCTGTTATGCGGATACAATGCAGACCAGAATCGTCGTCTGTCTCTCATATGCACAAACACACACACACATACACACACAGAGCAAAAACAATACATTAAAACCCACCAGTGTCCACTGACAACACTCTGTTAGGTCTAAAAATCAAGGTGGAATGAATATGTGACAACATTATTTGTTGTTATTGTTAGTTGAGGTTGAACACTCCTCCCATCTGTGATGCCGCCTCCACTGCCTCAATCAGATGGGGCTAACAGCTAAGCTAACTGGTGAGTCTGCAGATTTGTTTATTACTATCTACAGTGTAAAACCTGAAGTGCTTTAACACGTTGGTTTTGTCTGCGTGGAGGACTATTTTCTTTGTATGTGTCCTCCATTTCCATGACTAAATAACGGAAAACCACTCTCACGAGTAAGTAATTACTCAGTAATTCACATGATGCACTTCTAGGCTGTCTATTTCATCTTGAACAAGATTTTGAGATTCAACTTTGAATATGCGGAGAAAAAGTGACAGCCCTGTAGATATTTCTTATAGTCACATTTGACAAGGAGGTTATGTTTGACTTTTAGCAGCAAGAAAGAACATGTAAGGAGCTTTATGTTTTGTTTATAGTTTTGAAATGTTTGCAGTCTAACATGGTCAAATTTGACATTTTAAAAAGCTATTCATGCTGAAAATGAGCATGATAGACATTGACATTATGAACATTACGCATGAAGCTAAAAGCATGTCACTGTAAACACAGCTTCCTGCTGGTGTGGCTGTAGACTCATATGACAAAAAGCTATTTTCCTCCATTTTTAAAAGCTATCTTTCTAAATGAACATCATTTTACATTCAGATGAGAGGACAAAAATGACTCCTAACTCCCAAATAAGCATGCTGGGCCTGACAGTCTTCCAAAATTATTACACCATCTGTTGGTTCAACCAGGCCTGATCCCAAAACTGTCATTTCTGGTGGATGTTAAACCCTGAGAGCTGTGGTCCAAGTAATATTTGGTGAGGCATATGACTGTGAGTGCCAGGAATATGGCACAACAATTCTTTATTTTAGTATTAACTTTTAATTACAACCAACCGTGCTAACCAAATGTACTGTATAGGAAGGGGTATATTAAGCCATGTTTCCATCGAGTTGAATCGTTTGGTTTGGTATAGTACATATTTTTTTGTGTTTTTGTGTTAACCCTTCCCTTGGGGTAGCAGAGTAAGATGGTATGCTAAAAACACAGATTTTTGGTTTGACAAGAGGCTGAAAATGTTAATTCCTGAAAACAGGAATTCAGGAGCTGTTTTTTGTTACGGAACTGAGAAACTGCACCTTTTTAAATGGAAAATAGACACCTGTAAATAGGATACCTCACAGTCCAAGTCCAAAAACAGGCTGTTTTTGTCTGGAAGTTGGACACATTGACTGTGAGATTTTAGAATGCCTACATTCAGAGATTTATCAATTTTGACTGTAGATTGTCAGCGTATAGTGACCTGAGGCAATCTCACCCTGCATAGACTGCCTCATGTTAATGTTTAATTTTGTCCTGCAAAGCTCTGCATGCATGTTCCATCTGTTGTGCTATTGATGGTGGAGTGAAGCCCATTTTTCACACCCATATGGAACCTGGGTTGGATTTCCCAAGATTTTACATCAATTCTAGTTAACATATCTACGTTTAGTCTTAATTGCTAAGAGAACTGTACAGGCATTTTCTTTCGGTGCTCTTCCTCTCTGTCCTTCACTTCCTCATCATCTTCTCCTGTCGGAGTCACAGAGAGAATACGGACTATAATTGGCACTTAATTGCTGCCGTGGCAACAGTGCTATTTAAACCCACACACTTTGTAACAAAGGCATATAGTGTGTTCATGCTCCTAAATGGAAGAAAGACACACAAGGAAAGAGGCACTTAACTCTCATTTCCTCATTTAAGTGTTTTATGTTTTATACATATGGAGATTTGTCATGGTCTGAAGTGTGAGTCCATGCGTGCATGTGTGTGTATGAGACACATAGGCAATAGTGTTTATATTTCGTCTGTCCTGCGTTTATCCTCCATTGCGTGCACACAGCAGCTGTGATAAAACTTTTGCCCATCATGCCTTCCCTTCTGTCACCATAGTGATTCACATCAGCAGTTTTCCACCTGGGGGGGGGTTGAGACCTTACAACAGATCATGTTGAATCCCTGTCCCTTATTCCCTCTGATCTCTCTATGGTTGGAAATAAAGGCAAGAGAAAATATGGTTTAAGGAAGGATTTTTAACATCATATTTACTTAATACTCAGTTGAACTTACTGATGGAGGCAGCAGTGGATCAATAACATCTGTATAAACGGAAATGACTGTCTTAAGTCAAACCCGATACCAGGTCTTTCATTAACATTGTTAGTCAAATTACGAAACCATAAATGGCAAGTTTTGTACAAGTACTGCAATAAAGCTTACAACTTAAAGTGTGGTCAGACCCTGTGATCACAACAAGATGGAAAATAACAACAGTGGCTTTTTTGCCCCCGTGGAGGAAGGGTTGGATACCTAGTTGACTTGGGCTTTCCTAACGTTAAGTTGGCATGTCAAATCATGCAAATTTCAAAGGCAATTTCAGATATTTCAAGGGCATTTTGCCCCAAGCTCCTGCTCATTTCTGACCCTGACTCATGCTTTTGTCCTCTTCCTCCTGGTTCACTGAGTCAGGCTGAGGTCGAACTACAACACCTTCCTGCATCCAATCTCTCTCTCTTTTTCTCTGTCTCTGCCTTAATCAAAGTCTTTCTTTCCTCCAAATTGGCTGTGTATCAACACTTTCCATTTCTCTGTGCTGTGTTTTTTTCCCCAGCTATCTTTGTGTGTGTGTGTTTCCATCAACTGGTCTATCTTTTCATTGGCCCCGACAATAATGACATACAGTTGCTTTGTATTCAGAGCACATGAAAATAATGGGCCGAGCGTGTTATGTGTGGCAGTCTGTGCATTTGTCCTTGTCCATGCTCTGTCATTATCAGCCTATCTGCTCTGTGTGTGTATATATGTGCGTATCTACAAAGTAATTGGTGTTGCAAATTGCAAAAGCTGCACATCTTCTCAGATAGAGTACATTAGTGTAACTCCACGGGATTTAATTGTGATAAAAGTGTCGATGATATCCAGTTGTGTTTCGAACTTGAACTCAAATTCTTCAGATGAATCCCCTTCCAGTGAGTAATGTTCAAGACAGAGTTTAGAGGTTTGTTTTGTTTGTATTTATCCCACTGATTGATGTGTTATTTATGTAAATGAATTTATGCAATTACCGTTAGAACCATTAGTGCCATTTGAGAGCTTCAATTTATTTCTATTCCACTGTACTTGGCAATTTTCTGACCCAACAGAGAGGCAATGCCAATTACACAAAGGCTTGAGTTGTTTTCACTCCATTAATACTTAGCTATATTCACTGAATAGAGTTATATTTTTGATATTAATAAACTAGTTTCAGCTCCTCTAGAAGAATGAAATAACAATCCATGTAGACCAGGTTTTTTTCAACAATCTTCTTGTCTTGTCACTTGTCTTAACATGTATGCAACTAAAACACATTCTGGACACTGTGTCCACATGTCTCTGTCATCCACCTGGAGAAAGACAGAGACACTGGGTGGCATTATAGACGTTGGTTTACAAACTGCAGAGGATGGATTTAAACAGATGACCTACAGGTGAACAGTGGGACTATTAAATGCCAAGCCAACATGGACCTTAATTTCAGTATGAATGGAATCTCAAGAGCAGAATGCATAAGCAACTTGTTCGATAGGACGTTCAATGATAATAAAAAGTACATAAAATGTACTTGTATAATGTATTTGTGTGTCATTTGGTGGTCAGGTAAGTGTCAGATATCTGGGTTTTCATGAGTAAATACAATCATTTCCACAGCTCAACTTTAGTGCAACTCAACAGTGGAGAATTAGTTGTGTGGACGTGAGTGATTGCATGAATGAACTGCAATAGTTTTTGTTCCTGCAGCTACAATTACATGTGTGTAATCCAATTGACTTAGCATCCAGTGATTGTTTTGGACCATTGAGAATAGTGGTGCTTGAACAGTGTGGCAGTAACAGGCACAGAGGGCCAGTAGTAGCACTCTGTCTCACACTGGAGATGGAGCAATGTGTGTCACTGATGGAGGCGCCCAGAGCAGGTTTCATGATCTTAATGGGAGGCTGCTGTTTGTTCTCCACTGTCACTTTGGCAATCATCCATTTTTCCTCCCACCTCCTCTATGAACAATTCTCATTTGTCTTTGCCCCAGCACATAGTGGTGGACAGTACCTTGCTTTTTTCCTCCCTACATTACCCATAACCCAAGGGATGCCAGCGATCATGAGTCCAGATAGTAAATGAAAAATCCCCTTCCACATTTCCTTGACCTCCAATATCAGATTTACTACAAAGGGTAATACAACATCTCCATCATAATAAATGAACTGATGATAGACATTTGTTTTCATTCAAATTTTACATTTCAAGTGCACACTCAAAAGAAATTAGGTTGCAGCTGACTCACCATATACAAACATAAAATAAATCTATAAAAAAAAGTATATTTCCAGTGTAAGTTTGTGTGTATTTGTGTGTAGGTTCATATTCTTGTCTCTTGACCTCTGTAATAGGTCAAGATAAATTATTAATTATTATTTTGTATTGTTTTCAGACACAACAAGGCCTAATGTGATCTGCTGTATGCATAGCAGTTTCGTCAGTTGTTCCTGGTGACTTAACAGTCTTTTGTGACTGATGACTGTATTTTCAGGTTGACATTGAGAAGCAACGATGGCTGCTGTCACTCCATCTCCATGGCTAAACGTGTCACTGTCACCTTGTCAGCCTATTCTCGTGTCTTGGTTTCTATCTCTGTCTTACACGGTGCGTGTGTGTGTGCACGTGTGTGTACATACTTACACCATACACCTGCTCAGTGCACTGACAGAGGCAGTGAAGCTCAACTGACAAAGTCACAAGGGTTCATGCTTTACAAAAATTACAGTCATTGTTGCTTCGGGTAACAGCAAGCAGGGACTTCAGGCAGTGAACCCTCCACACACACACACACACACACACACACTGTGTGTGAACTCAGTTGCCAGATGTTATACAAGCTTCCTTCCTCCAATCAAATGAACCACGAAGGTCCTTTATGTGTTCCTACTGTGTGTGTACTTGTATTTGTGTTAGGTCATTAGGACCTTTACTGGCATAAACACAGACCTTGTTAGGACAAATAGTCCAGAACCTGGTCGTAATGAGGCAGAACCTACTCTTGGTCCTAAACTTAACTTAATTGTTGAGGAAAAGCTTACGTTTAGGACCAAGATTTCAATTGTGATTAGGTTAAGAATATGGGTTAACTAGTTATGGTTCAGGTTAGTGTTAGCACTTTGTTTAGGCTGTCTAAACAATATCTATATCTATCTATCTATATATATATATATATATATATATATATATATATACATACATACATACATACATATATATACATACATATATATATATATATATATATATATATATATATATATATATATATATATATATATATATAGATATATATATACATACATATATATACATATATATGTGTGTATATATGTGTGTGCGCCGTACTTTATCATCTACTTTCTGTTGAAGAAGACCCGAAACTAGAGTTTGACACCATTAACTACTCAGGAAAATGTTACTGCTATTACTGACTTTGTAAATCAAGTGAGAAGTTGGACCATTTCCCCATAGACCTGCATTCAAATGGAGTTCTTGTGGGTATTCAGTATATTTTCGCTCTCTATTTGGCTTCAGGAAGAACGTGGAAAGCTATGTCCTATTTCTACGTACAGTTCCACCAACGTCTGAGTAAGGCTGTGTAAGGCTTTCAGTGGTTTGTTAACAGTGCTGTTGTTGAATCAAAGCTGCTGCATTTGGGGAAAAAAAAATATTGCTTTGAGGATCACAGTACAGCTGTGGGACATGAAAATACAACAATGAGCTGAAAGATCTACTCTTGGGAGAAAGTGCTCGGTAGAGTCTGGGAAAGTGCAGTGGTTGTTGTTATCTGGTCATAACGGATCCTGTGATTCATGATTTACGATCTCCGTCTTAATTACTTTACACCTCGTCGAAATCTCAGTATAAAGCACTTTGTTTGGGGAGAGGAGTCCCTGATAATCTACACATACACACTTGGGAGTATGATGGGAGCGATTTGGAGCTTTGTGCATATGAATCTATGTGCTCTTTCTTCTTGTTAGATGCTCGTTCCTGTCTCTCTCTCTCTCTCTCTTTCTCTGACAGAGAAATGACAGAAAGGCTTGAGGTTTGTGTGTGCATGAGTGACACAACAATACAAATATCACAGCCCACACAACACTGACCATTACGAGTGCAAACAGATACACTCTGTGTGCGTGTTTGTGTGTGTGATAGATAGAAGGATGGGGCAGTGGGTAGTTGGGTGGGGAATCAATCTGATTGGTTGGCAGGCAGTCCACTTTGATCACCAGGGGCAACCAAGAGTACAAGAGTACACTAGTCACTGTAAAATATGTGTGACGCAAGGTGGGAGACAAAGAGGGAATGGGAGTGTGAGGGAGAGGAGGAGAAGGAAGTGAAGGTGAGAAGAAAAGCAGATTTTTGCTGACAGGCGTGACAAAAACACCCAGAGGAAGCAACAGCCCATTTTAGTGTGCGTGTGTGCGTGCATGCGTGTGTGCATGCGTGTGTGTGCGTGCATGTGTGTGTGTGCGTGTGTGATGGTCCACTCTAGTCCAGCTGACAAGTGGCTTGTCAGATGTGCTTCAGTCTTAAGGGCTCGAGGGCTGTTTAGCCTGCCAGCACACTATTGATGTGAAAGAGAGTTCATTCACAACAGCTGCTTTCCCCTTGAATGAGAAGCGTAACACACACTGGCATCACACACAAAAATACACACAACTGGGAAAAATGAATGAATACGAAGCCGAGTGAAGACGAGCAGAAGGAAGGTGTGATGATGGTTTGACTGGGGAGTGTAATGGTATGAATAAGAACCTGGTGTGAGGTTAGTCTCTGAGCAGACAGGTGTGTAAAATAGAGAGCTTTTTATTCATTTGTCTGTGAATTTTTGAAACCTCTGAAAGAGTGTACACTCATGTAAATATAATATAATATAGATTAAGGTTTTTCATTTTAAAGCATACTTTGTGTGTGACCTTTTCTGCTTTTTATTTCTCTCATTCTTTCTTTATTTTTCACACTAGTTTTAGGTGTTTCATTATGAACCTGACTCATTTTCTTTCTTTGGACTTTAAGCTTTTTTTTCTGTTTTGAATTCTGAATACGAAGGGATTCCAATTTTCTTTGGTTATTTCATTGTGTGTTTTTCTGTTGGCTTTGGATTTAGATTCCATTTGTCATGATAATGATGGTAATTCTAGAAACTAAAGGCCTTGGAGACACATGTTTGCTCTCTATACTTTCTCAAATTCAAAATAGAGGAGCGATTTCAGTAGACTATGCCCATAAACTCATAGAATTAAAAGGTTGTCGCCATAGCAAGGGAACAGGATACACATTTCTTTTAAAGATAATTACAATTACATTACAATTTTAGTTAGCAGGTCTTTGAACATCGGACATTTTCAGATGGCCTGATTGTTGGACTGGATGAGATAACGTGAGAGAAAACAAGGAGAAATGAGAGAGTTGAGATAAGAATGTTAAGTCTGTGATATCAGTCAAGCTGAAGGCAGATTGACACGTAAGTCAACACAGAATAAGGCGGTAGCTTCATCCTCATTCATTACCCTGCTTGTCTTCATGACACATTCACAAACACACACTCACAAGAACAGAAACTTGATTGAATAGAAATTTCCAATTATTTTGCTGAATGAATACGCCACGATTGTCATCAAGTTTTATTATGCGAGAAACCAAAATTTCTTTTTAATTTATTTTCAACCCGAGCAGTCGTTTAAGTGAATGAATCTGGTGCCAAATGAATTTGCCTCTGCCAATCACATTATTTTTGCAAATGCACACACAATTTTCCATGTATTATGAATGTTGAATACAGGAGAAGATTTCTTCAGCATTCCTTCAGGGTTAAAACGTAACCTTTTCTATCCAAGATTGTATTGTAAATATCAGTATTGATTGATATGAAACTTTTTTATTGCAATAACATTTTTGGCATATTGTACAGCCCTAAATGTGATTTATTTATTCCTATTGAAAGAGCTGTGATGTTTTGTTGGTTTGTCTTTACAGAGGAGCCTTCTCAGAGGTGGTCCTGGCCCAGGAGAAGCTGACTGGACGAATGTTCGCGGTGAAGTGCATCCCCAAAAAGGCTCTCAAGGGGAAGGAGAGCAGCATCGAGAATGAGATCGCTGTGCTGAGGAAGTGAGTACTGTGACACACACACACACACATATGCACACATGTGCATAAACCTAATTCCTGGTTACCGGGGAAACTGTGCATATCCTCCATCTCCTCTCTCCTCCATGCATCACGACCCCCCCAGGTCACGATCCACAGCCCACCTACCACATATACATGCACATATCACGACTTGTATTTTCCGCTCTCTCTGTACAACAGAGCACAAAACAGCTGCACAGTATTATCAACAAAAGGACAGTGCTTTCTTTGTTGGTCTGTAAAGAAAATGTGAATTGTCTAGGAGAGGACAAATTGACTAAGTTTGAAAAGAAAAAAATTACTTAAATAAATATAAAGATGAGATGGAAATACCATTTTTTTCATGTGAAGAGCCTCTATAGTACAGGTGTACTCATTAACACTGGGTTAACAGCAGCTTGACAATGTGTGTCTGAATGGTCAAAGCACTGATGCTCATGGAATATCTCTCCATGGTTACTCTTACAGAATTGCTATAGCAACCATTTTGTGTGCACTTTAGCATGTTGCTGTTGGTATTTTGTATACATAACCACTTGTTGAAATAATTTACACTCACTGTTTTTAAACACCTAAGGGCAACAGAAAATGTTTATTACTAAAACCGGGATAATCCATTTCAAAGAGCAGCTCTGATTTGTAATTACTGATGCTGAGAATAGGACTTTGTATCCGCATGCAGCGACATACTGTACATCATCCACATAAAACTGACAGCCCCCGTATAGTGGTGCTGCACAACAATAGGAAAACATGATATGCAAAAGCTTGGGTTTGTTGCTAACAGCAACAACATTCATTCCAACAACATGGTTCAAATTTAAACCCAACTGTAATCCTATTGTAATAGTTTACACATTTTCTTTACATTTTTTAGTTGACCACAACATAGTAAATTGGGGGGTGGAGTGGGGCTGCCATATTCAAATGGTGATGAAAATAAAAATTATTAACCACTTCCTTTGTGGTAAGATATGTTGTCTGTACCTATTCTGTTTTTTTTTATTTATAACCGCCCCCCCACCCCCGAAAAAAAAAATTATCAAGAAATTAGTTAATTTCATAATCAATTAATTGTTGTAGACCTAGAAATTCCTGAGCATTACATTTACACAAAATACAAAATGTCCATTAAAATATCCATTATTCGTACCATGAGTCAAATATAGTGTAATTCTAATATTAGCGATGTGCTCCAGACGTTCACTCCCAGTGCAGGTGTGGTAGCTGAAAGCCACAGAAACGTCTTCTGCGGGTGAGCGGACTGTAATTGGGATGAATGAGCCTCCATGGCTGGATACATCATGCACTATTTAACACAGATCCAAGGGAATACTTTGTCAGTGTGAGCGGCTCGTTAACAAGCAAGGGTGATGAAGTGCACCTGATACACAGAAAAAACTTTCAAAGAAAGCAGCACTTTCTCTTTGTTTTCCTCCAACACACAAGAAAGTACCACACAGCTAGACAGAGAAACTCACACATCTCACTGTTGTACTTTTATTATAGATGATGCTATTAAATCAGTGCGTTCATGTAGATTTATGAGCACCATTATTGTAAATAAACCGTAGCATCACTGGCAGACTGGGTCTCTATCAGACATGGGGTCAGATTTGAGAACTCTGCTGGATCACTTTACAGAACAGAACAGGACTGTGTTGTTGCATTCATTGATGTGTTTACATCTGATGAATTGTGGTAGACCACTTGAGCTTCAGGTCTTCAGCTAGACCTGCAGAATGTGTTAAGAAATCGATTAAATCGAACATGTCTTTGATTTAGATTATATTAAACTCAAAGGAACAGGAAAAAAATGTTAAGTTAAGTTTGGTCACAATGTTAAAAATCTTTGTTCTAGGTAATGGATCTTATTTTCTCACCTAATGTGCTAATTAATTTTAGTAATGAGTCAGTCAGTCAGTCAGTCATCATCTAACCGCTTTATCCTCCACCAGAGGGTCGCAGGGGGTGCTGTGCCAATCTCAGCTACATCGGGCGATAGGCGGGTACACCCTGGACAGTTCGCCAGTCCATCGCAGGGCCACACACAGATAGAGACAAACAACCATTCACTCTCACACTCACTCCTATGGTCAATTTAGAGTGTCCAATTTACCTATTCCCCACATTGCATGTTTTTGGACTGTGGGAGGAAGCCGGAGTACCCGGAGAGAACCCACGCACACACAGGGAGAACATGCAAACTCCATGCAGAAAGGCCCTTGTTCCAACCGGGGCTCGAACCCGGGTCTTCTCGCTGCAAGGCGAGAGTGCTAACCACTACATCACCGTGTGGCCCTTAGTAATGAGTAATAATAATAAAAACTTCAATTTATTTGAATTGTATGAAATACACTGAGAAAAAGAATCAGAGTTTTTAATTTACTGTACAATCAAGCTAAATATAGGAAAACACTGAGAACAGAGAGTCAGTGAGCTTCTTTTTTCTATAGCTACACTTGTACTTTGCTGTTCTTTTGTCCTTGAACCAATGAATGTTCCTCCTGTCTCCTTAAGACACTGATTTAACCACCCACCTCTTCAGAACATAGTGGTTAGCAGATTCTAATGTAGGACAGTGACAGACAGAGGTTACACGTGTTATATACTGTAGAGCATTATATCAGCTCAGAGCCATAATGTAGTGTAGGGCTGAATAATTCAAAGTTGAATAGCTCTATTTGGAATTGTTCTATGATCAATTTAAACATTGCAATCTATAAATGTTAGAAATACTTAATGCCTTTTAGTTCTTAACATTGCATTGAAGTATAGTTGATATTTTGAAACTCTGTTCTTAAAATCAACGTGAAATTGCAATATAATCATAATTTAGGTATACTACCCAAGACTTAATGCACGGCACATTTCAATGTCTTCATGACAGTCAGGTATTCTGTGTTTTTAAAGAGCAGACAATGTGCTTCAAGGATATAAGGCATTTCAGGAGTTAGGTGACTAAAACCTTTATCAAGCGTTTGAGTAAGCTTTTATGCTTAACACACTAATTAATCACAACACATTTTCCGCAGTGGAGCGGAAAGAGAAGACACATGCAGGAGAAATCCATGAATGATGGACTTAAGTGCCGCACAAGCCTGTACTGTATGAGAGGGCTTTTCTGAATGCGCCGTCTCTCCTCTGCCTTACACTCAGCCTGTTTGCTGCCAGCCCTTCATTATCCCATGCAGGGCTTAAATACACTCACATTATCCCTTTTCAACCTGCACACACAACCTGTGTATGTGTGTGTTTATGAGTCACGTACCAGCTCCGCAGTTCATTGCCCGCCTGCCATCACGGAGATCACTCCATAATAAGTGTCATGTGCTCACCTGCGTACCTGCTGTGTGTATGTGAGACTAGAGGGAATTACCTCTTTTTACAATATAAAAGATGATTACCCCATGAAAAAAATCAATAGTGTGTCTACAAAGTATGAGGTATTAAGGCACACACACACACACACACACACACATGCATGCACACAGGGGGTGGAAACACCCTCATCAGACTGCTGTATCCATGGAGAGATTTGGTGATAACTGATGAAATTAGCACACAGGTGAAGGAAAGCTGGAAGTGGCACAATTGATTTCTTGATAACTCGTTGTTGTTTGAATCCCTGAAAATGATGTTTTGTCACTGAGAAATAAATCTTGTGTATCCGTCCAATACTAGGCTCTACTAGAGCTGGAGACGAAACATGATGATCAGGCTAAAATATACGTGTGTTCACTGTGTTGTTGTTGTTGTTTTTTTACATCTTGCATATGGTTTACTTTTTACCTTTTCTTCAAAAATGGAGTGAAAACAAATATCACATGACACGCTTGTTTCAAAGATATGGACAAGTGAGTCTGCCAAACTCCTAATGCTGCTTTTCAGATGCCCTCAGATGTTGTTGTGATAGTTCACTTGCTTGTGCCCTTCATTTTTTACACCATGGCAACACTGTCTTATTTTTTTAGATGGATTCAAAATGGACCTAACTGTGTTCACAGCAGCCTTGGCTGAACCCTGCAGTAATTACTTTAGACAGTCTGATGTGCATCTAGGTGTTCAAAGGGATAACAGAATTTTGGATAACAAGTGACAGCCCTAGTAGATATTATTAAACATTGCTTATCTGACATTATTAAGTGATTGTACCTGGTCAAAAAATAGGTATCAGTGCACCCCTATTATTTACGAGATAGATGTTTCGCAAAGTAAAACTGAACTCTCTTAACTGAGGAGCAGATTTGTCGGGTCCTGGTTCTGCAGCATTTGGTTAAATCATCTTAGCAAATATGCTGGTAAAAGTGGGAATTTGCAAATTAGTATTTTCATGACAGCCAGACCAGCTGTGTTACGGGTGAACTAAAGCTAACCTTAGTCAGTAATGACTGAGGAGCATGACTGGAGCAGATGTCAACTTCTAACAAACGGTCGTCTAACAACTGTGAGCCCTGGAAAAAAATCTGTTTTAGATTTAGTATTTAGATAAAACTTTTATTAAGAAAGAACTCGAACGCCAACTCTTTATTTTTTAATTCCACACACAACACACAAAGAAACAATGGTTATAAATAAAATGTGTCCAGATGTGGATTCTGAAATCTGGATTATGAGATTACACCGGGTAAAAGGAGCATTGTTCTGGATTATCAGGGGTGTCTAAAAAGCACTCTTTAGGATTAAGAGTCATTTAGTTGATGTGTTGATGATTTACTGTGTGTGACTGTAAATGCTCTGCCGCTTGTGTAATAAAAAGCTTTAACTAATGGCTTGTGTTTGCTTTGCAGGATCAAGCACGAGAACATTGTGGCACTGGAGGACATTTACGAGAGTCCTGACCACCTCTACCTGATTATGCAGCTGTGAGTTCACTTGTCTTTTATCTCTGACACTTTCATGAGATGGTTATGTTGTTCAGTGGATTTTACACATGAAGTTCAGTTTAAGATACTGATCCTGTAAAATCTGTTTTGACACTTTTGACATCTGGGTGCTTTTTAGGGCAGTTTTACGTTTTTAGTAATCAGGGTTCGCAAAGGAGGGAGTCTCCTTTGAGAAAGTGATATTGAGAAACCCAAGTTATAATAGTTTTAACAGAATTACATTTAAATGTAGCTGACATTTAGTAGCTTTTTTTACTACTGTTGTCTTTTATTTTAGGCCTTTAATCACAAGGTAGTTATATTACATGTAAATGTACATGTTTTGATTTGAAACTACCCATGCAACCTAAAAACCAGTGGTAATTGGTACAGTAGCTCTGGTGACATCCAAAGTGCAAAAAGCATGGTCTGTATGTTGAGCGTGCTTGAAAAATGGGGAAATAACATAATTCAAAACAAGATGATGTGAACCAGGCACTCCAGGCAAAATGTGGGGCTCAATTATGATAATGATACGTGATGATAATGATCATGAATTAAAAGTTTAAAAATATGCATTACCCATAGAATGCTTTGCATCTGCCAAAAATTCATTATTCCCTATATGTTTTTCTCACACATTTAATCTTGTGCTGCTGCCCACTCATCAGTGCAGTCACACATACTGTAAACATACATACATTATTCTTCAATGACTCTGCTCATCTGACAACAACACACCATAGTCAAACACACGCACACACAAAAGCCCACCAGTCCTCCCCCACACACATTAACAGCACCACACAGCTTCAAAGGCTCGGTTACATCAGCACCGTCTCTGCTGTGATGGTGGTCAGCACTAAAAGGGAAGCAGGATCACCCATGCCCAACCAACCTCCTCTGCCCGGTAACTGCTGCTTACATAAGAGAAGGAGAAGCTAGAGAAGTTTGCCATTTATACTGGAAACAGTTAAGCCAAGTTCAGGTAAAGGTTCTGTCTGTCGATTACACAAGAGTGGCTATATTTGCAACCCAGTGTCAGAAGATTATCTGTTTGCCTACTACATGTGTTTGGGTCCTTGCATTTCTATGCCAACTGCCAGGCAGGAAACTTAAATACTGAGTTGATCAACAAGAGTTTGGAGAATAACTAATTTGCACTGCAAATCTATTTATGTAGCATTCAGACCCT
This sequence comes from Solea senegalensis, assembly GCF_019176455.1. Classification (NCBI taxonomy): domain Eukaryota; kingdom Metazoa; phylum Chordata; class Actinopteri; order Pleuronectiformes; family Soleidae; genus Solea; species Solea senegalensis. The sequence goes on along the minus strand of NC_058023.1, from coordinate 24,551,250 downwards.
ATTGTATATTTTGTAAATAAAGAAAACTATTTTTATTCACACACGTCAGTCAATGCTTAGGCACATGTACAGTAGCCATGTTCTCTTAGACAGCGACAGAACAAAAGAGAACCACTTACCAACACAATTGACATACCTCTGTATGTACTCATTAAGTCACTCATTAATCTATCATTAATTAATGCTTAATTATTTATTTAGTCCTTATTTTTCAAGTGAAATCACCCCCATCACCCCCAGCCTCCACCTTTCTCAGTCAGGGTTTAGTGGGCTTAAGTTTACACATACATATATATATAGGATTTTCCCTGCATTGTGTGCTCCCTGTTTTGCTTAGAGCATCCTGTCAAGTCTGACTGTATTTCCATTTGTTGCAATAAATGGTTGAATTATAAAGAGAAGGATAAAGCGCTAGAAGATGGATGGATGGATGTTCCAGACTGAAACATTGTTTGTTTGTTTTTTTAGGTGAGCTAACAAGCAAATTATTCAAAATAATTATTCACAGCAAGCTGTGGAATAAATAAGACCACATCTGCTCAGTTCTTCTTAGGCAGTCAAATGGTAAATGAAGAATCCTGTTCAAAGAGCTGAATTATTTGAATGTGCTGGCTGTGAGGAGACTTAAAGAACCTGAAATCCCTTTGTTGGCCAGGCTCCTGTCACAGGTCCACCTCTGATTAAGCTGTTTACAGACACCGTTAACCTTCTGACTGAGTTTCCTGTCGCCATGAACAAACCAGCTCACAGAGGTTTTTTGTTTCCTTACCAGCTCCTCTTCACCGTCCCTATTGTTTTTTACATGAGAAGGAAACCACAATACTATTTAGACTCAATTTTACTGTGAAATAACTCGACAGTCCAGGCAAGTTAGCTTTCACTTACATTTGACTTACCAAGTGAAGTTCTCCCAATTTGTATTAATTGATTGGTTGCTGTGGCAAAGTGTCGCTCGCTCACACTCCTGCTATCAATCAGTTCCTGTGTTGCTAGTTTTATTTTAAATCAATACGGCTGGCTATGTTCTTATTTCCCCTGTACTTCATGACCCAGAGTCAATAAATCGTTGCGGCACTGGCTGTTCAAGCTTTTGTTTTACTTTAAATCCTTAACAGTGTTCATTAACATTAGTGTATTGCAGAGAGAGAAACAGGGCTTCCCCTCTGTCACTGCATCCCTCTCATCTCCCCATTCTCACACTATACTCTCACTTCTCGATCTCACACATTATTTTCCATCACCTATTACCTTTCTCCTGCTTGCTTACACTTCCCTGTTCTTCCTGATACCATCTGCTCTTTAAATTGAGCTTAGTTACCATAGTTACAGGGTCAGAGATCATATCTGGGTAGCTGCATTGAACAACTCAACAACCTGTATGAAACAAGATACTGTTTGTTTTGTCATTCATCAATGTTATCCTTACCTCTCACTGACTTAATACAATGTTGTCAGTGAAGACTTGTCAACGGTGTCGAGGCACATTGTATTTCAGCAACGAGCACATCGCTTACAGCCTGTAGACTTATTACTGCGCATGTCATTAGTTAATTGTCATTAAACAGTAACTGTAATCATTCACTTGTCAGGTTTGAGCTTGGTCGAGCGGCATAGTTCTGCTCTGCTCCCTAGTCACAGAATAACCTTCAGAGCACATTAAAGTGACTTTCTGTCTCCCTGAGTGAGTTCAAAACATTAATGAAAAACTATAGAACTGAAAAGTGCAATAGCTATTCAGAAGCCGGTTACTTGGTTCCGTGTATTTGTTGTCTTTTGTCCAATGTTAAAAGTGTGCAGGGTTTTTTTTGTTTTTGTTTTTTTAATTGTTCTCTTGTGCTATCTTGGCCAGGTCTCCCTAAAAAAAAAAAGAGATTTTCAACTCAAGGGGCATCCTGGATGAATACAGTTAAAATAACTTAAATAAATAAGTGATCATGATTAAAAAATTAAATTATTTAATTAATTATCTGTCCACCGGGTTGCCTTGCTTGGGGTCACCTGAGCCCGCCATCCGCCCTGGGATTTGAACTGGCAACCTTCCGATTACATGCCAATCTGTTACTATAATTAATTCCTATTATTTTCAGCAATAAATTTAAAGCAAACGACCTGCCCAGCACCAACCAGCCAGTGAAGGTACTCTCTTTTAGGTGTCTTTGGAGCAGCAACAGTCATTTGGACTTATTGATCTATAACACCAGATATTTACTGAGTAATCCGGGTTTAGGCTTTTCTAAAGTAATGTTCCAGGGTTCCAGAAAGAGTCACAGACTGATGTGTTTGGTGAAAATACTGAAATATGTAGGACTGCAGCTCATTCTCCCTTTGTTCTCCACCAAACCAGTAGCTTCACTGTAAAACTGATCTATTTTGAATGAAAGCATATGAGTGCATTATATCTTGAATAATGTTTACAGCAAATGTGTAAGGAAGTGGGTCTCTCTGCCCCAACCACTGCTGTAATAAATCATGTCATTTGTTTTAATTATCTACATAATTACTCAACAGACAGAAATCTCATTTCGTTACAGAGATTTCTTCAAAAGAAATATGTATAATTGCAGTGTCAGATCGATTCTCATTCATCACAGCATGTCTTTCACAACCTCTACCGCAGGGAGGCAATCAGTCCGTGCCGCTATGAAAGTCAATGCATTGCAACCGAGTGTAACATTGGCTTTGTATTGAAGCTGTCTGCATTGTGAATTGTGTATAGTAAAAAATTGAAACGCGCACACTCAGTGAAGAGACAACATGGCTTTGAACAAATCCAGAAGAGAGTGAGTCTGAGCATGTGAATATATGATGATGATTAGTACAACTAAGGATGAGTCTGTTTTAATGTTAAAAATCCAGTTCTTTGTGTGTCTGAAATGTGGTGTGTAGTGGGTTGGTAGGAAGCCTATGATACAGACCACTAATTCATGAGACGACAGCTTTTCCATGTTGTTCGTAATTGTTCTTTGACAGCAAGGGGTGTGATAATCAAGCCTGTTTGAATTCAGCTGTCTTTCATTTGTCTCCTCGCTCTCTAACAAGAGAGAGCTGGTTTCATTTTGAGGTAAACATAACCATAAAGTATTATCTTTTAAAGATATTATCTTTTACCTTGTTTCACAGCTCCCAGAAACAATGCATGTGGATTCTATATTGTTATAGAAAAATGACAAGCACTTTATATTTAAAGGCTGTTTGACATCTCTGTGACTTTGTTGCACATTTGAGCATCAGATTTAGTCTACTTTTCTAGGGGCGGACCAAGCCCTGTGATTTTTTTCCAAAGATGGAAAAAGGATTTACAATCAGACCAAATTTAGGGATGAGCGGGTACGATATTCGGTTTTGCTACTGAACCAATATCAATACCAAGTGTCGTTCTGGCTTTAAGTAAAAGACAGAATACTTCACGATAAGTACTTCATGAAGCACAGACTGTTAAAAAGTAATTAAAAAGCAGCAATATCATTGTAATTTTGTCATGTTGTTGCTTTTTTTTGTTGTTGTTTTTCAATTTCGACTCGGAGCAGAATAGCTGATACACAGTTAGATCATTATGTGTTTGAAATGGCTGGTTATGGTTATCGATAGGTGGTAAATACTTATTGGTAATTACTCACGGTTATGATATATAGGTCTCTGTGCTGTGTTTACATGTACAATATGTATGATAACTTTGCATAACCTTGTCAAAGAAAACTTAAATGAAAGAGTGTTTGGTGCATTGCAATATGGGGATTAGGTCAATTGGACACTCTAAATTTGACCATAGGTGTGAGAGTGAATGGTTGAATGGTTGATTGTCTCTCTATGTGGACCTGTGATGGACTGGCACAGCACCCCCATGGCCCTCCCCCCCCCACGACCCTCCTTTGGAGGATAAAGCAGTAAAAAATGGATGGATGCTTCATACCAGTTGAGCTGTGTTGAATTGATCAAGTTACCAGAGGCTTTTCCTCCCTTGATGGTGACTTATCACTGCAGCAGCTCAATAGCTTCAGTCACATGTCTGCTGTGATTAGTCAGTCTGAGCCCAAGACTCCAGTGGCTCCTCATCTCATCTCTGCCGTAGTGAACAGCATGCATCTCTTTCGCTCACACACACGGGCAATCATTAGAACCAATGCTGCCGATCATGATGCACAGCCGTCACCTGGAGGGAGTGATACAAGAGGCCGCCTCAATTCTCTGATTAGATGTTGGTGAAGAGATGGATGGAGATACAGTGGAATTGGAAGAGGGGTGGAAATAATGGAGGGAAAACGCTAATGACTTGACACTGCGTCCTTTAAGCAAGCTTCTGAACATGCCACACTGTGCAACCCCAACAGAATCACCAAAACCAAAACAATATATTTCAAATCACGCTTTTAAAGTTGCTGTGGATTTTACCAAGTGGAGTTGAAATATTCTCCATCTTTTAGAGGCGTTAATACATGATCAATGACTGAATTAATTCTACTGTTATTTCTTATAAGCAACTGTCAGTCAAAGTCTTTTGTATTTGTGGCAGCAATGCACGAACAAAATACACCTGGGCCAGACTTAAATTGTAAAAAAATGAAAGCTGCAGTGCTTAACCGTCTGTGATTTCTGTTGTTTTTGTTATCGTTCTGCCTCTGTTTAGCCTTAGTGGACAGACACAAGGTAACATTATTTGTATGCTGCGTCCTTTATCTGAAATTGTGCTCTGTCAAGTAACACTATCAGACCTGTCTGAGGGAGCGTTTGTGTGTCCAGGAGCAGCATAGGGTCAGGTGGAGATCAGAAGCATGTATCCATCAAACTGCCAAACAAAATTGGTTATTTTGAGCAGAAGAATTCACTCTTTTGGTGGCTTGTTTGTGTTTTCTGTCCCAATCCGAAGTGCAATGTTGCTGTTGCCTCCATCCGTCTTGATATAAAATGAATAACCTCTGCCCCCGGGCGACATCCGATCCAAACACCTCTGAATTGAAAAACACAGGTGGAGCTGATGAACATTTTAATGTTTTTTTTAATATGTCATATAGAAGAATAGAGTTAATTTGAACCTTCATACTTATATTGCATATTATGCCTGCATATGTGTGTGTATGGCTTTGTGTGTAATTGTGTGCTGTACATTATATTTGTGTGTGTGAGAGAGAGACCCTGTCTGATTGCCATGGTCTGCTTATCCTAATGCTTATGTAATCATGCAGTCTGGTGGCTGATCTTAATTTGTGTGCATGTGTGTAGCCTTTTAGTTTTCTTGTCATTCGCAGACATGGTTGCCCCTGAACACACATCAGTTGCTGCCCTCTTTGAAAAGAGAGCGAGACAGTATTAGCAATTATTTCTGATCCCTCCTTTTTTTTTTTTCCTACCAGAAACTTCATTAGAGTTTAACTCTACAGGCTATAATCTGATCGGTCGCCATGACAACGCCCCACAGAGTGCTCATGAGTGAGCACACACGTGTCTATTTTTGAGCTCAACCATGTTTGCCCTTGTGCATTCTTGTGTGTCAGGGGTGTGGCCTCCAATAAACATACAGTATAAATAGAATATGTACTGTGTGGAGAATACAGCACGAAAAGCTGCCAGTACTTTTACTACTTCGACTATTACTTAATATACCATTGCTATTTCTGCTGTTACAATGTAAATGCATCGTCAACCTCACCAGCAACATTACATTCCACCTCCAGTAGGGGGAGCTGTGTGTCCGTTTAGAAAGAGACAACTCACATCTCTACATATTGAATGTAATCCAGTATACACCCAAACAAGTTATTTCTTGTGGTCTCGAGTCATTCAATATATAGCTGACTATTGAAAGAATCTGCCAGAGGGTAGAAGTTGCACATTAACTTACATTCAGATGTGTTTTGTTTTTTGCTTGTAGCAAATTATTTCATTCTGTTTATTTTGTTTCACTAGATCTTTAAAGACTTTGAATGAAAAATCTTTTAACATTTCATGTTTCAGTATGTTTAAGATGATGAAAAAAAATAGTATTAGTTTGTTTTCTTGAAAAGCCGCTGCTGTACTTGGAAGATTTGGCTTCAGGTCTTTAAAATGCAGTAAAATTCTCATCATAGAGGAAACAGTGTTTGCATATTTATGACACAAGGTCTGTCCTGTCTCTTCTTGCTTTGACTTTGCTCCTCCCTGAACCTTCAAGCAGCTGCTACTGCTACTGCTGCTCTGAAAAGACACATGAAACACAAATGAAGAAGAAGGAAAAACATTTTAAGTTGAAATATCATCTACCTGTAAGAAAAAAGAAAAAGAATTTGTGTTTGAATATCAGTGTGAAGGATGGAAGGAAACATTTTAAGGGTTTCAAATCAAGGTACAGTGAAATCTGCAGTGTGTATGTGTGTGTGGTTACACATGGCTCACAGCTTTCACACATTCTTAACTGGAAACATCTACAGCTCATAAACTACCAGAAATCTCTCCCGCCGCCCCCTTTGGTTTCACTGCCAGTTATTGCCATCTGTGTATGTGTGTGACAAAGTGTGTGCATGAAAGGCCAATTTTTATTTATTTTTTATTATTTTTTTTAACACACAGTGACAAGCACACTTCTTCATTTTCTGCAGCGTGTCTGGTGGTGAGCTGTTTGACCGAATCGTGGAAAAAGGTTTCTACACAGAGAAGGATGCAAGCACGCTCATCCGACAAGTACTGGACGCAGTTAACTACCTGCACAGGATGGGCATTGTACACCGAGACCTGAAGGTACCATAACAGATCCAAACACACATTCGCTGCCTCTACACTGAGGCTTGATCACATGTACACACTCTTACTCCCCCGTTTCAAATGCACACAATCCTCATTCTCACTTGTCAGCCAGTGATTTACTACAGCAATAAAGGCCTCAGCTGTAAAACATGCAGTGCATCTTGGGTCAGTGTGGCGTGTGCCGGCTGTTGGAGCAGAGCGGATTAATTAAAGCACCAAAACAGCCATAAGTTAAAAACCAATTGAAATCACTCTCACTCTCTCTCTCTCTCTCTCTCCCTCTCCCTCTCCCCTCTCTCTCTCTCTCTCCCTCTCCCCCTCCCTCTCTCCCTCTCTCTCCAGCCAGAGAACCTGCTGTATTTTAATCCTCTGGATGAGTCAAAGATCATGATCAGTGACTTTGGGCTTTCCAAGATGGAAGGCAGTGGTGACGTCATGTCCACAGCTTGTGGTACTCCAGGATACGTGGGTGAGTTTGGGGTCGTCCTTTCCCTCTTCATTTATAGCAACATTATAATGTCATTACCATGTTATTACATTGTTGGACTTCTTGGCCCGTAACAAGTGGCACGTGAACATGATGACATCACTCATAGGACTCTTATTTCCCATTTTGATGCATAGAGTCACAATTTGAAGGGCGACACTTTAAGGTTTTGCAACCAGAAGTTCACGCACGTCACCTGTAATCAGGCTCCTATTGGTCAATACCAGCTGTCAATCACACTGGTGTCCACTCGTATTTGCTATGCTTTATTGTCCATTTTCCTCTTAATGGTAACATAATTTACAAAACTAACACAATTTGTTATTGAAGGAGACAATTAACTCTTGATTTTTTTGCAGACTTTTGCTTTCACGTACCCCTCCAGACAATCTCTGGAGTTTACATTTGCATATGTGTGTGTGTTGTTTTTACATATTGTGACATATTTTCAGTTTTGAAAGCCCGCATATTTCCAAGATGAAACACATATGATTCGGCTGCTCTTACATAAACATCATACAATAAACAAATCTGTTGTGAAAGCACAAATAATCGATTCCGTTCTATTGCTGAACTTTTGAAATTGATGTTGTTGTTGTATCACCATCAGGCCAACTGGCTTCCATTCATATGGGCTTAGTTTTGTGCATCAACATTTCCAAATATGTTGGCTTCTGCCCATCAAGACTTGAATGCAGCCCTGAGTTTCAACCAAAAACAGTGCCAGCAACATTTTCAGACTACTCTGTGTTTATGGCTTTAAAACACTGAGGTATTATGTGTGGCAGGAGTATCCAGAATATGAATGTATGCATTTTAAAAGGAAAATGTAGTGTGGAGTGCACAGCCTTAGTTCACAACAATTTCAAATTCTATTCTATTTGCTTCGACCCCTTTGAATTCATTGTAGGGCTCCTCTGTCTCTTTTGTCCAGGGCCACAAATGTATGCTAAAATTCCCCACTTTATTTTAATCTTAAATTCCAAATGTTTGTCTTATCTTGAATGTTCGACTGTTAAACCAGTCTATTATGACCCATAGATTTATGTGCTCGTTGGGCTCCTTTATCCCTAACGTCTCACAAAATATTAACATCCAGTTTGTAATTGCAACTGTGATGAACAAGGACCTTCTTTTTTTCTAAAACTAGCCAGACTACTCTCTAATGTTCAAAAACCTAAGTAACATCTTAATCAGACTTTTCATTTTTGTGAGTAAGCGAGCACCAGACACGATGAGCTCAGTGTGTAAAAAATGCTCCATTTCTGACTCCAGCAAAACAAGAGCACAAACAGTCACCTTCGGTGAGTCAGGACTGACCCATAAACAAAATCATCCACTCTGATTCAGCACACATGTGCTACATTTTGGCCCATATACCAGATTTCAGTGCCATTTTTTTGTATTGTATGTGTGGGGGGGTCAGCCAAATCTATTTGGAGCACGTCTTTGTGTATGTGTGTGTTGTGAGGTTACGGTGAGCTCATCAGCAACAGTAATTTGCTCTGTCTGTAATGAGCTACAGTGGAAGGTCAGAACAGTCCAGTTAGCCTCACAAAGTACCAGAGGAAAAATGTCTTAGGTTTCATCGTCACCAGTCTCTCTCATGTCGGCAACAACATTTAGAAGCTATGAGATCCTTAACCTCATGCAAAACTTTTCCCGCCAGTAACCAAATTTGGCATGTGATTTTGATTTAGACAGACACGGACTTGCTTGCATATTTTCTTTGTTTTGATGCTCATAAAACAGCTACATTTTCCATGTAAAACCTGACCACAGAGCAGACAAGAAAATTAAATACAAACACAAGTCAGATTTAAAACATAGTTTAATAGCCACAAGGCTTCTATAAAATGTAAAATGAGTCGTCATCATCATCTAACCGCTTTATCCTTCACCAGAGGGTCGCGGGGGGTGCTGTGCCAATCTCAGCTACATCGGGCAATAGGCGGGGTACACCCTGGACAGTTCGCCAGTCCATCGCAGGGCCACACACAGATAGAGACAAACAACCATTCACTCTCACACTCACTCCTACGGTCAATTTAGAGTGACCAATTTACCTAATCCCCACATTGCATGTTTTTGGACTGTGGGAGGAAGCCGGAGAACCCGGAGAGAACCCACGCACACACGGGGAGAACATGCAAACTCCATGCAGAATGGCCCTTGTTCCAACCGGGGCTCGAACCCGGGTCTTCTCGCTGTAAGGCGAGAGTGCTAACCACGACACCACCGTGTGGCCCCTAAAATGAGTTGTGTTGTTGCTAAATATCTAAAATAACTAAGCACTTCTTTCTCTCTCAGCTCCTGAGGTGCTTGCTCAGAAGCCATACAGTAAAGCAGTGGACTGCTGGTCCATCGGAGTGATTGCCTACATCCTGTAAGTACCGACTCGTCTTCTTTCCCCCATGTCCTCTTCCTGTCTCTGTTCCTGTCTAATTCTAACTGGAGCACACCCAGATAATGCAACCGAGAGTTCAGCTACTAGAGAGACTACAGTTCCCACCCCCGACCTGGAAATAATAGAAGAAGCCAGTGCACAGAAGAATAAAACAACAGCGATGGTGTGGTCTAATGAATTAAAAGTCTCCCTTCAAATATAGTCCTAAACTCAAGACAGGAGAGGAAAATTGTCATGTTTTATTATGTAAAACCAAAACAGTTTAGGAGCAAAAAGAGGCTAGAAAAAAAACTTTGTCACAAAAAACTACCCACTTCACATTAGGGCAGGGTTGTTTATATGGACAAATATGGTGCCATTTGGTGTTAATGTTGAAACATCTGTTTGTTTTTTGGGCTATTGAAACAACAATTGCACAAAATTAAAATTGCAGCAGTGTTATTGAATTTTAATTGCACAGCTGTATGCCCATCAAAGCTGCTTTGATGTTATTTAAATAACAGTTTGCTAAGACAAGTGTTAGACACAAAGGTTTTGAACCTCTATCAAAACAGCTTGACTTACACATCTGTCCTTGTTTTCTACCAATTGGTACAGCTATTGACTCAGACTTACTATGACATAATGTAGCTCAGAGACTCACTTCCATCTAATTCTAGCCTTGTATGGACATGGAGCTGCAGGTTCGTTTTCATGTTTGTTTTTCATCTGCTGTGTCACATCACCTACTATCCCTCCCCCAGTTTTAGAGTGTACGTGGAATGTCTATAATGCTGCGGGTCACTGTGCACATATACTGTACATGTTTTTGTGTGGGGCATGACCCCTCAAGTTTGGACAACACTTGAAGCCACTATTTTAATTATTTTCAGATGGTGTGTGCACACATTACTAGCTTAAGCAGAGGTTCAGATCAGGGGTCAGAGGTCAGCAGCAGGTTAATGGGATGAGGCAGCGAGAAAGGCATGAACTAAAACAAATGTTTGTGTCTGTAATTTGTCTCTGCACTAAAGTCTCTCACACCTTATGACATATACAGTATAGTTGTGTGTGTGCTATTCTATAAAGCACATATGTGATGATGTGTGTTGGTAAATAAAATAGTGGCAAAGGAGGTTTTGTGAAGCTCAGAGATGGTGTGTGTCCATGTATATCATAACACCATTACAAAGCATAGTTACAAAGATAATAGAACCAAAATAAAATAAAATAACAAAATGAAAAGATGAAGAGCAAAGTAATCATACAATAAAACCAATAAAAAGTATGTTTTTAAAAGTGAAGCACCAATATGTTTCTGTCATACATCGCCAGTCAAGCTGCATGTGTGTGTGTGTGTGTGTGTGTGTGTGCGTGTGCCTGTGCATACTTGTGAGTTTGCAGAGAAAGACAAAAACAGCTCCCTGCTGGCAATTAGCACAATTAGTGTTGGGATTTAGACCTTGTTAGCTTTTTTACTGTTGCTCAGGTGGAAAGATCACATGAGGTAATCAGCCATGATAATCACGCTGTAGTCGTGTGTGTGTGTGTTGGATGAAATGGAGGGTGAGCTGGGTGAGAGATGGGTCTTTAACCATTGAGAACCAGAAAAACAAAAAGGAGAAGCCTTTTCTCTCATCATTGAAGGCAGAAGCTTTCTTTCTTTCTTTCTGTCTTTTTTCCTGGTGTGCTTTTCTTTTATTCTTTAGTGCTTGTGTGTGTGTATTGACTTCTAACAGCAACATCGAGAGCTTGAGTAACGAGGTGCAGATGATGTTTGTGGTCGAACAGCTCTGTTATTGGTTCAGGTGGCTCATTATTGAGTCTCATACTGGTTCACCAGCACGGACACACCACTAATATAATGAGCCAAATACTGCTAACACAGAGACTGTTCCAGTGACCTCACCTTTGTCCTCTGACATGAATTTATTAAAGGTGTTTTGTATACAAATCCTTTCACAGTAAGTAAGTGACAAGATTTGTATGCAGTACAGTGCAGTGTGGAATAATTAGAACGACTGTATAGTAGAATACACTGACAACAGCACTACCATATGCACTCTATGACTGATGAGATAGGCTAGGTAATGGTGGCCTCCACATACCACAAAAAACATTTGCAGATGCACGCTCAAGCTGGTTTGTTTGTTTGGGCTGCTATAGCAATATTGCGGCACAAAATGGCGGCCTCTGTAATGAAACGCCTTTGCCTAAAGTACACATAAGACGTATTATACATTACATCCTTATTGTATATTTGTACAGAACAATTTTATTGTACTATTTATTGCTATTATTTGCCAACAACGACGTCCCTCCAGCCAAACACAACATATCTGGTCACAAAACAATTTTTCATGTGATAGCCTTGTGTGTATCTATTATATCTCATATCACTGTCTTTGTTCGTCACACTATCTCACCAATGTATATAAAAAAGACTTGTTCTGGTCACAATATGATTAAACTCTTCATCTGCAGGTTGTGTGGTTACCCTCCGTTCTACGATGAAAACGACTCCAAACTCTTCGAGCAGATCCTGAAAGCCGACTACGAGTTTGACGCACCATACTGGGATGACATATCAGACTCAGGTCAGTGTTTCACGTCTCCTCCTTGTATCCTCTATAGCCATTTTCCATTGAGTGGAACAGTTCGCTTTGGTACAGTACAGTACAGTCAGTACCACAACAGTCAGCTGATGGAGCGACAGAAAAACGTCTGCTGGATGTCCTCCATTGTTGTCGGTTGTGTCGCGTTCGATGTCGCTGTTCGCTGTTGTTGCACTGTTACGGCTTTACCAAACCATACCGTACTGTACCAAATGGAACCGTACCATAATGGAAACATTGTGTGCCACAAATTCTAACATGTGGCACATGTGGACCACACATCCCCACCTTCATCATGGTCTCTGACATCATCTATCTGGAATGAATGTATGTAGGAACACTGTGTGTGACAGACTGACTTACTGTGTGGGGTCACTGTTTAACACGGTTATGCATCTGTATAGTCCAGCAGTTAATCTAACAGATTAACACGAATAACAACACTGTTTTTGGTTTAGTTTTTCAGAATAGTGCTATGAACAGCAATCAATCTGTCATGAGGTCCCCAACTTGGGCCCAGACTTAAATATCCCAACTGTTGTCTGAATTACCATAGAATCTGGTAGAGACATATTTGGATACAAGCTGATTAATTCAGCTGACCTTACCTCCTGCTTCACTCTGATAGTGGCACTTTTAGTGCTGACTTTGCCACAAATTTAATTCGGTCTGTGAAGTAGCAGGGATGTAAGTGACTGTGCACAACCATGCAGTGAACACACATTGGCAACAGAGCTCAGGCGACAGTTATACATACCGTTCCCAGAAATGGGTGAACAGATTGTAACAGATGTTTCGTAGGAAATGTGTCCCCAAATACATTTGTAGAGCTTTTCCCAGCCAGTCAGAAATGTCTATTTCTATTTCACACACAATGCTCTCATCACAGTTTACATTGTGAATTGGGTCGCAATAGTTTGATCTAAAAAAATAGTGCGGCTGATGTAAAACATACTAAATTATAACCTCTTGTGTTATCAAGAGGAATGTATAATAAATTGGTTCACCACGTCAGTTTAGATAATTAGTGGCGAACGCTGAAATGTCCATCGTCATTTAGTCTTTCACTTTTCACGTCTCATCAGTCCAGTAAAATGTTGGTCAAGTCTTTTATGTCACACGTTGCTTTTATTTAAGCTGACGAGTTTAAATAAATGTGTAAACATACAGTGTATATTTTACGTATATCTGGTATTTTTCTGTTGACATTTTGTGATTGACACTTTCTAATTCATTTATCTTCTCAGCCAAGGATTTCATCAGCAGTCTGATGGAAAAAGATCCAGCCAAGCGTTTCACCTGTGATCAGGCACTCAGACACCCTTGGTGAGAAACGCACGCACCCACTGTGACAGTCAGACTCACAAAGAAGACGTCAGATCAATACAGATATTGACGTGCAGTCAGATGTGTCAAAAGAGAACCTGTGTGTCTGTGTATGTGTTAGGATTGCTGGGGACACAGCTCTCTGTAAGAACATCCATGAGTCAGTGAGCCGGCAGATCAAGAAGAATTTCGCCAAGAGTAAATGGAGGGTAAATTTTGTTTATTCATTAAATGTATTTTTGTCCCAGCAGAATGTTGCACTACTGTTCAGCTTTTGGAAAACAAATTGCTCTGTAGATGCTCACCTGGCCAGCCATAGAGTCAAATACTTTCTCTCAAAAGCTGCTACCATTCATCCAGCTTTGCACCACACCTGTTATTAATGTAGAGGGCAGTAAAATTACAAAGGCAGTATTAGTTTGCATTTTTGTGTGGTGATAATGAACTTGAATTAAACCAGTTTAATGACTTAGAACAGATGTGCAAATGTGCACTTAATGTGACAATCTTCAACTCCCAAATAAACTTAAGCTGAATACAGCTTCAATATCTAAAAAATGTAAAAAATAATAATCATAATAATCTCCAAACATGACTGGGGGCCCCCGGTCCCTGGTGCACAGGCAGCTGCTTAGTTCACTTATGCCTTTGGGCCAGCTCTGCTCATGGCTAACATATTCAATTAAAAACCCAATAAACCCTACTAAATGTTGTACACACTGTACCTTTAACTGATCTGTTACATGATGTAATCTTAGCAGCTTTCCCAGAACTTGAGATAAAGTGAAAGCTCTTTCTTTCTTGCCTGCTTTCTTGCTTTAAATGTTTTCATTTCCATCTTTCCTCCAGCAAGCATTCAATGCCACCGCCGTGGTCCGGCACATGAGGCGGCTGCAGCTTGGCAGCAGTATGGGCAGCAGCATGGACTCCTCCAACCCACCGACCAGGCAGAACCAGTCTCAGAAGCTGGCCCAGAGCCTGAGCCAGACAGGCCAGAACCAGTCAGCTCAGAGCCAAAACACAGCGCAGAGCCAGAGCGCCAATGTAGCCGCCAGCAAAACCTCCGACAACACCATAGCAGCTCTGCGCAAGGAATGTGAGTATGAGTCAGAGGTCTCAGTGACATCAGAGAGGCAAGAGAACATATGTGTAGGACAAAAAGTTAAACGCTTGAGTATTTACGAAAATTCCATCCAAGCAGCAATTGTCTTATCCTAATTTTAGGCTATTTCACACCACACGATTTTCAGCACGATATAAGCCATCACATTTTGCAATTAATTGCCCCAAATGGACGTTTGATCAGCACTTAGCAGTTCCTAAGTGTGAAATATTCAAAGACACACCAACACCTCCTCCTTCATCATAACTGATACCAAAACAGGAATATAACAGTGCTTCATTAGACAGTAGAAGTTTAACAATATTGCACAATATCCCATCATGATACTGCATTAACTGAAATTGTGATGATATTTAATAGAATTTCAAAGTAAAAGTGTTTGTTAAGTGTTTGTTATGGAATGGTATAATGTAAATAGATGACAAAGATGGACAGAAAAAAACCCTGAAGTAAATAATAACATGTGGACAACTGTAATTAAAACACCAAACATGCTTATATATAATTTAATGTTAAATGTAAAACATAAATATAATATATACATATAACTGAATGTATTATTATCATTATTATTATTTAAAATAATTGCTAACAAACATATTTAATATCCTGTTTATATTCTATCACCTTTCTGGCAGCTGCGACTCAGCCACAAGGCTGTGTTTACAAGGAAGTGTTTTTCTGACCACATGTGTTTTTATAATAAAACATTTGGGTCAGTGTCACTGAAGTTCACTATGTGAACTCACAACGACTGCTTAATAAAGTTTGGTGTGCACAGCAATCTGACTCTGAAACTTGAAGAGTTTCCCCACAAGCTAATAGTGTACAGTATATAAAGTTGCATTTGTCTATAAAGAGTTTGTAGAGCAGAATGTGTCTCTCCTTAGCATTTCCAATACTGCAAGTTTATCCATATTTGTCTTGTGCTACAAATATTAGCGTTTCCTGCAGTGCAAGGTATTTTAACTATTTGCCACAGTTTTCATTAGTTGTGTTTCTGTCAAGTAGAACAGTTCGATTTGGTACAGTATTGCACATATTTTTTTTTTGCATTTCCATTTGGAATAGTACCAAAATAACTAGCCCTTACCGTTGGCACCCTCCCCTTGGGGTATGAGAGTAAAGGTCAGGGTGGAGCTACACTGGATCCCCAGAATATTCTCATACAGAGTCTTTACATTGAAGTGTTGTTGAGATAAAGAGCTGCTGGATGTCCTCCATTGTAGTCTGTTGTGGCGTGTTCGATGCTGTTGGTTGTTGTCACACCGGTACTTCGCGCTACATATCTCACTGACGCGGCCATTGGGCACAGCCCACACCCCGCCCACAAAATAAAGAAAGGTACTGTTCTTAGTCGAAACGCAACGCACTGTACCAAAGTGAACCATGGATGGAATCACAGCATTTGCAAACTGAGTATGTGCTGTGCAATTGTCAATTAAGACAATTCTAAAGCAAAATGGCATGATACGCTGCTGATTTAACTGCTAAGTCCTCCCTCTCAGGTGTGACTGCACCGGTCACGCCCTGCAGTCTGGCGTCTACAGCTGCTTCTCCAGCCACCGGGGCAGAGCTGAACCGACCCCATCCCTCAGCAGTGCCCGCCCCAGTGCTCACTGAGACCAAGTGACGCCAGGCCCCGCGGGGAACCAGCTGGGAGGCCACAGCACTGTGAGGCAAAGAGAAACAGGAGGACAACAGGATAGAGAAGAAGATGATTCTCTTCCTCGTCCCTATTTTTCACTGTACTTCCTCTTGGATGCCCCTCAGCCAGTTCCCCGCCCTGCTCCCGGGAGAGCAGATGACTTTACCTCCACTCCACCAGTTCTAGCCACTCAGCGCCACACTGTACGCCCACCGCCCACACAGCAGAACAGCAACAGCACAGCTACTGACTCTCATTGTGGATCTTTCTGCTGCCAGCTGTACTTGGTGACTGTGTGATGATGAGGGTCCACTGCTCTAAACTTGAGCAGGAGGTTTGGTGGATTCATATTATTCAATGTCAGTCAACTTCAACTTCCCTCTTGAATCTGGTCTTTCCTGTTCCACTTTATTAAGCTTTATTCCAATTTTTGGTTTAATTGTTGGCAACTGGATATTTTAATTTTTTACTACTACTATTATTGTTGTTGTTGTTGTTGTTTTAAAGGAGCTATATGTAACATTAGACAAATAGATAATTGATCATTGCCAAATTGATAGTGCTACTTTGGTATTATGACGACAAAATTGCTATAAATTCTACAAGTGTTTCTCAAAACTAAGACTCCATTTCCCATGATCGCAGTATTTCACCTTAGCCCTATTTCCACCACGAGGTACAGTTCAGGATGTCACGTAGTTATTTATGTTGTTATTGTCAAAATTTGTAAAGGGTACAAAAATAACAGCTGTGTGCCGTCCCACTTTTTGGCCCCCTTTTGTTTGGGTCCCTAGCACAGTGGTCCAGCACCTAAAGGGTGGAAACGGACGCACTGCAGTCTGTCGATTGGTCGATAAAGAACCCTTTCCTTCGGGCAACAACGGGAACGGAATTGGGGGAAAAAAACAAAACGTTATGTACTGTGCTTTACCACAGAAAGAGGACTCAAAGCCATTATTTTTCTTACTGAATTTACTTGCGGGCTACACTGTTGTGCTGGTATGATGTCATGCTATTTATGTTGAAGACGCACAGGCATGTAGCCTATACACCGTGAGCTGCACTGTACTGGGTGGAAATGTAACTATTGTTTCCACCATCACTACATTTCTCTGTCATCGGCACCTGTAAAGCAATCAGTACGATTTAAAAGTGAAAAAGAGGCTGGCAAAGTTCTTAGTAACAACCTCACATGTTAACACAAATTCTACTAATGTTGGAAACAAATGTTAGTAGAATTTAGTAGTTAGTAGTGATTATCCATGTGAAAAATGCTACACATAGCACCTTTAAGACCTTTTTCTATGTTCTTATGGGCTTGTCCATCTGTTTGTTTGTGCTTAAAGAAGTGCTTTTAAAGAACCATACGACTGTTGAGATGTGAAAACATGATTAAGCGTTTTACCTATTTTGCACAGAGAGGTCCAGATGTGTTCTCAGATACAGATTTGCGGCACTCCACTTATGTTTTTCAGGCTGAGAGTTTAGATTGTAAAGCTTTATGAAAGAGACGATTTCAAAGCAGTGTACTACTTGTTTGTTGTCTGAAACAATTTAGTTTTTTCTTCTTAATTTGTAAGTATTTTTAACAATCTCCCTTTAAGAGTTACATATACAGGTTGCAGTGATGCATGCAGCAAGTTAAGGATATGATAAGAACGACATGTATATATGATGATGATGATGGAGATACATAGCTCACCATTTGACTTCTAAACTATAGAGTCTCAAGTAGCACAGTGCAGTTACACGAGAGCTATTAGATACAAAATGTTAGACTCCATCTCACAGATGTTTAACTGCCTGTGTGAATCTTCAGATTTTGCCTCATGTGGAGTCAAAATCCAAGTCGGAGAAGCTGCTGCCTTTAATTATTTGCTTTCACCTTCTAATGAAGCCATGATCTCCACGTCTCGCATCATCAAGCTGCGCCCAGTTCAGAAGTGCTCAGGGAAAACAGCTGCAGCTGCACTGTGTGCTGGCAAAAATACTGGTTTAGTCGTCGTACAGATGTGACGACCCAGAGCTTAAGATGTTAGTTGTGTCCTCACCGCAGAATTAAATATTGCCCCGGTTTCAGACTGTACCACAGAAAACTCAATCGCTATAAACACTGCTAGTGAAAAGTTTAACCTCATCACGTAGTTGAATTTTCGAGTAATTTGGGAGGTTTTTAGGAAGGCAAAAGACACTGTGTGGACGTGAACGCCTTGTTTATACAACACTTTCAGTTTAAGCACCTGCAAAAGGTTTTGTTTTGATGATGGATGAGTTTGAGGAAGTCGTTGACAGAACTGAGGAGGAAGATATTTGGATTTACTTTTAGGAAGAGGACAGGAGCTAAAGAAACAGAAGAGTAGGGAATAAGATTTTTTTGGTCCTACAGTTGAAGATAACATTCTGCAGGTGTGCAGCAGGAGAGGAAAGTGTCAATCAACACTATTTTCCTGCCCTTTTCTGTCAATCGACACATTTAAAAGTGTCATAGAGTGGAGTATAAATTAGGTTTAAATCTGATAATCGCTGTGTAATCTGACTTTTTATCAGACATGAGTTGATTATGACCTTCTCTTGACTTAGATTTGGCAACGATAGCTTAATTAGTGGTTAATGGCCTTTCAGACATGACTCAGAATGCACAAGTGTAACATGTCAATCCTACATATCACGGTGTCATGTCTAAATTAGATGCAAAATCTTCTCATCCCTTTATTGTGAATTGTAGCCAAAGACTTGTGAGGGTACAAGGATAATTGGGTTTATTCGTCAGTACTTGACGCATTAGCTGAAAAGGAACAAGTCAGATATAAAGTTGATAAAGGCACAAGTGAATTTAATGAAAGGGCTGAAATCCAGCTGCAAATGAATCTGGAGAGATTAACGAATGAATGACTTTTCCTTACTATTCTGTTGCCATTGATCTTTGTTACTATCTCCATAGAGTGCTGCTGAAAAGTATCTGTGTTTTTTATGGTAGTTCATGTGGCATATGAGGAGAGTGTGAGGCCACAGTTGGATGAAAGTCAATCCCATTTTTAAAAACATTGGCTCACTGCATTTCTGCGTGTAAAGTGCGATATTTCACGATAAGTCCATGTGCATTGTCCTAGCAGCTACTCCTTATTTAACTCAATACACCTGTAAGTCTAAGGTGTTCAAGAAAAGGCCAGTTAACCTCAAGTTATTGTGGGGGGTTTTCTGTGCATATTAGAAAAAAGTCAGAAGAAAAGCTAACCTGTCAGTGTTCTTTGGTGAATGGATTGCAACGCCCACGTCTCGACACAGTCCAGCTCTCAGAAACCTGTATTTACCGTGACGTTTTGACAATGATGTTAAAGATAGTGATGTTATGTGCCGTTAACCACATATTAAAGTCAATCCATGTAATGACCCATGTGCCATCAAGGGGCAAACTTTTAACCATGTAAGGGCTTAATTACAACAATCACCTTAATCTGATTAATCACTGTAACCATGTATAGTACGTACCCATTTACTGCTATGCATTTTCTACATTTTGAAGTGTTTCTTCATCAGCAGTTTGAAAAAACAAAGAGAAAAAAACAAGGAAACCGTTTTAGTTTTTGGGGGAAGACACTGAGTCCCTACTTAGTTACTCATTATTACCATTATTATTATTGTTGTTCCTGAATGAGCTATGTGATGTACATGGTGTTTGTTTGGCACAAGGATGTTAACGTATCGTCGGCCAAGACTGTAAACATACTGTCATTTAATATGATGTCGTCCACTTGAGTCTGACATTTTGGGTTTACCAATGTGTTGTGAGGCAAACAGAGGGTTCAGGTTCATGCTCCTCTGTGGTTTTGTTTGTTCACTAAAGATATGAAAGAAAAAAAAAATCTTTTCTGAATGAATCTTTCTGTACTGAAGATGCTACTGTAAATAGATTGTGAATATGAATCATCATTTTCAAGGTAACATTACGAATGTTTTGATTTTGAGGCATGAGTGAGTGAGTATGTGTTGAGAGAAGTTGATTGTATTCTCTATGGAATGTTTAATGTAAAGAAAAAAAAAAGCTGAATTCCCCTTTACTTCCCACTGCAGTTGGCTTTTCTAAGCTGTACAGCGCTGTGTGACAGCACAGTTTAATGCCATCAGTGTTCCACCACCTCTTCAGTCTCCGACTGAACGTGAAATCATCGTTTACCAAACTCAGGCTTACGTTTTTTGCCATTCTAAAGGAAGAAATCCAAAGCTGTGATCAACTCTGAAATACAGAAGAAGAAAAGAACTCGCTGTTTTGGCTGACAACGAGCCGCTCTCATCCGCCTGTTACCTTTATTCTTCTCTGACATGTTTTTCTTTCTTTCTTTCTTACAAAGACACTGCTGAAGTGCATTGTCATAAAGAAACAAAACATGCATGTCAGAAAAAAAAAGTGCTTCAAGAATTCAACTTCACCCTGAGTGTTGGCATAATCTTGTATTCCCTTGTACGATGTTAGTATCTCTGTATTATGTAAAGACACACACGGGCTGAGATGCCAGGGTTTATGTAACTCAGTGGAAAGTTTCAGTTTTACAAACATTTTTGAGAGGAAAGTGTTTCAGTAATCTTTGCACTGGCGCCAATAGACATACGTATATATACACAGACACAGCAATAATGTAAAAAATAATAATTTTAAGATTAGCCTTTCAAGCTCCAGATATTTTCAAAATACACACGAACATGGCAAAAAGCATATGTAATTTCTATTCATATAACTTAAGTTATTAGGTTAGCTTAGCTAGTTAGTTATAAACTACAAGTTAGATACTTAGTTTGACTGTAAAGTTATTTCATTTTGCTAGTTAGCTTTGCTCAGTTTCCAATGCACCATGTTAAGTCAATAACTAACTTGCTCAGCAATTTAGTAATAGGGTAAGTGGAGCTAAGCAAGTTAGTTATAGACTCTAAAGTCATTTCATTGAGCTGCTTAGCTTTGCTCAGTTTCCAATGCTAAATGCTAGTCAGTAACTAACTAGCTTAGCTACATTTGAGTTATAGAGAAAACTGAGCTAAGCTAAGTAGTTATAGACTCTCAAGTTATTTCAGTTAGCTGATTAGCTTTGCTCACTTTCCAATGTACCATGCTAGTCACAAACTACCTAGCTTAGCAATTCATTTACAGAGTAAACTGAGCTAAGCTCAATAGTTAAAGACTAGCATAATTTGTTTGAAAGTAGCTTTGGGAGTAGGCATAATGGGAACATGAATTAAAAATAAACGACCAAAATAATGTTGATTCACAATGTTATTACAGTAATAGAAAAAGTACGATTCAAACTCTTAAATAAAGGCTCTAAGACTCTGAAATCACTAAATCTCACATGAAATCAAAAATAACAAATCATGACCCGCTGGAAAGATGCAGTCTCCCCCTGGAGGCAACTCTAAATAAATCAGTAGGACTATATGTTGGCAAGCCAGGCTAGTCAATGACATGACGTATTACACCTGACATGCATCCTGGTAAATAGGACGTTCACCGCTATCAACAAACTGAGTGTTTATTTATCACCACGATTATTATTATTACAACTGTGTCTGTCATGGCCCGTTAAAGTTGGATTTCCGTGCCACTGTAAATCTGGCCAGAAGCTGCTGAGCATTAAAAACTGTACCACCCAAACAAATGTTTGTAGAACTTAAACTCTACATGTTGCGTCCCTGGACCTGGCTTCTCCCTGTGTGCGTCCTCGTCCAGCGCTTGCTGACTGTAGCTGGCTGTATTTACTCTCTGCATGTGACCACAACTATTTCCCACCTTGTGCACTGTTGTCACGTCGACGACACCCTCATGTCTCAGATCAGGCAAACCCTGATGCACTTTTTGTGCTGTGATGATGATGATGACTTTCTGTTAATGGGGCTTATATATCCAATGCCTTCGACAATCATGTGCACATATCAGACTTACATGGCGTGACGACACAGGAGCGACTGATTGTGTTTCGTTTGTCTTTTCTCCTGGAATAAATCCTGAATGATCATAACATGACTCCTTACCCATTTAATTGTTGTGTGCGTCCATGTCTAACAAAATAAAACGGGTATGGCTCATTGGTCATATTTATTCCCTGAGTAAGAACTACATGTCTACAATTATTAACATGTGTGCCTCCATGTGTGTGTACAGCCATGGAGCAGACTCTCTACTGCTCTGACCGACATTTAGCCCGTGTATGTTCTGCACAGCAGATGTTTAGCAGACATAAGACAGATGTTGCCAACACTTGAGGCACATGTTGCCTTTACTAACACACTAGGATATATTATTAGGGTTTAAGCATTAAAAACACATTGTGGACAGATGTTTCCTCCCTGTGTGGTTTCTCCTTTGGTTTGCACTCTAGTATTCCCACTTTAATTATTTTACATTGCTACCAAGGGTTCAGTAAATTAACCCATTCATCATATTTGCAATATCAGTGAGACAGTAACCACATTTATTTGAGACTTAACTGCCAGTGACAAACCATTTAACTGATAAACAAATGTATTAAGTACCAGTGGCACCTTTATTTTGTACATAACATTATGAAATAAACATTTTTCAACTATCATTGCAGGTCATAATCAGGCAGTGTGCATGTGCATAAATGTGTGATGCCTCACAGCTTAGAGTCTGAGATGCAAGGTCTGCAGTTTGTATTTCTTTCCTTTTTACTCTAGGTGTGAACGAGATTGTGAAGTGGCAGCAGTGACTGACTTGAGATTGGTTGGTGTGTGCGCCAGTGGGAGGAAGTGAAGACGCGTTATTTGTCTTTAGATAGAGCTTTGCTTCATAGAGCTATTCCCCCATTTGCTAAAATTCAAAATCTAAGTTAAAAGATATTAAAATATGTCTAATAAATGTGATGTCTTATTCCAGATTTGAGCAAACAATAACATTCAATTTATTTATCACTTGGAACATTTTAATTCCACTCTGCACTGATCCTGAACAGACTGTGAGAGGAAATAAATCATCTTGAAACATGACAGAGAAGCTGCAGGCTGTGTCCTGCTCTCACAGGCCCTGAACATACAAATGTAATCTCACTTTGGAAGTCAACTTTGAAAATGATACTCAAATAAAGTAATAAAGACGTGCTGCTTCCCTGCTCAGCAGCTCTGAGTTTGCTCGTCACAGATAAGTTGTGATAATATTGAACGTTTATAAACAGAGTTTGGCCTCTTGTGGCAAAAGTCACCGCACTTCCTCTGCTCTCGCCTCACTCTCACTGGGAGATTATCCTCCGGACTCATGGGAGCACACACACTAAAGAACTACAATGAAATCAAAGCATTTCACATCTCTTTGACGCTAATTACATGCACACATAAACATATCACACACACACACAGCAAAGAGGCAGAATTTAATTTGTCTTAAATTAAAATGACCATTCATATACACACACATGTAAATAGTGCATGTTGACGTTGGCTGTCAGGCTGTTAAGTGTTTGTGCTCAGAGTGCAGGACTTCACCCCCACCCCCTGTGTCTCTGTCTGTCTCTCTGTCTCTCTGTCTGTCTCTCTCGATGTTCTTTCTTTGCTTATCATTATCATAGCAGCGTTAATTACAGACAGATTATCTGAAACAGCGAGATAACACACAGACCAACGGGAAGTGGAACTGGGAATTTGAGGTGAGGGCGAGGAGCGTCAGTAACTTTTATATCGGGGGGGACAGTTCTGACTGCAAACAGCAGGGGGTGATGTCAGGTCTCCTGCTGCTGCCAAAACACTTAACCAAACTATAACATGTGATGTAAATAATCTTGCTTTTGTCAGTAATGACCTTAACAAACGGTATACAAGACTCTGCTCTGCTAAATGCAGTCATAGACCTGCAGCCATAAAGAGTAGGTGTAGGAGATCTTTACTTTCTTCTTTAGGCTTCTTTCTTTATAGGGGTCACCACAGCTGATCATCTGCCTCCACCTTGTCCTCTCCCTTGTGTCCTCTTCTGTTCCGCCAACTGTCCTCATGTCCTCCTTCACAACATTCCTGCACCTTCTCTGTTCTCTTCTTCTTTTCCTGCTGCCTGGCAGCTCCATCTTCAACATCCTATGTCCCATATAATCACTATCCCTCCTCTGCGCGTGACCAAACCGTCTCAAGCTTGACTCTCTCACTTTGTCTCCAAACCGTTCAACCTGAGCTGTCCCTCGAATATGCTCATTTCTAATCCTGTCTGTCCCGGTCTCTCCCAACAAAAATCTCAGGCAACTCTGTGATTACACTGTAAATGGCCCTAACAGAGCTAACACAGGGTCACATGACCATACAGATGTCTTTTTAATTTACAAACAGAACAGCTGCAGTAATCAGACAGCTATCCAGCAGCAAACGGTAGATTTTATCTTCTGTATCAGTGACTTCTTTGCCAATGGAAGTTTTCCACAGGACAGCGTGGGTTGTGAAATAGAACTTGTCACAACATGTTTTCTTTTAATGGCATTTATTATATTTCTATCAAGGATTCTGTGCAGTGATACTGCGTGTTTGGCTGATACAGGGTGAAAAAGGTTGTGAAGTATTTCCTCTATAATCGCTTACACACCGTGAAAGTCTGCTTCGCCTTGTGCAGAGAGAGGACGGCGTTTGACAGGATGTGAATGCAGTTCTTGATGTGTTGTCTCTCCGTGCTCTAGTTTTGTCGTCCCTTTTTCAAGGTCATGTGATGCGATGGACATTTGCTTCCCGCCAGCGCTTTGGGTTTTTGAGACAGAATCAGAGGGATATCTCAGCGGCGTCCTGCTGTTCACAATGCTGCTGCCCACACAAACACATTCCTGTCACTTGATGGACCAGACAGACAGACACACACACACACACACACACACAAAAGCACAGAGTCTCCTCTGACCTTGACCTTTCTTTACTCTCTCTATATGTGGTGTTGTAGACCTTAACTGAACCCGTGTCAGATGTTAATATTCACTGTCAATTTCACAACTGTTGTTCATCCATCTTAAAATTTTATAAGCAAAACAACAAACAAAACTGAAACATTTGTACAAAAACATTCATGTTCCACGCTTGAATTACACGTCATCGTCAACGAACCGTCTCACACGTAAGAAAGTTTATAACTAAAGGTAGTGAAAATAATAGATAGATATTGGACTTAAAAGGCTATGGATTAAATCCTCTCTAAAGTTTGTGCACTTGTATCTGAGGCCGAGATTTTCTGACCTTTCGTTTGACCTGGATTACTTGTGAAAATGGAGCTAAAATGCTCACCTGGATTGTTTTTAAATGAAAACAATCAACAACAATGACTCTACGTTGACTGTAGGTGTGAATGTGAGTGTGAATGCCTGTCTGTAAAGCACTTTGCAGCATCTTTATGGAAAATGACCTTGCTCTGTTTGTCAGATGAACAGGAATCGTCGTCAGTGTCGTGTTCATGCACTCAGAGCTATACGAGATACGTTACTTTACAACATTACTGTGGAGATTAATACTTTAAAGGCGTGTTTCCTTTGATACTATATGACACGTGCTGTTTGTTTGTCCCTTGTGTGGAGACTGCCCAGCAGCCTCTCACTCTCAACAGCCAGTTTTCAGTCCAGACTGGCTGCAGGTCAGGGCGGGTCGGATTTAGTTAAAGTTGCAGTCGCTGGCGTTTTGCTGTGCTTGCGTAACGCCCTGGGGAAGGCTCCTCCTGGGTGATGGCGTTGAGATGATGCCCCTCTCTCCTCTCGACAGCCTTCAGCTTCACCTGCAGCTCCCGCAGCTCCTCCTCGGCCTTGCGCGCGGCCTTGCGGCTGTTCCTCAGGGAGCGCTTCACCTTGCGAACGCGCTCCTTCAGCTGACGGTTCCTCCGCTCCACGGTGGCCAGGCGCTCCTGCATCTTGCGCCGTTGCTCCTCCTCCTCAAACAGCGCCGCCTGCACCGAGGAACACAGCAGCTGTAGGGGAGAGGGAGAAGGAAAGTATTGACACTTTGCTGGTTATTTTTGAATCTCAGCACATTTCCTTCAGCACAAGTCTTTTTACAGTTTGAACTCTTTGCCTCGCTCATAGGAAGGCTCCGAGTCAGATGACCACCTGTCAAAACATCTGGGTGTCACCTGCCTGCTGTTTAGCATCATCTGTAAAAACAGTTGTTTGAGGACAAGTGAAGAAACATACACAGACACACACACACTCAGTAACACAGGAGGAGCTGGAGACAATGTCTCTTTTCTTCCAAAACTATGTCAAGGCCACAGAAAGTTGAAGCGAGGGTTGAGTTTGTGGTGTATTTTGAATCCACTGAAAGATGCGATATTGATGCGTTTGATGGAATATGTTTTTCTGATGATGATGAGACTGAACAATGCAATTACTCACACTGGCTGGTTCTTAACAGCCAGAACTCAGTTTCAGCCTGCTGTTGGTCTCACGAGAGAAATTGTTTCTCTTTAGTCGAACTTTCTCAAACTACGCAAAACCTTGTGCACCTTGACCATCTTAGTATAGAAACGGATTACTTCTCATATGGACCTAAACCTAATTCTAACCCGAACCCTAAAGCCAGGTCGCACCCCTTTAAAAAAGCTCATTAAAGTTTGGCTGAACCAGTCAAAATGTCCTCACAATGATATTTGAATCAAAATGAGTCTCCACAGCCTACTTCACTTACACACACACACACACACGCTGAGCTTTTAACAGTGAGTGCAACAAGCAGACCAAGCACCCACATAAACTGTTAATGAGTCAAAAAACTTGTTAAAGGTGTTTACATGACAGTTACGACCAGACTCTGTTCTCACTGTGGTTACAGTTCAATCATTAGGTTGCGTGTAAACATAGCAACGTGCTGATTAAGAGGTATTCGGGGGGAATATGTCTCTCATTTTAATGTGAGCCATCAAACGATGGCTCACGAGTTAAGGACGAGTAAATATGTTTTAAATGTTTGGTATGAAAGTGAGCTTCCAGGAGTCTTGCGGTAAACACGGCTCAGCATGTCGCTGGTAAAAGGAGACTTTGAACAAAAGCTAATTGAGGGTTTTGGCAGAAAAGAGGAGGAAGTCTCTTGTCTGTCCTTCTGGAGGGACTTCTGTTCCCACGAGGCTGAAACCAGAAGCAAAAACATCTCCCCCATTCCAATTTTAAAGGCTGTTTTGAATGAGTTCTTGATTTCTCCCAGTACTGAGAGAGTGATGTGACCATGGAAATGCCTTCAAGATCCTTTAGACAAACCCTAGAATTCAGGAGAGTGTCTTTTTGTCAGAGACAGATAATTTGCTTTTCTTCTGCTTAATACCTAAAGTACAAATGGCCGGGACATAAATTCCCTAAGCGAAACACCGGTTTGGTGTCCTGCCTTGCCTGAAGGTTGTGGTCTCTACATGTGGGAGCTCGTCTTCTGAATGATCACTGCATTTAACCCCTGTCTGTCTGACCTCTGACTTCATAACTCAGAGGCTTTCAGGTCAAAGGGAGAAAAACCTTTGCCCTCACTGATGCAGCTCTACAGGTTTGACCACTGGACAGTCGGTACATATCCATGCACTGCCTTGTCCCAGTATACAAGCATGAATGTGTCTGGATCCACTACATTAGTTGGCTGCATGTCCTGTTTCGGCTTGTTTATATGTGGTGGCTATTTCAGCTTCCTTGTCAGTCCAGACATTCTGCTGGTTTGGATTTGACCTTTTCTTGCTGTTGACTTGCTCTCCTTTGCACCAGCGTGTGATGAGATTTCCAGCTCAAAGCTAAGGGGATGCAACAGTTTGTAAATGTATTTTAAAAGTCCAGATTAAGCTGGACTTACACAACAATGTGTTGTTTTCTCATGTCACATAATCGTAAGTACTTATTTGGATCCATCACCCACATTAGTCAGAGTTCAGAGTCTGGAATGAGGTTCCAACATCTGGCCAGCTTTAATAAATCACTTCATGTTACATGAAATGATGACAGTTCAATTCAATTTTGGAAAGTCCGTATGATGTTTTCAGCGGCCGCTTTAGGACTGTTAGCTCAGAACGCAGGCATCCTCCTCCTCAGCTCACAATCACACACATCCCAAGCAGTTGCAGTCACTCAACTAAGAAAAATAATAAAGACAGCAATAGTTTAAGTTGTACATGGCCACAAATCTTGAACATAAACCTGTAAACTCGAAGACCGACGTGAAACGAAAGCGGCATTTTCTTTGGTCGTAGCTTCTTAGATATTGACCCTCTCACAGTGTGTGCCGCTACAACCTAGGTTCTTGTGCTTGGCCACTAAAAATGCAACATGAACACGCTCATCAAAGATATTCCAGTATGTGCGGTACTCTACATCCATTTCTGAGCTACACAGCAGATATGAGGGTGTCAATTTACCATCATCACACTTCTGTGAAATATTAAATTCACTTCTGAGGAACAGAGCGGACCACAAATGTGCACCGTATCACATTATGGCTAATGGCTATGAAATGTGCAACCAAATCCAAATCACACCTGATATCCTCCAACTGCCTATCTCAAACGCTGCCTTGTTCTGTCTTGTTGAAGCTGCGACCTGCCCATATAAGTCACAGCAGGTGATAAATGCTTCAAAGATCTCCGCTTCAGACCTTCCTCCCTCTGTTGACAGGGTTCAGCTTATCTCTGCTCCCAGGTCATCGGGGTATGTTGCCTCATGCTGACATGGATCGCGGCTGACACACTTTCAAACTGCTGCCTGTCAAGGATGGTGGACCTTTGCTATTAGACCATTGACTTCTGCCTCAGGGAACCAGAGGCACGCACCACGACCAATCTGTTACTGATATGATCTTCAACTTGCTGGGATGTGATCACTGATCACATGCTGGAATTCAATCTATAAGTAAAAAAAAAGTATTTGTGTTTGCATTGTTGCTTTGTTGATTCTAGTGATCTTTGCTGCATTCCTGTCAGAGTCACAACTCTACAAAGGATTTGCACAGCTATTTTTCTTAGGGCACTGCATTGACTCACTAACACAAATTAAATCATCGCCCCTCAGTCTTCCAACACACTCTGAACTCGCTTCTCAGCTGCACCACTGCCGATTCAGGACACAGGAATGTGCATGAGCGTGATGTCCTACCCTGCTGTCCTCCTGAGGTTCCCACTCGGGGCTGAAGGTGTGGAACGGCTGGCTCCCTTGGGTGCAGTTGGAGTACTGGAAGAGGTTGGAGAACATGCTCCTGTGCTCGGCCGTGTCAGGGAAGATGGCGTCCTGGAAGTTGATGCCGTGTGGGAGGATGTTGTAGTTCTCGTCCATCCTGCGAGTGGCACAAACAGAGAAGAATTGTGAGGAAAAAAGCTGCAAGACTTTTAAGTGTTACTTAATTGAAAGACTCATGCAGGCTCATGTAACACCTTTTTTGTTTTCTTATAAACTGTGAAAAAAGCAGTTTTTTGGGGGGAATGCAGTTAACATTTGTGTGACAACAACACCTACTTCTGAACTGTTAAATATGTAGCTCAAATGAATGTTCCTAATAACTCCCTCCTCTTTTTCCCAAAACCAATACAAGTGTCAAAACTTTCAGTCCCTACTGATCCAATATCAGTTGATAACAACACACCTTGCCATAACTCTAACTAACTAAACTAACGAAATTCTCCACCTGTAACAAATATTCTGCTTCCATAAAGAACATCTTACCATCTTACTTTACTTGTATGCACCCTGTGCTTTGTAAACTATTTGTAATGATTAAGATTTTTGGATTGTATTGTATTTCATATTTGTGTTTTCCAAAATCCGATTCAGTGATTTACAGCAGTATTGGCCAGATACTGAGGAATGCGTCCTGCCTCACCTGAGGAAGAAGAAGTAGGAGTAGTTCTCCATCACCGTGTAAGACTGGCAGGACAGGTACCCAAGACCTGTCAGGTTGAGTCTTGATCCGGTTGGAACCTCCAGCATGCTGCCCCAAGCCTGGTCGCACAGCAGCTCCACCTCGGCCGAGTACAGCAGCCCTTCTTCTGCGCCCTCGTATCCATACCCAAACCCGGACAGCGAGTTGTACAGGCTTCCCGCCCCTCCACTCAGAGGCTCCCGGTGTATCGCCAGAACCCGAGCGTACACAATAATCTCCGCCAGCTCCGCTCGGCAACCCTCGCTCAGCGGCCGCCACTCGGAGGGGAGCTGGCACCCGTGCGTAAAAGTGCCCCAGTGCGTAAAAACGCACAACGCTGTGAGAAGGAGAGTCGTGGAAAACATCGCGAGGTGCCTATACTGTCACTGAAACCTGATGTGATGATTCAATAGAGAAATGTTTGTTTTGTCCTGATTTCATAAAATTACGTTTCAAATGTGGCACTTTAAAAAACAAACAAAAAACTTTACCTGATAATGTAAAGAAGCTCGTCTTCACAAAAACACCAAAAAAAAAACAAAAAACGTATCTCACTACATTTAGCTATTCACCTCGCAGTGACTCAGACCTTGCTATTTCAGACTAGTATTCTTTTTTTATTAAAAAACAAGAAGGAACTCATCATTATGCTCAGAAAGCACGCTCTGCTCTAACCTGTCGTTGTGTTTCATCTGTGTCTGCTGTGGGCGTGAGCAGCTTCTCCACCGAGCAGCGCACCGGTGCTGCGTTCAGGGACTGACTGGACGCACTGACATCTGAGCTTTACTCCGTTCAGGTGCCTTTTGTCGGGTAAATGTTGATACACCTTATTTTGAAATTGCTCAACCTGTTTGTGGTAACTTGGTTCCAAACAGTAAAAAAGAAGAATTATTCACATTATCCTGCCTGAAAACAAAAACGTCAATACAGAAAATCGAGCCATTTTAAGGTGAATGTCGAAGTGAATAAGAAGAAAGTTAACTTGGCACAGGATGTGGCGTGAGCATCATGAATGAGGATACGTTTAATGACACGTGTAAAGAAAAGGAACACCCACAAATAAGATGAAGATCAAACTATCTGACACTGAATTTTAAAGCCCGCCCTACGGCTTTTACAGTAAAAAAAAAAGAAGAAAAAAAGAGCCCGCGACCATGGAGCCAACGCATCGCGCTAATTTGGAAGGACGTCTACATCCGGTTTTCAAAATAAAAACACTGGGAGCACTGAGTGCACGCTTGGCTGCACATTGTTGAACAGGAAATAATGAAATATCCTCGCTGCTATGTTTCAGAAACCTAATAACTGGACTTTGAGCAACTGTATCAAGAGAGTTCTCTAAATGTACTGAATAAGAATGAAAAGGTTGTGTTCAGCTCTACTGTCTGTCATCTGGATATCAGACAGACATTTTTACTGTACAGTTTTAGAGAAATTTCAAACTAAATGTCCCATATTTGCATTTTACTTTGAATTTCTAATAAACTTCACAGTAAAAATGTCTGATTTGCAACATGCTAATAGTCATACATGTCCTTAACACAACCTAGTCAGAATTGTCCATAACTTATGGAAAGTGTAGTTTTTATTGCATCTCAGATGGCCCTTACGCCACTTTGGTCCCAGCTCGCCTCAACTAGCCTTGCCACAGCATGGCACAGTTTAGGTTGGTTTTCCACTACAAAAATAGTACCTACTCAACGTGCAGAGTCATCATTGCAGGCTGCATGAAACTGCGGTTGATGGACGAGTCCACAAAATACCTAACAAAAAAACACACACCAATGTTCCAGACAATGATGGACAGTTTGTTACAGGACAAAGTTAAGCACCTGAGCACGCTGGATGAGGTACTCAGGAGATTACACTGCTTGACAAGGAAGGGGTTAACGATTATGTTCGGAATGAAGTGGTTCCATAAGTACGTCTATGGACAGACATTTACAATCAGCACTGACCACAAACCGTTGATATCTCTTTTCCATGAAAGGAAGCCAGTGCCACAGATGGATTCACCCAGAGTGCTAATGTGGGCCACTGAGCAG
This sequence comes from Solea senegalensis, assembly GCF_019176455.1. Lineage (NCBI taxonomy): Eukaryota > Metazoa > Chordata > Actinopteri > Pleuronectiformes > Soleidae > Solea > Solea senegalensis. The sequence goes on along the minus strand of NC_058023.1, from coordinate 24,519,082 downwards.
GTTTCCAGGGTCACAAACAGAGGAAGAGGACGACACAGGACAGGTTCTTATGCTGAAGGTGATGGAATGGCCACCAATCCCAACAGCTTAAGTAAAGCAGTGGACAGAAAAAGATCAGACTCTGTCGCAAGTGCTGCTTTGATGTTTGAATGGATGGCTGAAAAAGGTGGATGCAGCCAGAGAAGGCTGGAGCTTAGTGTAAAGATGGACATGTGCTCTGGAAGCGAGAGTGGTTGTTCTAGCAAGGGGAAGAAACACCATTTTAGTGTGGTGACCAGGAATGGATGTTGACATTGAGAAGGACGTTCAGTCCTGCCACACATGCCAAGAAAACAGGAATTCTCCAGCTGCAGCACTACACCTGTGAGAGTGGCCGGGAACACTCTGGAGTAGACTCCACATTGATTATGCAGGAGGGATGTTTCTTATCAGTTTAGATGCACACTTTAAATGGTTTGATGTGTATCCAGGAAGCAATGCAACAAGTCATGCCACCATAAAAACTTAACTGTAGTATTCGACAATGGCACTTGCTTTACAAGACAAGAGTCTGAGGCATTCATGAAAAAGAATGGTATTCAGCACATGACATCTGGCACAAAGAGACGTACAGACTTTCAAACAAGTAATAAGGAAAGTTAAAGGAGACACGTTGGAGACATAAATAGCAAGATTTCTTTTCAATTACAGAATAACACCACAAACTACTACTGGGTGGTCACCAGCTGAAATGCTTATGTCCAGAAGACTGCATTTGCTTGTTTATATTTATTATTTATATTTCAGAATGATTTCTCCCCCCACAAACACATGTGATTAAGTTCCATTATGGTTTTGGTCCTCTATTTATGTTTGTTTTGATTCACACTGCCATCTAGTGAAGAGACACGCGCAGTGTACCCCGCATATTGTATTTGTATGTGTGTGTGTGTGTGTGTGAATGAACGAGAAAGCGAAAGTAATACATTCGAATGACGACGATAAAACTGATGATATGTTTGATAGAGCACTAGCATTGGTATTCGAACGTTATTTGACAGGTATATATATAAAATTGTATTATTTTTCCACAACATCACTACGGGGCGTGTTTAGGGAATCTCCCATTTTCCTTTCCCCTGTCAAAGTGCAAGGTGACTGAAGGAAATTCCTGATAACAGCTGGCAGCTGGCTCCGCCCTTAGCTTCTAAGTTTTAGCTGATATACAAGACATGTGGAAGAACCTGTCCTCAATGTGGCTCTGCGCACAGGCTGCCGAGCTCCGTACACAAATCTGCCACTTTTCTGTGACGTCACTTCAAGGAAACGCGAACCACAGTGACATGCACACGTCAGAGCTGTGTCATACTAAAATAATCACCACAGTGCAAACCGGAAAATCGAAATTGCGCCTTTAAAGTAAAGGCTCTGAGGTCCTTTGACAATCACACACATTAGGTCATCACTGACATTAATAATTTTAATACCATCTGGTCTTGTATAATACTTTAATATTACAATTTTATTCTTGCTTTGTATTTGTTAATTTTACGTGTAAGATCGTGTAAAGAAAAGGCCCTTGCCTTAAGTAGCCTACATTAGAAAGGCTTATTTTAAGGCTGTGACTGAGCCTTTTTTTATATTTTGTATTAATATCTAATCTAAGAAGATGTTTCTTAGATCATTTTGCTGCTTCTAGACACCCTGGCCCCACATATTGTCAGCGTGCGCTTTCATGTGTTCTTTTGAAAAACCAATACCGGAAGTAACGTGTACCTGCACGGTACTTGACGTTACCACAAATCATAAACGTCAGTACAAGGTTGTTGGATACACTTAGGTTTCTGTCTTGAGCGTTTCCATGTGTCTTTGTTATTAGACGCACCGACAGTGTTGAGCTCCGGAGTGACAGCAGGTGAGTTTAAACCCACAAACCCGTTAAACGCTTCATGTGACGCAGTTTGAGTTAGCTTTGAGTTAGCTGCACCTGTGTGGTCGAAGTTACTGGGAACTTTTCAGTGTTTACCAGGAGCCTCACGCTGAATAGGCCCACCCGAGGAAAGTGAAACTATAGTTATACCGTAAGAAATGTGTCTTATACGTTATAAGTTGACATTTACCTCTTTGGTATTCAACAATATTCTTAAGTTCGTAAGTTTCTGTTTCCGCTACTGTGTGCGGGAACTGCTATTTTGTAGTGAGTCATAGTGTCATTACTGAAGCAGGAAACTTCACTCTGTCCTTTAATGAAATGGAATAGCATGTGACTTGGAGATGAGATCATCCTGTTTAGAGACTGCCGAGTCACCTGGAATGTCGACATTTTCTTGTTGGTTATTAACTTCGATACTACAAAAAGTATATTGATGAACTAATGGAGTTGGCTGAGAGTCAGTCTTTACTCAGCCGTGTGAGTGTATGTGTGTGCACCGTGTACGGGGTAATACCTCTTTAGGACCTTTTCTGGCATAAATGGTCTGTGTCTGTGGTAATATGTCTTTCATTCCCATTTCTGCTCTTGTCAACTCTTCTCTGATATCACTGATATGTCATTAATTACTCTGATAAATTTACCATATATTTAAACTCAGTAAAGGTTCTCTGTGTCTTCTTGTGTTTTTCTCCTCTTAGCATCATGGCATCTGAAGGCCCTGTTATGAATGGTGACATATCTTGTTCCCCAAGTCAGTCTGGCACACTGGAGGAAACCCTGCAGCAGATGAACATCCTTATCCAGGAGAACCGCGACCTGAAAGGTGAGTGCGGTTGTGTGTCATCATTAAGACCCAACTGTTCAGACCTGGTATTAACATCCATCCTGAGAGCTGATCACGGGCAGATCGCAAAGTAGTATTAATGCTACTAATGCATCCTTGGATCTGATCACACAAACCACAATGAGATGTGGTTTGAGGACAAATGACACATTAGATTAGAGACCAGCTCTTCAGCTAACCTGCTCTGCTCTCTAGCAGTTCCAGTTTTATTGTACACAAATCAACTCCCATTAATTAATTAATTTGTATTGCCATATGATTTCTTTTTGCAATCGATTAAGCATTTTTCATGTTACAGCAGCATGAGTAGTTTTAATGGTGGGTGTGAGCAAGCAGACTTAACACCTGCAATCTGATTACTGAAGGTGGATGTTAATACCAGGTCTGAAAGGAGTCTTGTGTGAGAGGTGTGGTTGCAGCCATCAACCATGAATAACTTTGTCTAAGACAGGGGTCACCAACCTTTTTGAGACCGAGAGCTACCTGAAGGGTAGAGAATAATATGGAGGGCTACCATATTAACATTTTATGCAATTTACCATTACCATAAATGATGAATATTATGCATTCAATTGCATACACATTAATTCCAGTGCTTACTCCTAATGATTATCACAGTTTTTATAAACAACATCAAGGACATTTTACTCAGTGATCATATGGATACATGCAAGTGAGGTGAAGTGAAATGAGCCCGCGCGCATCTCGCGGGCTACCAGGTGACCACTGGTCTAAGACATTATCAGGAATCACCCATGTATTTCCGTGTTGTAGTAATGTTGCAGAAAAGCAGTGGGCCTAACGAATGTAGCTTCAAATGACTCGGCTTGTACACATTGAACTCATTGAATTTCTTGACATGTCTCTCACCCAGAGGCCCTGCGTCAGACCAACCTGACAATGAAGGAGCGGTTTGAGGGCCTGTCTGTGTGGCGGGAGAAGCAGCGGGAAGAGCGGGACTTCCTGGAGAGAAGGCTGGAGGAAGCTCGTGTACGCATAGAGGTGTTGACCCGCCACAACAAGGACCTGAGCAGGAGGCTTGAGGAGTCTGGAGGTGCAGGAGAAGCTCTAGTATGTATTTCTTTGTATTTCTAAGAGATATTTTTCATGATAACAGTTTGCATTGCTGACATGTGACGTCATCTTTAGGCAACATCATCAGAGCTGGAGGCCCTGCGTGCTCAGGTCGCTCGGCTGCAGGCAGAAAAGAACGATCTGGTGGCTATGAACTCTGAGTTGCGGCTCAAGGCGGACGAGTCGTCTGACTCGTTCATTGAGATCATCAAGGTGTCGGTGAGTTTCAAAGACATTTTCTGTGAAGCAAATTAGAAAGTTACTCATTTGTCATCAATGTTTTTCCCAGGGTTTTATGATGGTGGCAGCGTCTTGAGGCAGTTGTTCTTTTGTTTGTCCCACACAGTTTTTTGCCCTTTTGAACTTCAGAATAGTTCAGCTGTATCAAATTAGAAGTTGCCACTTAAATGAAATTCTACCAAAGTAGTTTTAATCTATTCTGATCAAATAAATTCAGTTTAAAATATGGCTGAAGGATTTGGGTGAGTATCGAATTGTGATTTTTCTGCAATTTGGTTTTCAAAATAATATTTACTGTTTTATAGATATAAAATAAGATGGAGCTTGCAGCCTTTGGGAATAGCTAACTGCATTGTTTAAATTTGTGATTTCAATTGAAAAATGATTAATTGGTCAGCCCTAGTTTCGATTTGTAGTAAAAAACACATACATTTCCTTCTGTGGTTAGGGATGTAAACCATAGTTTTCCATCCAACTATCCAACTTTTCTTCCCAGGATGATGGCAGCGGTGGTGCGAAAGAAGTGTGCAGCACAGAGCGCAGCAGTCTGGACCTGAGCATGACGGCGTCCCGGCTGGACAACAAGGAAGTGACAGTGAGCCAGCTGATTCAGTCGCTGAGGAACGAGACTCAGCGTGGTGATCAGCTGCAGGCAGAGCTGCAGGACTTTGCTTCTAGGTTAGACCACTTAATGCTTAACAGAACAGTTCACCACACCTATATTTCTGTATGTTGCCCAGTGATCCCTCTTCATTCACTTTTAATTTCTTGCAAGTAATTTATGTGTCTTGAAATCTGTCCCTCTGTCAGAATTAGAGAGCTGGAGAAGAGGAAGAGCAACAAAGATGAATCAATACAAACAACCCAGCCAGACCCCAAGGAGGACAAGGTAATTCTTGTACCCAGTTTTTAATTTTACACATCATTTTCAATAAATCCTAAATACATAACTTTTTTACTTGTTGATAACACAAACATTTTTTTTTTTCAAATGTGTTTATTGAAGTTCTCCAACACAGTATCACACCTTTTTATATTGTGCTTTTTCTTTTTTTAACAGTGTAAAACAGAAACAAAACACAAACATATATATGTATTTATACACATAGACACATATATATATGTAAACACAGTCATATACATACATACATAAACTCCCAAAATGATATGGATCGAATGTTACAGCCGATAACACTAACATTTTGCATGAGAATGAACCTATATCTGATTTTCTCGATGGACACACTGTTGCTGCTCAAGTGCTATAAAAATCATCTTGTAGCTGCTTTTCAGATTCACACTTTTAATGTATTATTGTTGTACTATGTTGTTGTTGTCTAGAAACACATTGTATTATTAATGGTTGTAAAGGTTCTGTAATAAATGTAGTCTAGGCATATTTTCATATGAATAGTTTAGTGAGATTTTGTATTTAGGCTTCAAATAAGTCCAGTGGACATTTGTGTATTTTATTGTGCAAAAATGTATTAAACGGAATTCAAATCAAATGTTAACACCCATCCATGTCATGTTTCTATGTCTTTATGAAAATGCTCAGGCAGCGTCAGAGGTGGAGAATCTCAAGTCTCAGATGATGACACTGTTCAAAGAGCTGCAGCAGGCGCAGACCAAACTAGATGAAGCAGAAGGCATGAAGAAGAACCTGCAGGACAAGTTAGTGTCCCCACCCACCCAATGCAGTTGGAACAAAAATTGAAATGTGTCCTGTTTTTCTTAAATTTACATTTTTTTATTTTAATACCTTTTTGCTCTGTGCAGATGCCGGGACGTTGAGCAGGACGTGACAACTCTGAGGGCTCAGCTGGTGGAGAAACAATCTGTTCAGTCAGAGAATGACCGGCTGAAGCTGCAGCTGGACAGCATGCAGGCCCAGAGCCAGCTGGAGCAGAAGAAGGCAGGAGAGGAGAGGTCAGTGAACACAAATATAGCTCACATACAGATAGCAATAGGCTGAGCAACAATAGTTTCAATGTCGAAACTCCTATTCGTTTTCAGAACTGTGAAGACTCACTGTATATGTCACAACAGCTTCCAGCCCATTTAGTTCAAAGTGTACTACATGACCTTGAGTTTTATTAGAAAGCCACCATGTGAGTCATTCTCTACAATGATAAACCTGTCTGATTAACAGTAACTTCCTTCCTTCCTCCCTCCCCCCTCCCTCACAGAAACAACCTTGCCCAGCTGAAGGATGCTTACACCAAGCTGTTTGAAGACTACAATGAGATCAAAGAGGAGAGGAAGAAGAGAGAGGTACATTTATGTCGTCTGTTTTTTGATTGTAAAAACCATCTATAGAGGTGTAGAGGTATATGAAGGAGGATCCTTTGTAGGTGCAGAGTAGATCTGGAGCTTAGCCCTGAAAACTTTGAAGGATTTAAGTTAATACATGGTCACTTTCTGTTAAAAAGGCATCAATTTAACTCCATGTTTATAGCTAAGAGATTATATTTTGCTTGAATGTGTTATACTATATATAAATACTCTGTGTTGCAGTCTACAACCTCAATATACTTAAATCCATGCCTTTTTAACTGGGTATTCCTATAGATATAAGTATATAATCACTTTAAGATAATCATTTGTTTTTTGTACCCTGAGAGTAAATCTTTTATATGTACTGAAGGCAAAGGCCTTGCTTAACAGAGGCTGCCATCTTGTGCTGCCCTGTTTCTACCAGCTAGAGCATGCATTTTGCTTTTTGAATTGGAAATTTACTAACCAAATACGGATGTTCACATTGACATACACAAAACATGCTTTTAAATTATATTTCCATGTGTTCAAGACCCATAACCCCTGTTGTAGAAACAATTACAAATAAAATTCAGACATTATTGACTTTTGCACTCTGGTCCTGCAGTCCCAGCTGGTGAATAAGGGGGTGGTGGACGACCTGCAGGCCCGGCTGACTGCCGCTGAAGAAGCCCTAGCTGCAAAACAGAACAAGATTGATGACATGAAGCAGGAGATCTTTCAGAAAGAGAAGGAGCTGGAAACCATATCTGTGTTCCAGGCTCAGGTAAATGCCTGCTTACACTTGGTTAAAATTTAACCGTAGTACTAGGATTTAACCCAGCGTTTACCAAGTTCAGACGCTCCACAGTGGCGTTCATTTTTGTTGTCATCTGTGTTGCAGGCAGAGGTGTACTCCTCAGACTTCTATGCCGAACGGGCAGCGAGGGAGAAACTCCATGAAGAGAGGGAACGTCTGGCTGCTCAGCTGGAGTATGTCAAGAAGCAAAATGCCCAGATGCAGGATGAAATGGAGTCACTGGGCAGGTACGGAATCAAATAGGGGAGTCAAAGTGTATAGGACTAGGAAAACTACATTTACACAGTATCCTAACTATGGAGACACTTTCCTTGTCTCTGACCACAGGCAGTCATTGAACGAGATGAAGATGAGACATGTCTCACTTGGAGGAAATCCACACGGAGCTGGTGCATCTCTGGTTGGAAGAGGTACAGTTTGCTTTTTTTTACCCTCAGCCTGACCCTACAAGTAGACAGGCTAATCCCAGGCTGTTCTTCAGCACATTCAGGTTTTTAATCAGTGTCTCTGACTCTCAGGTACTGACTGGCAGCATCAGGGCAACATTCCTGAACATGCCTGTCCCAAGTGCAACGAGATCCTGCCAGACCTGGACTCTTTGCAGATTCACATCATGGACTGCATTAACTAGATCTCGATTGTTTCGAGTGTCTACGACAACAGCAGCCACTTCAGCACCCTCTGTCTGAGTCTTCCTCCACTTGAACCAATACCTCTTCTCTGTCCGATGTGACAATACTCCTCAGATACCCCACTACAAGACACTTTGTTTTTTTCCCCATGATAAAATCATCCACAGTTTGCTGTGTATGTGAAAACTGCTGAAAACTGTCATGCTCTGTTTGTCGTTATGATGACTGGAACAGAGGCAAAAGATGGAACAATTTAAGGAAGAGCAACTAACGAGATGTCAGATTTACTGCTGTCTCCCTGTCACAGTTAATCAAAATTAAGGCTTTACATATAGTATTTATTTATAAAGTTAGCTGCTTATGGCATTTTCCTCATCAAATTACAAAAAATTTGAAAACAACTGAAATGATATTTTAGCTTTTCACTAGATTTTGGTGAAGGTGCACCATGTAGTCATTTTACTTTGAAGATTTAGGAGAAGACTTATTTTATTCTCGCAAATGCCTTTCTATGATTGTATGATACACTGTATATACAGGGGTCACCAACACCCTCCTGATTAATGTGCTCTGTATGTGCAATTCTGTGAATACAAATAAAATGATTCGCAAACACCTGTTAACTTTTATTCATGTGAGGTAAACATATTCTAAAAAAAAAGAAAAGTAAAAAGAATGAAAACAACATAATGTTGTTTTATTTGATTATTTTAGATTAGATGTTATTGATCCACACTGGAGACGTTCCCAGCTAAAAACGTCAGCAGTAGACAAGAAAAAAATATAAATAAAAATGTTTATTTAATATAATATGCGTTACACATTCACAACAGAAAAGTCATGATTTTTGAACAGAAGTATTTCTCAGATTTCTATTGATACATACGCGATGCGAGGAATGTTTTCCGCTTTAAAATGACTTGATTTCGTGTGTGTATATAAAGATGTTTTAGTTAGGCAAATCGTCGGGCAGCTAACAGAAAATGACAACACAGCGGGGTCCTTCGTTTAGCGCCAGTTTAGATTTTCTCCCTCGCTCTGACTGTCTGTAAATGGAAGGACACGGACTAAATGAGACATTTTCATATGAACGCAACTTTATGAGTTGTATATAACTACGTGTAATATACAAACCAGGAAATACGGACCACAGTAACAGTTTGGGAGTGATCATAAAGTCCGTCAACGTTGCATTTGAGCTGGAAGCGTACACGAAGCTGTTCCAGTAGAGTCGGAGGTAAGTTGGCTGTTTTCGTTACATCTCAGCAAATAACGTAACGTAGGACGCTTAACCTCTAATTTTTTACATTTTAACCTCAACAATATGTTCATTGTCAATAAGGCCATATTATCTCGCGTGCGAGAGGGAGGAACCTGCATTTTTTACTGGCGTAATGGAGTCACTATTGTGTTTTTGTGTGTTTGTTTATATCCGCACAGGTCTTTACTACACTGCTCAGAGATAGTCACTTGGCTGTACAGATAAACACATTATGCTAGGCAGAAATCCAGTAATAAGGCATATTATTGCAAAGCAAATTTCTTTAACACATGTTTCACTCAGTAGCAAAAATTAATCTTTAATTATCTGACACAACAAAAAAAAACCCACAAGTACTGTGCTTCTCCTTTATTGGGCTGTCAGAATCATAATATTTACCTGACATTTGTTTGACATACAGTTTAAATAATTTGTCATATAATTGCAGGCAGCTGACCCTGTCTTTTCTGCATCACCTGATCACCTGACATCAGCCCCATTGTTAATATCCTTAAAATGGACAGTAAGTATGAGAAGATTGTAAATGTATATTTATTTCAATTGTTCAAGGGTCATGACATTTACAATATGTTCAGGTGAGGATGATCTTGACATTTTGACGGCTTTGCTGACTGAAAGCGAGGATGTTGGCAGAGAAGATCAGGGCGGTCAGGAGCCAGCAGATGACTTGGACGGCCTGTTTGATGATGAAAATGATGAGGAGGAGTACGAAGATGGGGTCAAGGAGGAAGTGCGAGATGCAGGGACTGAGGACGCAGTGTCAGATCTTTATGGAGATGTTGGAGACATGGAAGAAGAGCAGACAGAAACTGAAGAAAAAGTGGAGGCCAGGTCTAATGATGATTTACAAGGTCTGTGTTACTGCAGTCTGTCCTTAATTCTCCTTTTTAGTTCATGCACACAATGTATGTTAGTTGATTAAAGTGTTTTGTCCACCTTCTTCAGAGGAGCTGAGGAAGATGCAGCAGCAGATGCAGAGACTGCAGCAGCAGCTGGAGGCAACTCAGAAGGTTTCCACTCCATCATCCACCCCATCCACTCCAGTCAGGACTGCAGGGAGCTCAGCTGTTGCCAGACACATGAGCCCCAAAGCAACACCTCAAACAAAGCTGACCTCCAAAGTGACTATGGTCAAACCAGGGGCGCCCTCACCAAAGACCAAGATACAAACATGTAAGGAGTTTGTTTACTGGCAAATGTTGCTATTTGATGTTACTCACAAAGTACACTGCCTTGCCAAAAAAGTCACATACTCTAATATTTGGCTTAGTACAGGCCTGTGTTCTGGTCTAGGTTCAGCAAGTTTAATATAACCTGTTAATTTATGTAATTTTTGTAGTTAAACCACCAGCAAAATATTAAAGTTTGTGACTTTTTATATAATGTAAATAAATAACGACACAGTGAAGCAGAAGTTGATTGTGCTTTTGTTTTCAGCGCCAGCATCTTCATCTACTCCTGCCAGATCAGGAAACACAAAAGTGCAGGAGTCCACTGACTTCTTTGAGCAGCTGAACAATGCCGACTCTTTCAAACGCAAACCAAGGGTAGCTCATCAAGCCAAACCCAGCACATCACCAGGTGAAACATACACTTTCATTTTAAAAACTGAATCCCTTAAATTCTTCAGTTGTTGTAACTTCAAGAATGTACATTATATACAGACAGATAATTAAGTGTATTTTCTTTGTTGTTTTCCCCTCAGAAGACAGAGGCCCACTAGTGGAGATAAAGCTTGGCAGCACATTCCAGCCAGTAGAGAAAGTTTCACCTCCAGCCTCACTCACCAAACCTGCACCAGCTGCACCGTCCAAGCCACCTTCTCTCCCTGCTCTTCCTAAAGACGTGGGTGTTGAGAGATACTCGGGACTGCGGCTCAGGTCAGGATACAGAAATTTCATCAAAAAAACATAGGTCTACACACAAATACATGCAGTTCCCTCTCAATAATTTCTATTTCAATGTTATTTTACATCAGAAAACCTCGTGTTTCTTCCACCGAGATGGACCAAAAAATGTCGAGCCGCCGTTTGATCAGGCTGTCGCAGGTGCCGGAGCGTTTGACTCGGGAGAATCTGGAGGACAGTGACTGGGTGACGTTTGCGGTGGTGCTCAGTAAGGCCACACCACAAAGCAGCACCAGTGTAGGTCCATGTTCATATGTTCATATCTCTATCTTCACTAAGTTCAACATGTTGTTTTTTTTCATCTCGTAGCTCGAGCCTGTTGACGTTCGAGCGAAAGGCGAAGTACGTCCTGGACAGGCTGTGTGTCAAAACAAGAACTTTACTTACTGCTAAATTCTGTAAAGGGTCATCATGAATATCTTTATTGTGATATTATGATTGAATATTGTGTTATCATTTTAAGATCATGTTGCCCACCCGCTATGGGGGCTGGACTTTTTTCTTTAGTCCAGCCCCCTCTTGACTAGACTAGATGCTCATTGGCCCCCAGGTCTCTTTACTAATTTCAAATATTTCTTTTTATTCCATGTTTGTATTCCGTGTAGTTACAAATCTCAGATTCTTTTTTTCTTTTTTTAAATCAAATGGTAAAACTCATCCAACTTGGATTTTATCTCATCTGCAGGGCAAAACCTTCAGCATCTGGAAGCTGAACGACCTCCATAACCTTGAAGTTGTTGTGTCTCTGTTGCTTTTTGGCGACGTCCACAAAGAGCACTGGAAGACCGAGGTGGGCACCGTTATTGGAATCCTCAACCCGAACCTTATGAAGCCGAAAGACGGTTATGACGGGGTGAGTATGCAGCTTGTAGTATCTACTGTACGTAGTATGTAACTTGAGAACAGTCTGAATGATTGAATGCTTGTGATTTCAAGCATGTGAACATCATACTATATAAAACTAATAACTAATAACCCATCGGTTGACTTCCTATTACACCTCATTTACAAATTGCTACATATATTTAAAGGTGTATTCCGCTTACACCAAGAGAAAGTCAGATATAAACATGAATAATATAAAATGATAAAGGATGTGAATAAATAATCTGTTAGACAGCCTATCAAATTCCTTTTTTCTCCCTTAATCTGGTTAAAATAAACTTTTTGAAGAGGGATATTCTACCCTTAATTTCTATCTCGTCTATCAAAAAAGTTTTGATGACAAATGCCAAGGTGTACTTAGATTACTGGTTTAATTATGGTTTGTGCATGTACAGGTCAGCTTGACGGTGGATCATCCACAGAAGGTGCTGCTCATGGGTGAATCTCAGGACTTCAGCACCTGCAAAGCCATGAAGAAGAACGGAGACCCCTGTTCTCAGATCGTCAACATGGTACGTTTGTCCTGTGACATGCACGTTACACTTGTAAAACCCTCATACCTTCAGCCCACAGTCTCACCTGGGATCACTTTCTACTGTTGTCTGTGTGGTTTGTTTGTTTGTTTGCAGTACGACTGTCAGTACTGTCAGTATCACGTCAAGGCTCAGTATAAGAAGATGAGCTCAAAGAGAGCTGAGCTGCAGTCGTCGTACTCTGGAAAAGCTCCCAACAAGATGAAGGGGAAGAACGGCAGCCTGAAAGAGCGGCTGTGTCAGGACGGCTTCCACTATGGCGGCGTTTCCTCAGCCGCCTGCGCTGCATCACTGTGAGTCGTGGTGTCAATGTCTGCCTCAACTAAATCGTCTCTTTTGATGAAAATTGTCTCAGTAAGAACAACCAAAAATATCAAGCAAAACAGTCGATAAATGTGATGAAATGTTTCATTTGTGCTCACTGTAGTGATTCGTTATATGCATTTGTGGTAAGTCATCAAAGCATAAAGTAACAGCAGGTACAAGCTCAGTGGAAACATGGCTGCCAATAGGGACAGCAGAGTCAACAGTGTCTGCCTTAATAACAATGGGCTTAAATGTATGCTGTATGCAAAACTTGTTGTTTATGGTCTTTTCCTAATGGAAACTGAAGTTTGTGTCACTTTGTAAATCACTCACCAATTTCCATCGAGAATATTATTATTATGAACTATACATTTTACGTGACAATTATTTAATATTTCCCGGCTCACTAACAAACAACATATATTACATCTTTAAAAAGACCAAGTTATTTGAAGTCTTATTGGCAGAAGGTGTCTCATAATGTGGCAGTGGTGGGGCAGCACCATATTGCCCTCTAGTGGCCATTTGCCCTGGATTACCACACCCCTGTGTCCAAACCAAAGTGCTAATTCAGTCCATTTAAAAATAACTCCGTAGTAAAGAGTTAAGCAAACTTGGATTCTGGCTGAATTTATATTTGCACTTTTACACTGTGTGTTGGAGTCAATTTGTGCAGAGTAAGTGCAGCTTACGGAGCCAGGAACACAGTGTGGGTCTGGGCAGAGTGTCAGTCGCCGGTCATTTTCAGCTTCTGCTCTGTGTGTTACAGAACGGCGTCCAAGCCAAAGAAGTCCACTCAGGGAACTCTGGACAAGCTGTTTGTGAAAGGCTCGGCTCAGATCCTGGATCAGGCCAAGAGACTTGGTAAGAACCGCACACACAGATGGACACACATATGTGCTGCATACAAACATATACACAGTCACAGGTCAGATAGTTGGATTTCTGAAGGCTTTTTCTTTTCAACACTTTTTTTTTTTTTACTAGTATTTGTTTTTATTGAAGAACAATGGACACATGCTGGTGTTGTTATGTGCTAGTTTATTCTGCATATATGACATTTACTGTCATGGTCAGCAGCAGTAACTATGATACACTTATACAGACAAAACTATTGTGCCAAAAGTTGCATTTCATCTCTGACTCATACAAATGTCATAAACATCTTTGATACAGTCCCTCAAGGATGTTAGTGATGGGAATCACTTGGTATCTCACCATGTTATTTTGTTATGATTCATAAAGGCTTTGGTTTGATTTGAAAATAGGAAAAAGCAGGAAATCAGTCAATAATTCAAACAACATTTGTCACTCTCCTAGTTTTATGTTCTTTTAGTCCTCGAATAAATGTGTATTCAACTGTGAAACAATTACGTACCTGTTGAAAACATTGAAAATTGGATCTTGCCTGAGAATAATCACATTTCTAGCTTTGCTTCCCTGTTAAAGTCGTCCGCCATTAGTTGTCTGTACATTTACGGGTTAATTTACTTTTATCATTTGTCCAAACATTGCTATTTGCAAAGACAGTACTCCAACAGTTTACTTGATTTTGCCTGGCTTCCTTGATATGTCTAAATATGTTTTAATTATCATCAACTCAAATAGCTCAAATATCATTCTAAAAATACTGTGCTAATTTTATTTCTATATTTATTTTAAGCCTTGCAGTCTGGTGAGGTTTCAGGATGTTCAAACGAATTCAAAAGCCTGATGTCGGTGCCGACGCCTGGAGCTCTGCAGCTGAAGAAGCACTTAGTAAAGGGCAACCAATCAGGTACACGGTGATGGCCTTCAAGTTTTTGCCTCGGAAAACCACATGAGGTTAAAATGGAAAGCTTGTATAAGTGACTTGAATTGAGGTTAGTTATGGAAAGTGGAGCCAGTGCCTGGGTTAATGCCTGATGTATCTATGTTTTCATCCTCAGTCTCTAAAGATGTGACTGGATCTCCAGTTCAGTCCATCACAGCCTCAGACCTGCTGAAGCACCAGAAACAGAAACAGCGGGAGTTTCTGAACAACCGTCGAAGAAGAGCAGATGAGATCCAGAAAAAGGTTCTGCAGAACTCGGGAGGGCCCAAACTTGCCGGGTCGTTGTCTTCGATGGGAAAAGAGGGTCTTATGTCCCCAAAAACAGCTTCTCAGGTCCCCAAATCCACACAAAGCCCTGCAGCGCCGCACACGCCCACACTGGCCCGAGGTTTCTCTGAGGGTGAAGACATTCTGTTTTTTGAGAGAAGCCCACCTTCTGCTCCTGCTCCCAGGGCTCTCAGCTTATCAACGGCTAAACTAGCTGCTCTGAAGAAACTGCGAGGTAAAAACATGAAGCTTGAAAAAGAAGACCCCAACGCTGTGAAGAGGAAGAGGAGTAACGACGATGAAATCAGCACCCGGGTGGAGAAAAATCTCACCTCACCCACTGGTAAACACAGGCACACACATACATGTGATATGTTAAGATTTGTCCGATATTGTTCATTTAGTTGTCTTTCAAAAATCACCTGCATCCATGTGGAGTCTGACACATGAGCTTTTTAAAATTCTTTTTATTCTGAGACATTTCTACGGAAGAGGTTTAGGGCCAAATGTAAAACAACTTTGGGAAAACAGCCTGACTTCTGAGATTAAAGTCACAATTCTGTTTTAAATTTTGTTTCCAAAGAAATTCACATGTGGCCCTAATCCTCTTCCATACATTTCTTCTCTAACTGATGTTGTTTTTTAATACAAATTTATATAGTACCTTATAGAAATGCTGAATATTAGGATAGCTTCAGTATTTTTATTTGTTTTAATTCAGATTTTAGCAGTTGTCTTTCATTTTGTCTTTCATTTTGCTTCACAGGTCCAGTGTGTAACATTTAAATGGGTTTTATTGGTATGAATAGAACATTTAACCCATAAGTATGTTTTTTATCAGTGTAAAATCACTTTAATTTGAAAATTATATTAGAATAAGCGTTTTATATGTACTTTTGGTTGGGCCTTGCTTTTGTCTGACCCACTCCCTTTCTGTGCAGGTGAATCGTCAAAAAAGGAGGAGCCAGCCCAGAAGAAGAAGCGAGATGAGCTCCGCTACATGGAGTCAGAGGAGTTCCAGAAGATCCTCAATGCTAAATCTCGTCATGGGATTGTACTGCAGGCGGTATGATCAACACGTGTATTAATATTTGGCACTTATAGCCCAGTTCATCGAAAGCACATCTGATTTCATCACACATCTTTTTCTCAGGCGGAGTACCAGCTTCAGGAGCGCTACTTTGATCCTCTGGTGAAGAAAGAGCAGATGGAGGAGAAGATGAGAGGAGTCAGAGAGATGAAGTGTCGTGCGGTCACGTGTACAAAGGTACTGACATTAACACATGTATTTTATGTGATACCAATAAAGAGATCACGTATCCATCCATCTGTAAGCTAGTGTATAAATCAGGATTGGTGGAGCTGATCGTTCACCTCTGACTTTCTCTTAATACTTTGGGAAAATAAACAGTTTTATTCCCATAATTCCTTGTTTCCAGTGTAGTTACACCTATTTTAAGCCGGCCGATCGTTGTGTGGAGGAGAATCATAATCTGCGGTGGCACGATGCACTGAAGCGCTTCTTCAAGTGTCCGTGTGGACAGAGAGCCATTGCTCTGGACAGACTGCCAAACCAAAACTGCAGGTGAGTCCCTCTCTCTCTCCTCTGATTGCGTTCTCTCTCCTTTTAATAGTTTTAGGATGATTTATTAATAACAAACGTTTGATCTTTCCAGTAACTGTGGTCTGTTTAAATGGGAGCGTGACGGGATGCTTAAGGTAAACCATTTCTCCGGTTTCCTCTCACTTTAAAAGGCAAATCATATTTTACTGTGGTGAAAGAAACCAGATGTGATATTGTTCTGCTGTGTTTCATTGCAGGAGAAAACAGGACCAAAGATCGGTGGAGAGCTTCTTCAGCCTCGAGGAGAGGAGCACGCCAAGTTCCTCAGCAGCATGAAGTGACTGAAACAGCATGTACTTAACTTTAAATGTTTTAGGTGTCTTACAAGTGTATAAATTAGGTTTTTAAAATGATGGATTATGGTGATTACATTGGAAATAAGCTTATTAAAGTAATAATTTGCAACATCTTATGTAAAATGGTTTTTTTTCGAGCACACAGAGGCTGTGTGGAAGTATGGATTAGATTAGATTAAATTATAAACAGTTTTAAACAGCAGCATCAAGTCAGATTTTATATTTTTATTTTTAAATCTATATAAATCTGTTAATGGTTGTCTGACTGTTTATCATTATCAAAAAAATGACTGACGGCTGAATTCCATTTAGCTGCTTCAGTAACAGGCGCTGGTTTTGCTTTTGCTGCCTTACTGTGTTGGTGCAGTGAATACCGAGGCCTGGTCGCATATGCTGAGCCAAATCCACACAGCCTCTAAAAAAGAGACTGTCTGTGGTGGAATTATAATCTTGAGGAAAAACTTTTTCTTTTTTTTTTTTTTTTTTAGTTCTACAGTACCAGATCATTTTGAAGGTTTATTCTGTGCTCATTATTCCACCGCTGCTCTTTATTCCCCCACTCTCCTGTCTCTTGGTTGCCAGGTTTGTGTCCAATATTTCCACTCTGGAATGTGGGAATCATTTCAGCCTGATGACTTCTGCAGCTCACCTCATCTTCTTTTATTCCACACCGCCTCCCTCCACCCTTTAAATACTCCAAATACCAGATGGTGCAAGCTTGTGTAAGACACATCACTGGTCTCGGAATCAGGAAAGTCATATTTATTTGTCATTTTGACTGAAAGAAAATGCGTTTCTGACTTAATGAAAACAAAACCACAATCCCCCCCTACAGCAAGAAAGGTCTTTATATACGAGGTTGATCTGTTATTGTCAATTCTCCCTGCTATTTAAAGGACATAGCTGTATACCTGTATGTAAAACTTAGTAAAAACAAGCATGCAAAACATAAACCCAATGTTTAATATGATAACATTTGGCTTGGATACAAAAGAAAAAGTGCACTTTTAATACACTTTACAGTTCGACATGGAGACATACTGCTCAATTTATCTTGAAAATAAGTCAAAGTAAACGTATTATTAATTAAATGTCAGTAACTGCAGCACTTGCTCTCAACATGTCAAAGACAATTGAAGTAAAAGCTCAGTGGGACCAGTAGTAGCGAGGATAGCGGCCGTCGTAGTGATACTCTCGCACCTGCTCATTCGTCTCCCTCGTTCTCTCGTTTATCTCTGTGGATTACAAAGTTAAGTTAGAAAAATGATTTATCATCTTTACCTAATAAACCCTTTTCTTTTCTATGCAAGACAGTTGTGGTGTCATGGTGTTAAAACTGACGCCATCCACATTCATATTGGCCCCCTGATATCACTATGTTTATCCTCTTGGCCACCGTGGTTGTAAAGTACCTGTGTCATTATTAGCATTAGCAATGCAACCTAGCGCTCCTGTTTGAGACCAAACAGGAACTGCTTTGGACAACAAAGTTGCCAGGAACCAAGTATGTCCACATTGGTAATTATTTCACAAGTTTTTTTTTGGAAATGATAGAAGAGGGAATATGATTGAAAATATGTCCTAATAATCATGAGCTGCCAAAAACGCATCCTCAAAAAGAAAATGCTAATGCTGCTATTGCCAGCTGTATTGTATTGTTTGCTAAATGTCTCACTGTTTTACTGCGAATTTAAGCAAATTCTCTGCAAAGCCAGAAACACAAATCAAATCAAAATCCTGAATTGTAGTCCTTTAAATTGTTAGCATTGAGCTAAGTGCACATTTTAGTGTCAGTAAACCGCCACATACCGACATATTAGCCATAACACTGATTTATTAAGTCAACAAATTAAGTGTTAACCCACAAACTGCTGGTAGTGTGGCAGCAAAACCAACATGACTTGTCAGTGCAACATGTTTTGACATCTACAAGGTGTGAATACAGTATAACAAATAAAATAGTGGCCTAAAGAGAAAGTTATTTTATACAACAAGCCAGTTTTCTACATAACGTGTGTTCTGTGAATTGGTGCACATCTTTTTGTTTTTCTACACTAATCCATTGACCCCAAACACTGCTTCTCTCACATACATAAACCCCAGTCACGTCTTTATGGTTTGCCGTTCTTAGTTTAGATACGATCAGTGCAACTGCATCATATAGAGCAGACAGCAGCAGGCCAGAGTGTCAGCATGGGGTCAACCACAAATGAACACTTTGAATTGGTGCGCCGTCTCAGGCACTCTGCTGTGGCCACAGGCTCGTGGCTCCCGAAACGTTCCTGAGCCTTCCAATGACAGTTGACATCTAAGTAAAGACTCAGGCTATCCACAAGGATCAGCTAAGTTTAGTCCTCATATATGATAAGTCGCTATCTTCGTTGGAGCGGAGTGATTTTTAGATACACCAATTAGTTGGTATTTTCACCCTACTCTGGAAAGGGGAACCAACGACTGACTTAGGATTTTTTTTTACCACTTCTTTATTCCATGTTATATTCCATGTCCTCTCTTTTGTTCTTATTGGAAATGAAAGCAGCTGCATCCAGGTCTTACCATCACGGGCCTCCTCAGCATAATTCTCACGCCGACTCCTCTGCTCCTCGTTGTGCTCCCTCCACCGCTCATTCGCTGCGATCTTTACCCTCTGCTCAGCTGCAAAGAGAAGAGGTCAAAGAGATTTTTATCTTTTATCCTGTCTTTTAGCCATTACTGGACCTATAATGTTCACTGCAAAACCCCTATCAAAACGATAAGCGCCTCATATTTGCACAGTAATTACTGGGTGTTTGTACTGTAGTGTAATGTAATATAGTTGTGTAAACACCCAAACCTCCCTCCTGCTCTGTCAACACTGTCTGAACTTCTCTGCTCTAGACATCACTAGTATACACTGTCTGTCATTTAACTTGAACTACATCTCGTAAGTGTAGATATTGCAACACAAGTATTAATGTAAAGAACAGACTTGCGTGTATTTTACCCCAAAACAGGCCAATGATTTGTGCTATACTTGCACTGGTTTTGTGCTATACTTGATATGTTGCTTACCTCCACACTAGCTCTTCATTATGCCTTCATTTCTGAACCATACATGCAAATATTGGCCTTAGTGTATCTCACTCATGGATCAGTTGGTCAGATGCAATATTGCATACAGTTTGTCTGATCGACTATCTCTGTTTGCATTTGAATAATGATGTAATCATGTTTGTTGCATTATGGAACACAACATTTTGTTAGATAACGACACAAGAGATATTAAAGGGAAAGGTCAGGTTTTTTGAGGTACGTTTGCATGAGATATTGACACATGATCAACATGGACTTTGCCAAGTTTGCTGAGGTTTCTGTGAACCAGCATGGGACATAGTAGACACTCACACTCCCTGGCATCTTAAGAGTATAGTCAAACAGTCTAACCTCATGAGCAGAGAGAGTTAGCCCTTTGATCTGATAACATGTTGAAAAGTTTCTCCTAGATTTACTGACACAATCCTGAGCACAATCCTGAGCCTTAGCCTTAGATTTAAAGTAAAGTATTTCACAAAAGCAGGGGTCTCAAACTCAAATGACCTGGGGGCCACTGAGAGTCTAGTCTGGTCAGGAGGGGGCCAGACAAGTGAGAAAAAGTCCAACCCCAAATTATATCAATATTCCATCATGATATTACAATAACATTTGTCATGCTATTTCAAAAATAAATGTGTGTGTATATATACAGTATAGCACAAAGAAACCCTATTATTATATGCAAAATAAAAAAACATGTGGCCCACGGGCCGCAGGTTTGAGACCTCTGCACTAAAAGGTACCATTAAGATTCTAAAAGTGAGTAAAGCTAAATTCATGCGGCATTGATCCTCTTGTCACTTTTTCCTCTTAGGGAGGGAATGGGTCCTGTCTGTCATCTGCATAGGAAACCACCATCCAAATGAGTGAGATGTTTGGTAGTTAGTAGGTAACAGCCATATTTAATTACATTTGGTGTTATGTGTGGTTGATTTTACCCCACAGTGCCAGAGTGGTTGATGTGGTTCCACGCTGGACAGCCTCAAATATGGTTTGTTTGACCTTGTGAACTTTGTTTGTGTGTTTGTGTGAGTAAATTCTCCAACTCGTAAAGTTTGAGGTTTTGGTTTGGTTCAAGAGAAAGAGAGAGATAGAGTAGTGGAAAGTCAGACAGGTGTTGTTCTGTAGAGTAGCAGCACACACACACGCAAGCTGGATGCTGCAGAAGGAGTCACAGGGCACTATGGAGCAGCCCTGAGTTTCTCTGTATTATAAGCTCATTTTCCATTGTCAGCATCAGTGTCACACTCTCAAACTCAAACCAAATATTCAAACACACATTTGAGATGTTTCAGGAGAATCTAATAGACAAACTAATAACGATCACTCAAAAGAGATTTGTGTTAGTTATCTAAGGGTGAGGAAGCATGGAAATTATCAGCACATGCCAATACTCCAGACAACACTGGTTTCCCATCCTTGACATTTTTTACAGGGGGAACTCGGAAAATCAGAAAAAAACACATGTTGTCCCCTGAGCAGGCCCCCAGAGACGAGAGACACACTGTGGGTCAGTTCAACCACTCATCACAATGCAAAAAGAAAAAAAAACAATAAACAGACCCACATTGCAGGACAAAGGTCCATTATGTCCCTTGCAAGTCCAGTTCATGAAAACTCAAGGAGCATTTTAATATGAGACGAGTATCTTAGAGTGAAGTAAATCACTGTAGAATATTGTAGAGCATAGTAGAGTAGAGTAGCGTAAGGGGATTGGGGGTTTGATCCCTGACTTTCTATGCCATCATGTCCCTAGTCAAGACCCTTAATATAGTAGTAGAGTAGACTAGAGTTAGGGGCTGCTGTGGATCAGTGGCAGAGTGGCTGTCTCCCAATTGGAAGGTTATGGGTTTGATCCTTGACTAGTAGATTAGTAGATTAGAGTATAGTAGAGTAGTAGTAGCGTATAGCAGATTAGAGTGAAGAAAAGTAGGGTAGAATATAGCAGAGTAGAGCATAGTAGTCAATTTGGGGGAAAAAGAGAAAATAATGCTGAAAAAGCAATATGCAATATTTTAACCTGTAGAGGGCAGGATATTTAAGACTCAAAGTGTACAATTCAAAGTGTTTTGCAAGACAGTGTCAACGTATGGACCAAAATCAACCGATGACCAGCTGAAATAAAGGGGCTTTGGGGTTAAATGACTTTTTAATTGGAGATATAGCATAAAGAACATTGGTTGGTTAAAGGTATACATAGCTAAGCATTGCTCTTATTGAAACATACCTTGGATCTCATAGTATCGGGATGAGCGCCGATTACGACGTTTAAAAAAGTTGGAGGCGTCCGACACAGGCATGAACACCCGCTGTGATGTGCCTAAATGTCAGAGGTCAGATGTTCATGGTCACACATAAAGGACAGAGTGTTATATAAATGTATATGTATATACTGTATATATATATAGTGTGTACATATATACATATGTGTGTATATGTATATATATATATAACATATATATAACGGGTGGCACCTTTAGCATCAGCTGGTTGTGAGCTGTCTGGCACTTCTGTGTTTTCCACCACATTGGAAACTATAGGCAAAAGAGGGAGAAAGTGTTATTTACACCAAAGCTCATGTTTGTCTTTATATATTTATACATTATATATATATGTGTGTCTAATTAACTGATCAAAAATCCTGCACATACACTTGATCAATGTTCCCTAAACATTTTATTGGGGACTCACTTCTCAAAAACAATAAACCATTCCCTCCCAGATCACAGTGCATATGTGACAAGAACATATTTGTGCATAAAATTACATTTCTGACATTTAATGCATATGTTTAAATCATAAGTAGAGGTCTGGAAAATGTAATATAATACATAATATTATATGTAACAGACTAAATTTGGGAAAAGACTGCCTTCTCTATGAGTGCAATTGACTCATGGAATAATACATACTCTTAAATTGAGGAAACTTCCTTGCTTTGGACTTTTTAGAAATGTGATCTTAAACCATAAACCTATAACCCTTTTTTAAAGGTTTTAATGTAATATTTTACATTCTGGTCATTCAGATATGACACTTTTCTTTTAATGCCTTTTGTTTGTCTATGCCTGTATCATCATAAATGAAGGTTCCCCCTCAATGGTTCTCGAGTATAAACAAAGCCTGAGCATAAGTATGTATGTATGTATATCTGACTTCTTATAAAGCATCCTTTAAAAGATGAAGCTTCCTCCCTACAGTGAGAAATGCAACCTTGAAAAAAGAACTGCAGAAAAAACCTATTTAAATATTCTATTGTTTATTAGCCTATTATAAACACCAGTTTTCACCAGTAAATAGAAAGTTATCTTGGCCATAATTGTTCCTTTAATGTTTAAACAGCCAGAGCTGATCATCTAATCGTCTATCATATTTTAGGTAACTCTCTGTGTTTTTTTCCACACCAAACTCACAATACTGCATCAGCAGTGAATTCACTGGATCACTTTATTCGATTTTAGCAGCGACGCTCTGCAGCTCCACACTCAGCTCAGCTGTTATTACTATTTGGATAAAAGGTTCCTGAATGTCAGCAGAAGCCGGAGAGACACTAACAAACTGATGACTCTGTCTCAGGTAGTTTGCTGCTGAGCTCTGAATGTTAATAAACCAAGAGAAAAAGTGAACAATGTGGAAAACATCTAAATCTCTGTAGATTTAACTCAGAAATGTTGTTTTTATCACTTGTCCGACTCACACTTCTAACTTTGATGAAATAAAAGTAGATGTAAAGCAACAATCTGCAAAAGCTTAATAATTTCAACAAGTTCATTTACATAAAAAAGATGAAAAAATTAAGATTAAAGAAACGCAGTGTGCTGATGTAAAGTCAAAAAGTGTTATCAGTTTAAAGCTCTGACTGCACAAATCAGTGATGTACTCCCTCCAACCATTTCTGTTTATCTCCCCCAAGGACGTGTCCACATATGATACTCACAGGTGAGGATGAGGAGGGTGGTGAGCACAGAGAGGACGAAGACTCGAGCCCACAACATCTTGAGAAAAAAAAAAAACCTCAGGTGAGAACTGGACTGGACTGAACTGAATGACACACTTAACTCGACTGAGGGGAGAGAGGGCGATGAAGAGGGGAGAGGAGGAAGGGAGTGGGAGGAGGAAGAGAGGGAGAAAGGCTCAGGGAGGGGAAGGGAAGTCTGCTGGAATTTGACTGTCCAAGATTTAAGAGAAGAAGAAGAAAAGGAAATTGAGGGCTAAGTGTAATTTTTGTGTGTGTGAATGTTTTATCAAAGAAAAAAGACGAGAGAAGCAATGTCATATCAAGTCTGATAAGGATGTTGGTAAAGTGTGATCATTTGTATAGTATATGTCATTTATTTCAAGTCGAATTAAACATTCATCTCCACAAAGCATTGAGCAGAAGTGTCAAACTTGTGGCCCGCAGGCCACATACAGTACGGCTCTTCAATCACATTCATGTAGCCCGCAGAATTCACTTTGTAATTATATAAAATATTATTACAAATGTTAGTTTTGCTTGATATCATGATGGAGTATCATGATATCATAACATCACCCACCACTACTGAACAATTGTTTTCTTGCTCACAGACTTTTTTTATCACTTGACTGGTCCCCTCCTTACTGGACCTCTGGGTTAGAATCAGATTTCAGTGTGATTTGCTATTTGTTTCCTGCCAATGCACAAAAACAAAATTGTACAATAGATGCATTGACATAAAAATGCTAATAATAATTCTTATTATCATTATTACTGTAAAGGCGGGGGTGTCCATACTGTATCACCTCATTGATCTCTACAAAGATACACAAATCAAATGTGAAAGTATAAACAGATGGACCACACATGCTTTCATTCATCAACAAGCACACACTCAACGTTGTGCAAATGTGCAGGTTTTTGTGGACACACGAGGCACAACTCAATCAATCTGTGCAAAATATATCCAAGCTTTAATTGCAAGGCAACAAATTCAGCTCCTCAGTTTTACTTAAAAGCACACTGTTCTCTCTATAATGTAAGTGAATGGTGTTTATGTGTTGGCAGACGGGAACATCTTGTTGTTATCTTGTCACTATCATTCTATCAGGATATAAATGACGTCAGGGTTCAGAGGGTTTACACTTCACGGCACATACCAGCATGTAAACGCCACGTTGTGCAGGAGTTTTATTTACACCAATAGAGTTACAAAGTACAAAAAGTGAGGTCGTTAAATGTGAAATGAGCTTTGTGCGAAGGAAACTGGGTGAAGACGCCTGGTCTACAGATCTGAAGTCAGATCTGGGAAACGTTTAGCAGTTAATGAGCCTGAGTGTGTGAGAGAAACTATTTGCTGTGTGAGCATTTGGATATTTATGTGAATACGCAGGTGTGAGCACGTTCAACGCATACGCACATATCAGCCATCTGAATGTGGATTCCCTCAAATTTGGTCAATTGGTTGTGACACATTTTCCGATGTGGTGACAAAATCAGAAGAGACATCAATTTACCTGCTGACAAACAGGCTCATTACAAACTTTTAATAAACACCTTTGTTTGTTTTTGTAAGAAATAAGAAATCAAGAGCTAAGACAGCAGCATTACACCTCCAAGTGTACAACCTACCGGAAATTATTAGAAGTAATTGCTTTTATAATCTATTTCATTTGTGGATATCATCTACAGACCCTACTCTGTGTCAACCTCTCTCTCCAACGTACTGGTTGGGTTTAACCTCATAATTTGAAGTTTTCCTCTCATTATTACTATTATTGTATCATTATCTCCGACAATTTTCAGAAGCAGTCAACAATTTAAAAATGTTTGGCTTGAGCCAGACATTTTCATCTATCTGAGCCCTTTACCCATAATACCTTGCAGCATGGGGCTGTACATTTCCAGCTGTGCAACATAGATGCATATATCATTCATAGGCTTAGATTTTTTTTTTTTGACAAACCAAACGCACTAATCAGTATATCGCTTGATCATTGCTTAGCATGAATCTTAATATCGAAAAAACATTTCATATTTTAAATGTATAGCAGCAACATTTATTATATCTATTCAAAAATTACGATTTAAATTGAAAGAAAACAAAATCCATTCACCCATTATTAAAATATTTATATATTAATATTTCTAACAGAAATTAGACAATGTGCACTGTGTTATAAGGCAGAAGTGCTGGTTCAAGTTATCGCTTACGTGTGTTAAGAAATCTAAAAATTCAACTGCAGAATTGCAGCACATGAAAATTATCAATCTGCTCTGATATCAGCTCAGTGATTGGGCGGACTGCGGCCGTGTAGCATCTTCGTCTCACAGTGAAATCCTCTCTCCTTGCACCAGACGCCCTCGCAGAGCCCAAGTGTCCTGTTGAAGTAAAGGTTAAAGGGTCAGTTCACCTTGCAGGAATATGCTAATTTACAGTGCAGGATCCAGGATGAACAAAAGAAAATATCCTCTAAATGGTAGTATAAGTTACAACAACATCATCATCAGCAATGTCGTCTTTTCATTCCCAGGATTATCTGTTGCTTCCTGTTCCTTATGCCCACTCTGAAACAGGTAAAATGGCTTTTGTCCTTTCTGCACTTTTTTACTTTAGACCCTTTTCACTTTTTTTCCTCTGTTCTTTTAAATCAGTATTTGAGGGTGATTTCATCACATACTACTTGTGACATTGTTTTTATTCTGCGTTTTAATGCCGCCTATCTTCTCCAGGTCTCCCTTAATGGGATTTACCTGCTTAAATAAAGGTGCCATTAAACACCTGAAAATAGCGACCGAGACCATTAACATCTCTGGAAAATGTTTACTGATGCTTTAATTAAGTGAGCAGTAGACTCCTTTCTTTTTTCTTTTTTGCAACCAACAGTATTGCCCCCTGGTGGCTATTCACTAAACTTCTGTCATAACAACAAACTGTCATATGGTTGAACTGACCCAAAACAGGCAGTCATGTAGAATTGTGTGTTAACAGTATTGAGCAGCCACATTTTTGAAGCCTTTTGAGCCACTGTGCTCTGTAGGAATGATAAAAAAAAAAAAAAGATGAAAATGTGTACCGCAAATGAGATACTGTCCAGAGTGTACTTCCTGGCTGCGATCTCCAGAACCTCTTTCTCGATGTTCTCCTGCGTGGTTCCTTTCACGTCAATGTAATAACAATCAGAGCTGGCGTAGTGGCAGGAGATGGCCTGGAAACACACACACACACACAAAGGTGTGTAATTCATGTAGTATGTGTTTTATTTTTTTTTAAGTTGTCTAGGGTGTTAGGTAGGGGGGAAATGCTAGAACACCAGATGCATTGTGGGTAGTGTAGTACCTTGCGGAAGCCTTGCGTCTTATTCATGCCAGAGCCGTGGATAAGCAGTGGGTGAAAGAAGACGGTGTCACCTTTCTCCATCTCCAGATGCACCCTGGGATGCTGTGGGTCGTAGTCTCGCACTCCATGATACACCTTGTTAACTCCGCCCTGAACACAGAGACAGTGCTGTGGTGTATATATATATATATAAACACTGTATGTGTGTGTGTGTGCCTGTTTTATGCTTAAGGTAGTGGCTGTGTCTCAAAGTCAAGGCAGGACATTTGAATGGCTGTTAGTCAAGGATATTTTGTCATCAGACTCTGCTGAAGTGCTCAGCCCAGCGTAAGTACCCACAATCCTTGGCCCGTGCATGTTTCATAACATTTGTTGAAGCGATTTGAATGTACAAATGTGGCAGATATCGTAAAGTAAATAATAAAATCAACACCACACACACTGACGCACACTTCCTCGTCTCTGTGGGACCCTACTTGACAGAAACTGCTCCACGAGGGAAGGATCCTTCACTGTGAGTTGCAGAGTGAGTGTTAATCCATACCTCCCACTCGGGGTAGTCGTGCTCCTGCAGCGTGCCGGTGTGACTTCCTGGTAGGACGACCAGGCAGCCGTTCTGCCTGTCCACTCTTTCCATCGCCGTCCAAGCACAGACGATCCGGTCGACTGGTCGAAACGGAAAGTAATGAAGATCCTGATGCATCGGGTGACGGGATGTCTTCTTACCTGTAACAGGCACACACACACACACAAAAGATCCTGTTTACAGTAGTTAAAATTGGTCTGTTTTCAATGGGATCCACTTAATTCTAAATAAACAAGAAACATTTCATCATAAATGTAATTATCTTGGCTAAAAGTTATTTTGCCTTCATTAAATTTCATTGACAGAGCGACAGTGGAGTGGTGGAGCTTTTAACTGGAAGGTTGTGGCTGATCCTTGGGCAAGATAGTTAACCCCACGTTGCTCCTGACGGCTGTGCCCACAGAATGTGAATGGGCTGTTTACCATACCATTTACCATAATCAAATCATCTGCTGTACATATTTTTTATTTAACACATTCTTTGTTCTTATTAAAGTCGGAAAAAAAAATTTGAATCACAGTTTCACAATCACAGTTTCCTAAAAACCTTGAGTTTATGTCAATATTTTGTACAGCTAAACAAATTTTGACAATTGAGAGCAACTAGAAATTAATTAAAGTTAATGGTTCAGACTTCAGTGTGTTCACGTGAATGGGTAAAGCAGACATTTTCAAGAGATATCTGTTGGATAAATGAATTTTATTCTGTCAATGTGCTATCTGAACGTCCTCACAACTCGGCAAAATGTCTGCAGACATTCTCAGTTCACATGACATTTCCCAGTGGGTGAACACATCTTCCCATGTATTCTGGATTTATACGAATGCATGATCAGTTCTCAACTCCAGTCATGTGACTAGAGAGCTGGCAGGAAATGTTCTGGAAAATGTCTGGATTTCAGTGCATTCAGTGTCTCAAATGTGTGATTCCCTCACCTGCATCTGGAGGCTTGTTAATCAGCATGGTGTGCATGGCCATGACGTTTGGTCCAGTGAAACATTGCACATACTTCAGGATCTGACATAAAATAAAACCGGTATTAAAATTAAAAGTTTTTTAATCCACTATAGGTCTGTGTTGTTGTTGTTGTACCTGTGGTAGTGCACAGTACCGAAACAGTTCGGGAGATTCCTGGAAGTCCTGGATTTTGTTGACAGCTTTCTGATCCGGAACAAACTCAGACTTTGAAATGGCCACATCCCTCATCACCACCAGCCCGGGAATTTTAACTTCCTTTCGGCAGATCCGTTCAAACTCTTTCCTAAAGATTGTAAACACATCGTGGTCGTTAAGCACTTCACAACACGTCCGAAAGACTGAGAAATTAAGAAGAAAGAAATCAACACAAAAGTGCAGTATTTCCAATATTATCACACAGCATAGTGATTCTCTAGTTTCAAATAACTGGCTGATGATGGTCCGTATGATAGAAAACTCAATTACCTCTGTTAGTATTCCATTATACACTGGGTGTAAAGTGATTATTTTCTTTTGCCAGAGTTTGTGATGGTCACCTGAACTTGTTGATGTCCTCCTCAGACACCAGATTCTTGATGAGAATGAAGCCATTTTCCTCATAAAACAGTTGTTGTTCTGGAGTCAGCAGGTCATTCTGCAAAGTATATCTGCCAAGACAAATTATGATAAAACACTGCAGTTACTATTGTATTACAATGACCTTCAAGCCGAGGAACAGGAGTGCAGTCTTTTGTTACATCTCGCAAGTAGGTTTCTGTTTTTTCCCATGAGCAACAGAAATGTTTTGGGGATGTGGCTTATGGTCCAAATTGGACACTCTAAATTGACCGTAGGTGTGAGTGTGAAAGTGTAGGGTTGTTTGTCTCTATGTGGCCCTGTGATGGACTGGTGACCTGTCCGGGGTGTACCACACATTTTGCCCTGTGTCAGCTGGGATTGACACTATATGTGGAGGATGAAGCAGTAGAAGATGAGTGAGTGAGGTTATGGCCCAAGAAGGAAATTATAAGACTTTTTGTGGTAATCTAGAAAACTCTCATACATGCTTTACTCATACTCATAACCATATTTTCTTTTCTAGAGTTCTCTTTTTGGTATATTATTTTTTGTATTTTTGCCTTGTTCTTGTTTTCTCTGCCTTCCAAATCACTGACCCTGGAAGTTTTGCGCTGTCTTTTGAACAAATGGCTAATAAACATCTTACATCTTGATTGGCACCCGCCCATTACCTAAAGTTAATGTTAATATTTTCTCAATTATTTTTGACTTACTTCATTACAAAATATTTGGCACTAAGAACACGTTTTGCGTTACTATAAGTTGTTTTAATTTTCACTTGAGCTGGGTTGTGACACTAACACTGTTATTTCCTGCGCACTAAACTCACACAGTACGAGGACAAAGGTTGAGGTGCGTAGTGAGAATTAAAAAAAACAACAAAAACACAACTTTGATGTTGTTATTTTAAACCATGCTTTCAAAATAATGTAAATAATGAAAAACAGTTACTGCTTCCTCAAGAAAAGAAAAAAAAATCAATTGAGCTTTTGCATCTTTCTAAATTGTCTCTTAAATAAACAAAGACACTGTAGCCTTTGAAAGCAAACTATGACAAAGGTGAATGCTAAACGTGGTGTGTGTGTAAAGAACCTTTACCCTGAGGTGACAAAAAGCTGTAGTGCAACTCTGGAGTCAGATTGAATTCAAAGCGGATCCTCACCTCAGTCTCTGTGGCTGACTGCTGCTGCTGTAGGTGGAGGTGAGAGCTGAAGTCCGTGAAGCTCTCTGAGCAAAACCAGTCAAGGGGGAAAATCAAGTAACGGATGGATCCCCTGACAGTGTGACATGTACTGGCAGGGGTTCACCTTCCCCCAGTTTGAGAACCACTGTACATACATACAGTACAAAACAATCTAATTCATAGTGACAAATAAACAAAATAAATTAAGAATGAGACACTTTTTCAATAAACATACATACATATCAACCTTTATAAATATATAAAATATAAAGGTTAGAAATAAAACTCTGTTTAAACTGTGTGTGTATTTGTTCAATCTTGTCTAGATCATTTCGTGACTGATATTATTATTATTATTTTTAAATATTTAGTTTATTTGCTTACCTGCACTTGTAAAGTGAGGAAGGGAAACATACTGGAATTAGTACGTTCTGTAATATCATTGTTTATAATAACAATGATAATAATAATAATAATAATAATAATAATAATAACAATAATGATAATATAGATGATGTAGCTTATTATTATTATTATCGTTATTATTATAATTTTAATTATTATTATGTATTTTGCTGTGCGACATAATTTTCACTAAACATTTCTGAGCATGTAAAATACGTAACGGTGTGTTGTTGTTGTTGATTTGTCACATCACAAACACTAACATCTGATCTTTGAGTGCTATCTTTCCCCTGCATGATAAAGCAATGACTAAACAAAAACTTAACCTTATCTTTAAATCCTTATATGTTTCAAACTACCTCCACTGCAGGCCTGCAGACAGCAGAGAGACCCCGACCTGACCCACCACTGCTCCCGGCAGCTCGCTGCGCCTTTCTCGGGTAGCGGGACAGTGTGTTCCGCTGAATGATGATCCTGCAAACGTGACACAATGGCGTAATAAAAGGATACGATCGTAGCCTGTGATCGATCAAGGTGATTGATGAGCAGCTTGAGTCTCTCCGAAGCCCGAGACGTCTTCCTGGCCGGTTGTTGCTCCATCTCTCTGTAAGTGACCCTGGTAAACAGGAGAAAGTCCACTATACGTGTCTGTTACAGCAGAGGCTGCATTTTCAAGACCCACCGCTAGGCTACATTTCACATTTCACAATACTACTTTCACTCAAAGCTTCCCAAACGTCAGAGGATTGAGGTCAGGCCTGGCACGACAATGAAGTGACTTTAAACATAGAGCAGCTTTAAGACGGATAGTTTCTATGCTGCATGTTTCCCCACCAATATTCTACACAAATGCTCATTTAATCCTATTTTTAGATGTGTACGACGGGGCATTAGGGCCATACTGATGTATATATGTATACGTATAATATTATGATAATAAAGTCGTAAGAAATAATGTAGAAATAAGTTCTTATTTCGCCCTTGTCACTTCGCTTCGTCCTCATTCAGCGATGGAATCACCATTACACCACTTCCACTCCAGTCCAATAGGTGGCAATGATGCTGTTTTAAGCTATTTTGAAACAACAATCAAATATGTAGAAACGCATGCGCGGACTAGTCACGTGACTTCAGGGTAAAACTTCAGCAGCGATTAAACTTCGGTCTTCTGTTAATATTAGAATTATTTTGATTTAAAGCATGTAGTTAGTCGGGGCGTGTTGTGATTCAATACAACTTAAAATAAGCTGGCGATTTACGTCTTTAAAACAAAGCTAACTATTGGCTAGTAGGGTTAGACCTAACCCTCTTCATCAGCAAATGTGTTTGTTTACGGTTCAGCTCGGCTTTTTTTGAGGACGGACGTCGTGGACAACACGACAATGGAGGAGGCATTAAAAGGTGAGTAAAAGCATCACCAGTGGCTGAAGTTACATACTGTGTCAAACTGGGTTGTGGAATTACGCGTTTAGTGTCGCCATTTAAATGAAATAATAGCAATGACACTTAAATGATACGTTTAAATTTGACTCGGTATACTTTTCAAAGCAACACGTGTTTATCTCTCTTGTCAGCATACATGTATGTCAGTTTAGTTAATTTGACAACATTATTGAAATGTTGCTAAAATCATGTTAATCTAAAGCATTCTCTTATTTCTCTTCCCACCTGGAAGTTGGGGTATAAGAGTGTGAACATATCAAATAAAACAGCAAATATACAGTGCTATGCAAAATTCAATTATTTATCAATCACTTCATTGGAAAACATCCACAAAATATGGGCAACGTGTATGCAGTTTTAAAATAAGACATATGAAACCAGGTTTATTCAGGACATGCTTGGCTATTATGTGTTTTATGAGTTAAACACGTCGACAGCTTGCTAATATTTCACTCCTTATTTCACTTTCAACTCAAGTCAAATCAAATTTGATTTGAAATTGGTAGAAATGCCACAGATTTGTCACAAACGAGCTGCCCCAGTCCAGTCATCACAGTCATAAGTCCTTTGATTACCTTTGATAAAAAAATAAAAAAGATTATGATTACCTTTTGATAAAAAAAAGATGGTGAAACATCACCAATTCCCACTGCAATAAACAATGTGATTGGTGTGAAAAATGTTAAACTTGGCAGAGACTCCCTTCACGTCGGACAGGTAGCCAGGTACGGGTACTGCACTGTAAGACCAACATCATTCAGTCCCATCATTCCAATCCAAATGCCAATGATCAGATTTTGACAGACATAACAACAAAGCTGGTGGTGCCTTTAGACCTTTGCACAACACTGTAATTATCTGTCCTTGCCCAAACATCCAAAAATCCATCATTTACTTTTTGAGATACGTTGTTCATGGGGGAAACATAAGCTCCATGGTAATATTAATGGAGGTAATGCTATTAAACACAATTTTTGTTTAAAGCAACACTGCACTGAATAATGGTTGATGTTTGATACAATAAAGTCATTTGTCTTGTCCTTTTTTATGGTTCCCAAGGAAAGGCCAAGAGGAGGCACTTGAGTCAAGATGAGTGTCATGAACTGGCACAAAGTTCAGAGGGCTCTAGTTCCCTTACCCAGCCGCACACCTTTAACTGTGGTCAGGGCAACAGTGACCCCAACAGGTGGCTTAATCCCAGGACACCCAACAAGCTACGAAAGTGTGGTAATGTGTTATAAGCGTTCTCCTAATCATTTTTGGCAGGCTGTACACAAAGAAGAGCAATGATGCCCTCCAAAGCTTGAAGCTCTCAATTACAGTTCTGCATGATTGTCTTATGTTCACTTGGCAGGGCACCCAAATATCTGTAGGAGCCAGTGTTGAGTTAATTTAGTTTAGGGTTAGTTTGAATTACGTGGCTTTGAGGATCCTTTGTAGTTATTAGTTCATGTAGATAAAGGGTACCGTAGACACTTTGATATCTTTGACGCCTTAGAGGGATTGGAAGATATGTACTGGAAAATATCTAGCAATTTTTTGGTTGGACGGGTCCATTAGAAGCTGAACTAGGGTTGGTGTAAAAATGTTTTTTGACCGTCAAGTCACGCTATGTTATGTTATAGTACTGTTTGAATCAGTAGATCGTCATTCACTACCTGGAACATCAAGGGAATATTTCTATGTGTTGTTGATCCGAAAGAAGCTTGGATATTTGTGGATAGAAATGTAACTTGGATGTACGGTAAGTGGAAATAAATGTGCAAACCCTTCACATGACTCTTTCTTGCCGTGGTGATTTAATTTAATTAATACGGTACCTGCGAGTCAAGCCCATAGGAACCTGACCACAGCTAACAACTTTTGGTGGCTTTAGAATTTTGTGTACGTTTGCCACTACAATATCTATCCATCCTTGTTTTACTGCTTTATCCTCCACATGAGGGTCGATGGGACTCTGGTGCCAATTCCAGCTGACATAGGGTGAAAGACGGGGTACACCTTGGACAAGTCACCAGTCTAGTTCCCAAATCAGCATCTTTTTTGACTGTGGGGAGAAACCGAGAACCCAGAAAAAAACATGCAAACTCCATCACTTAAAAAATTATTTAGTCTAATGTTTGATAAAGTCAAAGATAAAGAAAATGTCAAGCAAGAAAACATGAAAGATTGTCTGACGGCTTTGTCCTTTCTTGCTTACGCAGTGATTTCAGAGCCTCAGGCCAAGGATGAGGAGGAGGAGGTTGATGATTTCAGCCTCCTTGCTGCTGTGATGGAGTCAGAAGCTGAGAAGGAGGAAAAGGTGGATTACCTGGAGGGAATTACAGCAGAGATGTTTGGACCGGCTGATGAATTTGAATGGTGTGACAGCGATATTCACGCCAAGGAAGAGGAGGTGGAGGCCCTTCCCGATGGTCTTTACGGACTCCTGGGCACCAGCAAGAACCTTCTGCAACCTCAGGGCTGCATTGATGACCTTCCAGAGGAGGTGCTGAGGCGGGTTCTGTGCTTCCTCCCTGCCAAAGATCTTTACTGCAATGCTAGCCTGGTCTGCCATCGCTGGAGGTACATTATCATGGACGCCAAGGTAAAAGAAAAACCCATTATCTATAAGACCACTTTTACACGGCACGCGGAAGTTACTGTGCTCACTGTCCTCAAATTATTGTCACATTAGACCACTCCGTGCTCCAGGTAAATCAGGAAATGTTAAAAAAAGAAAAAGGGAATCAATTAAGTATTTTTAATTACTAATATATATACACTACAAGTTTGGACACACCTTTCCATTTACTTGAATGAGGAAGTGTGTCCAAACCTTTGACTGGTTGTGTGTATATACATATATGTACACACATACACTTTGTGTGTTCATTTAATTTCTGAAACTTTACAAACTATTGTAATTCCTGCATGAAACCATGGACTTAATGATTTTAATTACTTTTTAGTGACTTTTTTTCAGTGCTCAAATCCTGAAAATTCTTGAGCTGATCATTGTGAATGGTTCTGAGCAGAAATATAATGATCCTATCTGAGCCATTTCACTGTGCAACAACCTTCAGCTGCTGACTTCACCTGCCTAAGTTGCCGTGGTTGAATCCCTTTTCATTCTTTCTCATATCACACAATTCTCTTTTGAGATCATCATCATCTGTGATAAATGTTATTTTGCCCTGTTATATGGTTTCCCTTTTCTCCTAAGTGGTAGAAAAGAATTTGCAGTGTTTCCATTCATTTGGTTCAGGCACGTTGGGGTTTGTGAAAAATATTTTCTTTTTTTTTTTTTTTTACAGTTTATGCCCTATAAGAAACAGTACTACCGTTACATGATGAAAGAGAAGAATACAGTATTACACATGTGGTCCGTCCTGAAGAACAACAACATAGCAGGCCAAGCGTCGTACAACCACAGCATACGACACCTCGTTGTGTAAGTCAGCATCTCCTTAGTAAGAGAACAGAAACTGTTGTTTGTGTGTGTGTGTGTGTGTGTGTGTGTGTGTGTGTGTGTGTGTACATTTGCGTATATATATATATATATACATATATGTATATATTTAATGTCAGATATAGTTGGTATGGTGTTGTGCGGGGGTGGGTTTGTTAAGTTTAACAATTGCTTTTGTCATTAAAATATTTGCATTCAAGAAAAGTTAATTTCTGTTTGTATGTTCTGTCAATAATATTTCTTAGAACGAAAATTGGCATTAGCAAAATTGTCAGATAAAAATTGGGATGTGGGGTGGCAGGCATCATTTTTCTCCCAACTTAAACAGTTCTTTGCGTGTTCTGGTCAGGCTGATGGCTCAGCATAAGGTTGGCGAGTGGGTGAGGCCCGACGATGTCCTGGAGTGTGTTAAGAAACATCGACTGTTTCCTCAAGCCGAAGCTTCTATCAGATTACGTATGCCTGATATTCAGAAGTACATTAACCTTAACACTGAGGTAAGACCTGATCATATACACATGTGCATGCAACTACCCTGTAACAGGGCCACATTTTGCCGGTTGTATGCAATTCTAGTTTTCCAACTGTGACCATATGATAATGATCTGTTATAGTTTTACTATGGCAGAACAAATGTGGAAATCCATATGATAAATGCCACACATAGATTGCAGGGAACCTTGGTTTTTTTTTCTATCCTAAACTCTGCCTGTCAGAGCTTTGTTCAGAGTTCGAGGCAGTGTACGAGACAGTTGTGGAAGCCTTGTGATTCTTTACACGGCAAAACTATTTTATTCAACCACACCAAGCCTTTACTAAAGGTGTTAGGTCCTAACCTCATTCATGTCTGATCTGCAGGGTCCTAACCCATATGCAGCCATGGCTGTCATATTGATCCTGAGCGAGTGTGTTGGTGACGTGCAGGCCCTGGCGTCTCTTCTCAGCGGCTGCCTGTCATCCGCCAGCATCACAGAGTATCTCAGCCACATGGCCATGATGCTGCTCGCTTTAGAGAGGAACAAGATCCAGATCAGTAACAGGTAAGACTCATTCAAGTGTCAGCATTTATATATTCTATCCTATACTATAGTATATATTATATACTATATAATCTGCCTCTTTGCAGGTTGCATTACAACATCTTCTATGTGCTTCACCTGATGGAGAACGGTCCCTTTCCTGACAAATCCACTCAGAGTCGGTGAGATTCAAAATGTTTTGATTTTTCTTGTTATAAGAAATGTATGAAATAATGAGTTCATAATTTATTTCTAATCATGTCAAACTGATTATTTTCACGATTATATTTAGTCAATTATTTATCTTTATTAATCTATTAGTTTAATTCATAAAAACATACAAAAAAAACCCACTCTTAAATGATCTGAGATTTATCGTGATCATTTATCAGTGTTGAATAAATTGAAAATGTGGTCTTGTTTGTCTGTATTTTGCCCTATTTTTGAAATCAATGTTATTTGGTTTTTCTCATTATGATCGCTCAAAAATGCGAAGGAAAAATTAACAGGCATATTAAAAACATAATCTATGGCGAGTAAGGATATACAGTAAATTCAGTCGGCGTAAATTGGTTTTCCAATATGACCATTTCCAATCTGTAACTAGGTGATTTTCCTCTTTTCCATCTTTTCCAGTTTACTACACAGGTTTTTAACAGTCATATGCTTGTTCTTTTTTGTTTTGTTTTGTGTGTGTGTTATTGCCAGAGTGCCAGAGATTCAGCTCACTGGTGAACAGCAAAGGATTATGAACCACGACATTCAGGCTGACCATTTGGTGAAGATCATAGCTTTTGCAGGTACATTCAGTTAAAATCGCTGTTGCTGCACATGTACCATGTCCACATTCTGCAACTGTTTACCTCAAAGAATGCTGGACATCTCTGACCTTTTGCCACTGCAGCTGTGGGGAGTCAGCCAAAGCAGCAATTATCATCTAAAATGACTTTAGATCATAGCTATTTACTGAAAATCCTAATGCTTAACACTGTACAGATACAGTATGTGGTGCTGATTAGGGCTGAATGATTTTGAATAAATAAGTTATTGCAATTATTTTGATTGAAATTGTGAGCGAAGGAATGGCACATTTTACATAATCTCATTTTCATTTGAATAGCATATTTAAAATGATTAAATAACTAAATAATTGTGCAGATCTGTGAGAAACAAAGATGATTTCTTTAGTCTGTAATATGAAAAATGGTTATTTTTCATACATTTTGGCTGTAAAAAATAGTGCACCTCCTGCGATTTGAGGAAATTTTAGGGCTGTCTATATATTTAAAAAAAAAACAACTCATATTTTGTAATTCGTTAATCTAGATTAATCACGATTAAAATGTGCTTTTCAGTTGTCATATTCCATAAAACTTTTGTTCTATCGATGGTTCCGTCGCGCAGATGAAATTAAACCTTTCTGCCTAACAATCCCTCACCTCTCCATCTTCAGCGACTATCTCTGTCTCTCCTATCTGATTCACAACAGGCAAGTGACTGTTTTGTGGCTTTCATGTCAGAGGTCAGCACACACCAGAAGTAAACAAACTTGCGTTAACTACATTAAATTATTTTATCGTGTTAATCTTGGCTGTATTAATCTGTAGGCTGTATTAAAGTTAACTTGTTAACTTTGACCACCCTATACAATTTCAATGAATTGTTCAGCCCTAGTGCTGATGGGCTTATTCAACATTGTGTGAACTCATTTGACAATGGTTTGAATGTAATGGATGCCAGTGGCAGTTTAGTAGGTGTTGCAGTCACAGAGATCATGATGTGAGTGTTTGTTTGTCCCAGGTACAGGAAAGACGTCCACGTTGGTGAAATATGCTGAGCAGCGGCCACACCTCCGCTTCCTGTATGTAGCTTTCAATAGGTCAGTGGCTTGTGAGGCACAGCGCCGCTTCTCCAGGAACGTTGACTGCAAGACTGTCCATTCGTTGGCCTTCAGTGAAATTGGCGTACTGTAAGAACAAAGTTTATCCCCTCAGATGCACCGTGCATGTCTTTTAAGGTCTTAATTTAAGTGTTTAATGTGTTTGATTTGCTAGCAGAATGTTCACATTAGAATTTAGATTAGATTAGATACATTTTTTTTTTTTTACAAAAATGATGACCTCTTGTGCCTCTGCGATCTTCTTTTTCGCAGGTATAGAAATCATAAGAAGCTGACCGCTAACGTGAAGGCATATTCCATCAACTATGTTCTGCCTAAAGGCCGAGGTGGATTGGTTAAGGCCAAAGTGATTTCAGTGACTCTCGAAACCTTCATGGCTTCAGCAGACCAGTCCATCAGCATCCGCCATGTCCCAAGCACCCACATAACCAATTCTGGCAGAAAGTTTGTCATAACTACAGAAGAAAAAGTGGTAGGATTGCATACATCTGACACACTTTGTGCTTTTAGTTTCGCCAAATATTTAGCCAATACAAATTTGCTTTTATTTGTGCAATTTCAGTTGTTTGTCGATGGCGCGCAAACCATCTGGGAGAAAATGCAAGATCTCAATGAGAGAAAATTTGAAGCCTTCTATATGACGCACGATGGTACACCACCTTTTGTGATATTCAAATTTATGTTACAACAAATACTACACAGGTATTCACTGGTGCTGTTTATTCTCAGGTTACCTGAAATTATGGCAGCTCCAAGATCCCAAGCCCTGCCTGTCTGACAAATATGATGTCATTTTCATCGATGAGGCCCAGGACTGCAATCCAGGTAATGATTTGGCAACTGTTACAGTCCTATGGAACTATAAAATAATTATTTTTTTTTTTTTTATCATTGTCCGTAGTTTTCTTGATTGATCATGTTTTAGTGGTTCTTAATGTACCTTAAAAATATATTATAGTTTTTATTACTTTTATCATCATGAAAGTGGGCAAAAATGCTTGCTTTTTGTAAATATGTTTATTGCTATTGCTACAAGGGTTGGGCGAGTGAACAATCTCATTGTCGACAAGATATGGGATCTCCTTTGTGATAATACCTAGTGATTCTGTGACACCAGCAAAAAGCTGCAACCTCCTTTATGTATTTTACTCCCTGAGTAAATAATTCATTCTGTCACAGCTTCCTCAAGTTGCTTTGTATTCCAGCTTTTTTCAATGTTTTATTCACACCACACAAAGATCAAATTACACCCTATTATCACGTTTACTTTGACAGCCCTTCAAATAACATGATTTTTTTTTGTCATGGTTAACTGTGAGGATGATGGCATCTTCTTATTTTGTTCCCTCTCAGCCACCATGGATGTGCTGCTGTCTCAGCAGTGTGCCAAGATCCTGGTTGGAGATCCTCATCAGCAGATCTACACATTCAGAGGAGCTATCAATGCCCTGAACTCTGCCCGCCACACACACATATACTACCTGACACAGGTATGGTATACACAAATGCACACATTTACTTTCAATGATTTGGTATCCAGAGCAAAGAAATTAAGGAAATACTCACATTTAAAAAGCTTAAACAATCAGAAATCTTGTTTTAATCATGAAAAAAGCTTTAATCGATTATCAAAATAGTTGTCGATTAATTTAGTAATCGATTAATTATTTCAGCTCTAAAAAATAGCCTGTTAAAATGAGAAGTTTATGGATGCACAGGAACTGTGTGGTGCCAACAAGCAATGCACCAAGACTTTAAATGAGTGCTGCGATGATTCATTGATTTCTAGATTAATCACCAACTATTTTCATAATTAGTTTATTTGTGAAATGGGAACATTTTCTGGTGTCTCTGCTCTATATAACAAAGAAAGAAAAAAAAGAAAAATGTAATCCAATGCACTTTTTCTAAAACAAGATCTGAAATTCCTTTATTGTTGGAAAAACACGCCTTTAACACGCTCTAGTTTCAAGACTTCAGCAGGTTGTCAAACAGATAGTCATCAAGATCCAGGCCCTTGCTGTTGTTCCATCAAGCTTACTGCTTGGATCTAGGGTTTTGACCAACAAAGAGTTCAAGTCCAAACAATTCCACTAAATGCAACAAAGCTGTTTTCAAAGCAAGACATGTGATTTACACAAAGACCACTTTCAACATTTCCGAGTGATCAGATTATCAGTCTTGGTTAGTCTTTCCCTGAGAAGGAACAATTTTCTTTAAAGTAGCAGTTTACAGTCAATGGCTACATTTTTAATCAATCCATTGATTTACAAATCAAAATCCAGATCATATATAAAATACCCACATTTGTTCCATTATTATTAAAAAGATAAAGTAAAGTAAATAATGTTTTATGTGATAATCTGAATAATTAACCTTTGTGCTGCCATTGTGTTTGTCTAGAGCTTTCGATTTGGTGCTGAGATCGCCTATGTGGCTGCCTCCCTCCTCAGGGTGTGTAAGCAAGTCGATAAGATTCTTGTTGGAGGAAAGCAGAAGGGTAAATATTGCCAACATTGGAGCTAAATAAGATGAGATTAAATAATTGCAGTGTTTTTCGATTATTTACAGGTTGGTATATTGCGGTGGCATGCTCAGTTGCAGCAGCTCAGATCAACCCTCCATCTGACCTCAATTTAATTGTGCAATTTCAGTATAATGACAATCAAGATCCTTTCCTTTCCCACATGTCCACTCTGAAGGCAGCGTGTGTGACGAGACGGCGGTCCAGATTTTAGAGGATGTCAGGACGGGCATGAGTTATTGCCCAGGGAAGACGGCCATCTTATCAAGATGCAACGTCAGTGTTTTCAACATAGCTGTCGAACTGACGGATGCCAACCCCCACTGCCGGATTCATTTCATTGGTGTAAGTGCAAACAGACACACAATATGTGATACCAATAATGTTTCACATGGAAATGTCATGTTCGGCACCTGCGGAATTTCTTTCTCAACTGAGTACAGTTTAGTTGGACTCTTGTTGTAATGAATACGCTTCTTTGCGTTGTGTTGAGGGCTCGATGAGAAGATTGAAGGAGGAACCAAAAAAGTAGACACACTGGAAGCGGTTTCGTGTATGTCTCGTGTATGTCTCTGGTTAAGATGACAGGACCACAGTGAGATTCAGTGGGATTCAGTATCATCTAGTATATAAGAATATATACTTTCTTATAAGAACAAGAAATTCAACCTGTTCTGGGTTACTGTATAAACATGGTGAACTCTGTGGAAAGTCTACTCTGTGTAATACTAAGGGCTTGGTCTAAAGTAGTGAAAACACAACTTAATATTCAGGTGATTCTTAATGAATGAATTATAAATATAAAATTCAGTTACTCACTGTATTGTAAACATCTTGCCACAAAATACCGACTGCCTAGTTGAGAAACAGCAGCATAAATATAAGAGCACTTTGGAGGGGAGAGATGAGGAATTACAGTTAATGAAAGTAAGTGTAAGGTTCCTGAGGGAGTAAGACACAGAAAGCGAAACAGCACTGGGTCGGCCCACCCCTCTACTACCTATCCATTTGCAAAAAAAGCAGACCTGTTTGTGTCCCTCTTGCTTTACTAGTGCAATATTGCTATTGTGCCTTTGCCTTGCCATCAGGTGTGAAGTAAACCAAATCACTTCCTCTGTGTGTGTGAGGAGCTGATTTTAGTTTAATCTGCATTGTGTGAACCCATTTGAACCTAACAGACATTAATGCAATTTTAAAGCTTATGCGCTGTAGCTTTAAGGGTTCATTTTCATGTATTTTCTTCAATTCGATTGCAGGATTTACCATCAAATACTTGACTGGCCCAGTTATTGAGCACTGTTAACCCTGATAAAAAAATCAAGTTAAAAAACATTGAAGATGATAAGATATAAATGCACAACTATTAGTATTCCAAAAGCTCATATTGTTGAAGCACTCACAGGGCTAACTTTTTGTTCAGGATGTCCAAAATATCGGGCTGAATAGGATCCTTGACATCTGGCGGCTGACACAACAACCAGACCCACATCCAAAATGTAAGACAAATGTTCACATACAGTATATGTATTGTTCCTGGCTTCAACATTTTCTCCCTCACATAAAAAGGTAAAACAAAACAAATAAACAGGCTTTTTTTTCTACCCTCAGTTATCAGGGATCCCTTAATTCGCTCTTTTGCAAGGAAAGATCAAAACGCCACCTTGTGCCTGAGGAATTACATCGAGCAGACTACAGATCAGGAGCTCTCCAGCAAATTCAACATCGTTCAAAAATATGGACCTAGAATTCCTGAACTGGTGACACGCCTGAGCAGCTGCTTTGAACAAGACTTTCACAGTGCAGGTTTGCACGCACGCACGCACGCACGCACGCACTGGCGTTCTTTGTGTGGACATTATGCATTCCCAAGCCCCTTACCCTAAACTTAACCATCACAACTAAATGCCTAACCCTAACACTTAACCTTTACCTAACCCAAACCCAATTTTAACCCTAACCCTAAAACCAAGTCTTAATCCTCAAAAAGCCTATTAAAGTTGTGAGGACAAGCCAAAATGTCTTCACAAGGTCAAAATGTCCTTACAAAGATAGGTTTGCTTGACAGTTGGTCCTCACAGCATACTATAGACATGTACACACTCAGATACACACACTATTATACATGCAAACATGCTTGAAAAATGTAGGTGTGTCCATAGAGTAGACTGAGTTTTTGTGTGATGTTTAGTCCTTAAACCCTTAATCCAAAATATTTCAAGTGGTATAATTTCATTACAACAAGCTGTAAAATCGTGTATGTTTTCATAGATTCTAGTTTTGTTTCATTATTTTAAATGTAATCACAGCATTACTAAATCCAATTCAAGTGATAACCACTGTATGTGGGTATCTAGTAATTTTGCTGATCCAGGTGTAAATCTTCACAGCAGTTGTCATACCTACTGCCTCTCTAGTCAAACACAGGTTTTGCCATTGGCTTTCTTACTTCACATACATTATCTCAAGGCACTGTACATTGTAAGGCAAAAACTCGCCACACCCCCTGCACTGCTCCTCACTCTCCCTCCCTCAGGTAATTTCTACACATTTTTCAAAATGAGGCGTTAGGTGGAGTTCTCTTCAGAAGAGGGGTTTAGTTGCCCTTTAAATTATAACCTACAGTGAATATGGGTTGCTGATAACCTTCTGATAGCTGTGTTCACATCAACTCAAATGGACATCACTATCTTGCATTAATTTTTTTCCCCAATGCGCACCACTTTTACCTCATGTTTCAGACTTTATTGTGGGAACAGTCCACAAGGCTAAAGGTCTGGAGTTTGACTCTGTGATGGTCACTGACGACTTTGTGAAGGTTCCCTCCTCCTGGCACCGTTTGCACCACTTTCCAGTCTTTGAATTTGGTAAGTGTTGCTTTTGCACTTATTATACAGTGTCGATTTTTCACTGGACACTCTGAACAGATGTTACTATCTATGTGTGCCACATTTGGGTACACAAAGGTTATCGAATAAAACCACC
The DNA here is from genome assembly GCF_019176455.1 of Solea senegalensis. Classification (NCBI taxonomy): domain Eukaryota; kingdom Metazoa; phylum Chordata; class Actinopteri; order Pleuronectiformes; family Soleidae; genus Solea; species Solea senegalensis. Next base: position 24,474,991 of record NC_058023.1, on the reverse strand, counting down.
ATACTGATCAAAATGGGCTATAAACCAATATCTCTCAAGTCTTTTGATGTTTTGAATTGGGTCAGTGAAACTGTTATGTTGTTACTTCTTCATTGCAGCACTTCAGTAGTAAAAGAGTCGCGAGACTCCATCCATCCATCTACCGCGTTATCCTCCACCGGAGGGTCGTGGGTGGTGATAGGCGGGTTACACCCTGGACAGTTTGGCAGTCCATCGCAGGGCCACACATAGAGACAAACAACCATTCACTCACACATTCACACCTACATCCTCATATTGCATGTTTTTGGACTGTGGGAGGAAGCCGGAAAACCCAGAGAAAACCCACGCACACATGGGGAGAACATGCAAACTCTTTGCAGAAAGGCCCTCCAACCAGGGCTCGAACCCAGCTCTTCTTGCTGCATAGGCAAGAGTGCTAACCACTACACCAACCGTGTGGCCCTGATTCGCGACACTCACTATACATGTATAAAATACACTGCTCCAAAAAGTGAATGAAGGGAACAGTTATATCAGTTATAACAGCCCTCAACGAGTTGGTGATCTTGTTTCCCATTGATGGATGTTACGTTTTTTGTTGTAAATGCATTACGCATTTAATCACATCACATTTTTATGTGTGATTCAGGTGTTTGGTTAATTTTTTTGAACGGTGTATGGCAGTGGACAATTTTCGATTAGGTCGTCTGTTTTGTCTGTACTGACTGTACCTAAGTGAATACAATGACAGGTAGGCTGTTCTGAAATTAGTGTATTATTTCTCTGATAAATACAAAAGAAAAGCAACAGCATAGGTTTTAAAAAAAACTGGTAAATAGCTGATCCTAAATGTTTGGTAGATATTTGAATATCTTTGCTTTTGAGTTGTTTCATGTGAGATTTTTCCTTCCCTTTCCAGTCAACATTCCTCATGACGAGTGGAACCTCCTGTATGTGGCTGTGACTCGAGCTAAGACTACACTGATCATCAGTGAGAGCATCCGCCGCCTCCTCACAGTAGCTGGGGTAAGAGATACAACACAAGACAGTCTCACTTATTATATTGCGAAAGTTCATTATGTCTTCTGATTGAACTTAACAAGTTTTGGCGCCTTCTTGATCGACCCGTCAAATCTGACAAAGGCAGAAGATACACACTGAAACTTGTTAACAAAGCTATTGTTTCAAAAAAAAACAACCCAAAAAAGTAAGTCTAAACACTTATTATTCTAAACACACATCATTTGGCCTTCTGTAGTTGTGAAGACATAGACAAGTAGTTTAACACTCACTACCTATAACCATCTCAAGTTAATCCTTAACCAAACTTAAAGATTTAATGTTGAACAGGAATTACATAACATTATTTATATTCTGCATTCTTAATCTCAACCTGGGCAAGCAATACTATCAGAGCTGACAGAGGGAGCATTTGTGTGTGTATAAAGCAGCAGTGCAGGGGCAGACAGGGGCATTTAGCATTTGTCCCATCAAACTCCTGAATGACCTGGGTTTTTTGAGCAGTAGAATTCACTTCTAATACCTGACACTTTGTTTTTACAGTCCAACTCTAACCTGTTTGTAGCCGTCTCACTTTACCTGTCTTTACGTGCGCTGTTGCTGTCGTCTGCAGCTTAAAAAACAATCACTTTGCATTGGAACTGAAATCTAAACACCACTACACTGAGAGTCTTTTAGAGGCTGATAGGTTTAATCAGTGTAAACAATCTAAAAGATGTTTATTTATTTATTTATTTATTTATTATTTAATGAATGAATTAATTAATGTATGTTACGTACTTCAGTTTTAACCCTCGAAGGCTTGTGTAATGTGAGAACTGGAAGCTGCCTCCCACAGTGCCAGAATTCTTTGAATACCGTCATTAAGATGAGACCGGCATTATGTTGCAATAACAGGTTCAGACAAATTTAGTTCTCCCCATTCACTGTACAATAAGTCAGTTAAGTAATTATTGTGGCTGGCTCAGTACTACTATTGATGTGAAATGATGTGTTTTCACACTTTTACACCACGATGGTTTGGACAAACTTTATGTCTTACCACTAGCAGTCTTGTTCAAAGAGTTTGAATTCATGTTTGCAACTTTCTATTCCCCTTTTTTAAAATCAAAATCTTGTTGTGTCATGTGATTGAAGCTGGAAATTGGGAAAACATCAAAGAGATGACTTTGCTGAACTTTATCATAATTATCTGTGTTCAGTGGACTGTGGTGCAGCTGGAGTGGAATTCATATGGAAACTAACTTAACAATCAGGGGACATTCGTCTTGAAGTGCAGTTATTTAGGGAGTTACTACAAATTCTTGCTCAATGTGAAGGAGTGAGTCAAACGCAGCTTACTGGCTTTGTCGTTTCACTCGGGCATTAGCCATGGGTTGGAAACTCCCTTTCGCATTATCTGTGTGTGTTCGTCCGACTTTGAAATCTAGTACAATTTCAGTTAGACTGGCATTGGCGTTACGTTAACACACACAAAATATAGCCAAATGTATTAGTGTGTTCTGCCCTACCTAATGGATAGTGATTTTATTGTTTAAATGTGTTAACATATGCATGCTTGTTTGAGGTGCAAAATGTGTTTGTTTTGTGACCCTGGCTCTCTCCCAGAACTACTTTTCTCCGCTCAGAGCCAGGGAGACTTAATGTACAAATGTTTGAACGACATAAAATTGGTTTTGTTCACTGTGCATTCCACGGTGTATGTCAAGAAAAGCATCACTGATGCCAAAGACTCTGCTTCACTGAGCGCAGCAGATGGACTTCTTTACTTTCTCACACCCATCTACAGTCTCCCATCTACAGCCTCCAGCGGCAGCAAAGCAGCATCAACTCAGATTATGTGTATACATGTATGTCCAAGGATTGCAAATAATGGAATTTGTTTGCTTAGAAAACCTAATTTTACAGACAGATGGCACAATGTGGTGCTTTTTAACCTCTTACGAAGACTGAAACTAATTCACACATGAACACTGGAAAATATGAAGTCAATTCTTTAAGACTAGTTAAGTTGTGTTAGTTGTTAAGGCAGAGAATAAAAAGCATCCACCGGCGTAGCCTGCAGACTTCAAAATAACAAGGCAATCAGAGATGGCAGACTTCACCCCATTCAGCAACAGGCCTCTGTCGGCCTCTATGTGTAACAGACTCTGTGGTGCAAAGGTAGAGCGTCTGAGACACACACACAGAGCCACCATAAACAAGACGTAATAAAACCATCGGCTTTGTTTTCTCCACCTCATCTTGGAATTTCTGTCTTTCCCAGGAATACTACTTAAAGTCAGCGATGCCTAACTCCCTGATGAGTGGAGGGGGCGAGCCTCTTCCCTGTTCAGTCTCCAGCTGTCCCAACTGCATCACACCAGGCTCAGCGTTCGTCATGAGCAAGCGAGCGATGAGCTGTGTAAGAAAATGGCCACTGATGTGCAAAACATTACAGTCACTTTGTATTTTGTCTGGACACATTACACTGCCTAGATTTTGACCCAGAACCAGAAAAAGGTTTTAAAACCTTTAAATAATTTGCAAAGTCACGATGATTCAAATCAACGTCCCTCTTTGTCTTTGTCCAGACTGACAGTGTGTCAGAAGGCGGCCCGCTGTGCGAGAGGTGTGTGTGGAAACGAATCGGACCGATCGCCTTCCTCATGACTGACGATGTGCAATCAATGGCTGCAATACCAGACAGACGCCCTATCCAGTTTGTTTTCTTTTAATGATGATGGACCTGTCTTGTTATTCAGAGGAGACACCTTTAAATGTTTCTGTAAATTTTCTATTTTTCTCTGTGAGATAAATGGCATTTTACTGTAATATACTGTGCAGCTGAGCTCCTCAGCCTCGGACTTTAAAACACTTTAAAACTTTTCTACATTTAAATTTCCGAGTGTCTCCGTTTTATTTTGTCAGCAGGATTTTAATGTCGGAAATAGATAAATCACTGCAGTTACACAAGTAATCAAAACTACACAATTTTTTATGTAGAATTTTATATAGTTGATAGTTGTAGCATTTATAGTCGTCTGCCCGTCGTGTATAAAGAATGTGTCGTCACCGCGAAACATCTGCAATCAAATCCGCTTCGACTTCTCACCACACTAACAGTTCCAGAGAAGATTAAATGATAAAAAAAACAGTCCTGCTTTTCACAAAACACACCCAGATTGTGATGATCCAAATTTGACAGAACATTTCATTAAGCTATTCAGTCCATCTTGAGCCTGTTCTAAATGTTAATAGTAGACTCAACTAATAGAGAAACAAATTCAAGAGCAATTCTGAACTGAGGTCAGAGGTCAACCAACTGGTTTACTTCTTACAATGTCCTGCGAAGGTCATGTAGTGCTGCTTCAATGCCACTTGACAGAAGTTCCTACATGGAAATAGCTTTATGAATTTTTTTACAAGATATAGTTTGAGATCCTTGATTTCAAACGTTCAACCATTGTGCCGAGTCACTTCAAACACATAATTCTTCAGCTGTGTAACAAATATTGTTAGTGAAGAAACAAACAGCCCAAAACATGAATCTGCTAAAATGCTTTTGCAGATTTTTATTTACATTTTTACATTTTCAAAACGTGATAATGATTTAGCGAAGAAAAAATAAAGATAAAAAAAAGGAAAAAGGGATGGTGAGGAATCCCCATCATCACCCACCAGTATACGTAAAGGCACACATCAGGAGAAAAACAAAACATTTGCCTGACCCATTTCTTTAGAAATCTAGGTTATTTATTGAGGTTAGTCAGTTTTGTTATTGGCACTAAATTGGAAACAGTCAAACAGTATTTGCTCATTTAGGTTTTTCATTATGCATAATTTATCAATAGAAATAAATGCACTCGTCATCTTCATCCTCACTAGGGTTGCCTAGCATACTGTGATGTTTCGGGCTCTGGAGTGTCTCCCACAGCAAGATGGGTGTCATTTTTAAGATCTGATCTCAAGACCTTTAAGTGATAATAACAGGGTAAAAGCTTGGTCATGCTTGTTAAAGTGGAATAACACAATAGTCTACATGCTATAATATACCTCGGACAAGAAGAAAGATACACATTGTGACTTTAAGCACCTGACCAGCGCACAATACTGCAAAGTGGCTCTAGTCAGGACGACTAGGACTAGAGACTCTTGTCTTTTTGTCAGTCTCTGTATTCAGAGGCAGACTCCTGTGTTCCATACACCGCGCCATTGCAGGACAAGTGCAGGTGCATGGAGAAGGGTGACGTATGCATGACGTTGAAAGTCAGAGTGCGATTGAACAATCGCAAGGCTGACGGGTGGTTCCACTCTTCAACATCAACTAACAGTTCCATGATGAGCAGCAAAGCAAATGTGCAACAAACCCAACGGGCTCCTGTTTTGGACCATTAGCATGAACATAACATGCTACAGATCAGGTTGTCCAGACAGATTCAAGTGTGGAAGACATTCTTGAACCTTGACTTCATTCTGGTTTGCTTCACATAAAAAAAAAGTTAAATGTCCTCTAATTTCCTGTCTCTGCAACGGCAGGCCATACTGTGGGAATTTTATGGCGCCCGAGCAGGATTCATGGGTGTCATTTCTTTCTCTGACGCTGGTGGGTTTCTTGACCTCCTGAAGTATTTATTAAAAAACGAAAAAAAACATGTTGATGCAAGGATAATCATGCAAACTGCTTGTTTGCGGCTTATAATGATGAGGTTTTTTTTTCTTTTTAACGTTAATAGCCTACCTTCTGTAACATGCATAGCTGACTCCCAACAAAGCGAAGGTGACCAGTGCAATGCAGACGATCACCACTGTTGTTGTTTTGACAAGTTCTGTGAAAGAAACAAGCCTCGTTACCCACTGTATGATTACAGTATCTGCTTCATGTAGTGATCCATTTGAGTCTCTTTAGCACAGAAGTATGGGAAGATAAAATAGTAAGTGAAGGGGGGGAAATACATTTCAATCTATAGAACAGTTGGATTCCCATTAGCCTGTTTTTTTGCACAAAAAAAACCTTAAAAGAAAAAATAAAGAATTGAAATATCTCAAAAAGGTTTTGGTGCTTGAGGAAGGTGGAAAAGTTCTGATTCAGTGAGTGAAGGATGAAGTTTATAAATCCAGTGAGTGAAACATCACTACAGCTCCAGCTCTCCACTGCAGTATTGCGAAACTGCAGATGAAGTGAAGTCTGTGTGCACTGATGCGGAAACGCCAACATTCCTTGACTCAGAGTAAGTGGGAAAACTTAAACTACAACAGATGTTAAAATTGTACCATCCCTGTGAAATACAGTAACACATAAATGTGCATTTTCTTTAACCTAATTTATAACCACTTATTATCACGTTATAATGAGTTAAATCTGTATTTTTTTATATTTTTTTTAAATATCATAAATATGTTTTTATAACTATATTCCATATCAAAACAAACACTTTTATTTTGAAATTGTGTGAAATGTCACAAATATCATGTTACTGACATCACAACATAATATTATGATATTACTTTAACCTCATATCACCTACTGGTCAAGTTTTTCCACTTGGCCAGTCCCCTACTGTGGCAACAGGTCTATTCTAATACAGTAGGTGATGTGGTGAACACAAAGTGTGTGGCAGCTTACTGTTGTCAGTGTAGGTCAACACATGAGGAGTGAGTGTCGTGTTGCTGTTTTTGTTGGATGAGTTTGATGTTGTCCAGTCTGTTGCTCTGGTCTCACTCACAAATTCGATGTCTGAATGAATAAGGTGAAAAAAAAAAAGCTCAATTATTCATGTTCACTTTTTAGAGACTGGCCAGAAGTTCATGTCACTGATTTTTGGCAAGCGAACTGATTTTGACTGTGCTCGGAAGACCTGTGTTGGATATTTATGGTTTAACATGGTCGCAACAGAGTGTGGACAGTGTGCAAACAAATGCATTTTGAGTGTAAGAATGAGAAACTTTCAGTATCACTTTCTCCAAGTTACACGTCTGAACAATCTACCAATTAGCAATCAGTAGCGGCTGAAAAAGTGTCTTGGCCACTACACTGTGCATGAAGAAAGGCTCAGCCTTTTAAAGTACAAACAGTATCCTTATGATCATACGCAGCATTACTACAGAGGCTGTGTTTGTGTTTGTATCAGTCCCTCACCTGTGTGCACAGCAGGAGAGGTTGACAAGGTGCCGTACGTTTCTGCAGCCACAGACGCTGAGATGCTGCTTTCACCCAGGGTCGTATGAGGGGCAGTGGAAAATGCTGCTGCAAGACAAATTAGAATTATTAACAGTCAGAAGGGCATGACTACATCTACTATTGCTAAGTGCTAATACTACCACTATATTACAGTACTTAACGGCTCATGACAGGCTGTGATATATTGTGACATCATGGCTAAGAGAGTAGTGCTTTTACACAGCAGCTTAGAGTTCAACGTTAAAAATGTCTCAGATGGTGAATTTGAAATTTTTCTGAATTCATACAGTCAAATAACAGATTTTCACGGAGCCCCTAAAGAGACATGAAAAAAAAAATTGGAGTGCTTTCACCCGTAGCAGAGGATCATACAGTTTTATTTTGAGATTTGCCTGAAATATAAAGACATCAATTCGATGCTTGCCAGTAAACACAGTTTCCTTATAAATGAGAGACATCTGAAGAGACTGCTGTACCCCAGAGATTTTAATTGAAATTAAAGAGATCGTATTGCAGACGACACATTTGCATTACCGCGATTACATGATGGTTTGTGCTATCGGGAAAATTCCAATGCTTTCTGAAAGCTAAGAAGTTGCACCTCAAAGCCAACATGTGGTTATTACGGTAATGCTTTATACTGTTCAAATTTCAAATTTAACACGCACAATCAGGTGTTCATGTACAACTATTTGCCCTAGCGCATGGATTCTTGTCATACACGAGGACGACGACATATATCACCACATCATAATTCTCGTTCCTTTAATTTCATCAATAAATCTTATTGTAGGTATCCTTTAGTTGTTTTTGGTGGCATCTAGAGGATTATTGTGTAGCAAAAAATAGATGACAATTTAATACAAATGTGAAAACTGCCTCATATGGCTCCCAGGATATTTTTTACTTAAATAAAAGCAAATACATTTTTCAAATAATTTTACTCCCTGTTAGTTTGGACTGACGCATTAACACTCACATGCTACTGTTGTCTCTGGCAAATGAGTAGTGGTTATCCTTGGGTCAGCTGGAAAAAACAAAAACAAATGAGTGGCATCAGCTGAGAGAACATGCAGTGATATGATATTTCATCTCTCAAAATTGTATTGTTTTTCAAAATTTCATACATCTAACACATTTAGGTGCTTTCAGACTGAATAAAATGAAAGCAATTTTGTTTTATTGCATTTCTATTGTTTTGGTTTTTTTTAGGTTGAAGGTGCAGCGTAGGCAGCCAATAGTAGTGCCCTCTTCCTGTGAAGTGTCAATTTCTGTGGAGGAGGACCTGAGGGCTGAAACCTTAATGGAGCCAAATTGTGGAGCAATATTAATATTTGTCTGTCAGTTTCTGTCATCAGCAACACATTTAAACCTCCTGCCATAGGCCAGGTTTCCTCGGGGCTGGAATCAGAGCCAAACGGTGAAGAAAGGTGAAAAGGTCTGTAGTTTTTCTCTTAAATCCTGTGATTAATATTATTTTAAGTGCAAATAGAATGACTGTTTTACAAGGCCAAGTATATCCTGTGTGCACAAGCTTTGGTTGGTGTGGCTGAGGTTGAGGACTTACTGGAATTGGGTTTCACAGATACTGATGGTGCAGACTATCTGTAAATCACATGCAACCACATGAGAGTTTCTCAGGAAGTCGGGTCTTTCGTTACATGTCTGTTTCCGATTCTCTGTGATATGGACTTGTTGACTTCCTGCTGAGACTGCTGATTTGAAGTGTGTTTATTTTATTCAAGGTTGGGCTACAGATGTACTTCCTCTGAATGTGATCTTGGATCAAATGCAGCCTCTGGGATCATTGATTGACAATGTAGTTACGTGTCTTTGGTTGGGCTTTCTGGCCTAAAACTGGTTCCATGATTTGTATTTTTATTGGCATTATTTTGAGGCACAATGCTGCTCTGTCTCTAACCGTCATTGTATCTTAAAGGCTCCCCATTATGCAATAAACTGGGTAGAAAGGCAATCCTGCACAAACAAGAATAAATCTTACGTATGCACTGGAGGGCAGGCGGGGTCCACTGTGGAGTGCCATTATTCCGCTTGCATTTAATGAGGTTTGAGGTTCCCACTTGCCTCAAATATCCGTCCACACATGTGTATCGAAACATTGTTTCCAGACAGGTCTTTGGTGGAGGTTTAGTTAGAGGAATATGACGAATTTCTGAACACGGACATTTGACTTTGTCTGTAAGAAAAATCGATAGAAATGACAATGAGGCAAATATGGCAGAAATAAATAAAAATGGTTGAGCTGTGATTTTTATTTCTTGTGAGTTTGAAGCAAAGGAAAAACTCCTAAAGACCTACATTTAAGTTGTCAGCTTTTCACCAGAGGTAAATCCTTTTTATAGGCCATACCTAATCAGTAACATGATTAGGTATGGCCTATCACTTTATGTGAGTTGTTCTCACATAAAGTGTTTAGTACAGATTGCACAATAAATAGTAGTTCCTGTGCTCCTTGTTCATATTGAAAAGTCATAATGCAGAACTGAAAGTAAACTCTGTGCAGTGTAATTCCTGTCCAAATGTAAGGGTGTTAACTCTTTTTGTATTCCCTTGACCTTCATTCTAAATGATTAGTCTGTATTCCTCTAAGAAAATATATATAATTTTATGTTTTTGTTCCATATAATATGTTGACCATTTGTTAATGACCATTTAATCATTCTTTCCATGTACAAACATTATTACATTACATTACATGTCATTTAGCAGACGCTTTTATCCAAAGCGACTTACAGAAGTGCATTTAAACATTTGGGTACAAATAAGAGCTAGAAGTAAGTAAGAGCTTCAAGCAGATCAAACTATGAAGTGCTAGTCATAAGTGCGATGTACACAAACACATTTATAAATGCATAAATACATTTAGAAGACGTGGTGATATGTAAAGTTCTATAACTTATAAATATACCAACGCAAAAATAAAAAGAATAAAAACATTAAAACATTAAACACACAATTTCCTTCGGTGGTGTTATATTTCAGAGCCTTGCGTTAGACCGAACTACCAAAACAAACACCTACAGTAATACTTTTATTTTTTAAATGCAGTTGCGCATTGATTTTACAATACACTTACCGTCGTTGGAAGAGTGCGCGACTCCGAGAAAACAGATCGTCAAAACACAGACAAATAATCGGTGTGAAACCAGATCCATGTGATTAACCTTAAACCATTTTGGCAGAAACACGTAGACTAGTACAGGTCATCCTCACAGTGAGACAGACGCACGGCTGTCACCGACGCTGTTCGTCTTCTCTTCTTCTCTCCCTCACTTTCACTTTCAACTACCACAACCCAACCTGCCATCCAGTATAATCGAGTCTGTTGCGGCCATTTTTGTAGTTCGCCAACAAAACGGCGCTAATGTACATAGTAAATTTGCTTCATATCACCACAAATGAGGAGGTGTCTATGCTACGTGCGCGTGTCTCTGCAGTACAAGAGACCGCACTTTCACGCGGCTATGCATTTTCTTAACAGCGCCACCAGCTGAATGAACACTTGAGGTTCCAGCAGCTTAGACCACACAACAACAAAGACTCGAATGTAAGTGCAGCACTGAATGTTAAATTATTATTATTTTTATTTAGTTTACGTTTGCTATTCCAAGTGTGCTTAAACCGTTTAGTTGTAAAAAAACAACAACAACAAAACAACAACAACAACAACAAACAAACAAGGAAGCGAGGAAGCTCCAGCTCACATGGACCACTGGTGGACTTCATGTTACAGTCACAAGAACTTAAATGTCATTCGTTGGTACTTTAAGAATGTTCATATTTTATCACCAACAAGCTGAAAAGATTTACTCTGGGCCTTTATTGGAAATAAAATCTATTTATGGATTTGAATGCAACTGGTAATTAAATGTTAAATGTAAAATGAATGTTGAATTACGGTACATCATAAGGTCATTATATATTTCCTTACCTATAGGCTGTGCTTATTGTAGAATGCCGAGGCTCTTGTATGTTAAAAATGTTCTTACTTTCATACTGTATTGTATGAAAAGTTCAAGATCAGAAACTGCAGTCGCTGGTCATCCAAGTCGTTAGGTGTCGCTGTCTCCGGTACTGCAGACACATACTATTGAGTATATTCTTTGTAAGTCATCCCAACGCTAGGTGCCGCAAGAGCAGAACATGGTCGTAACATAACTGTCTCGCTTCATTTTCCTCAGTTACACATGAGTTACTGCTGTCGCAGCCGTATTGTTAGACCTTTTTATATGTACACACTTATTTAGTTAATGTCCTCACATTTCTGACATCGGTGAGTTGAAATCACACTATCACTATAGCTTAAATAATCCTTATATGACTGTTCTGTATTGCTTTGTGGCTATGTTAGCATTACATGGTGTTAGCTAACTGTTAGCAAGCCATGTTAAGACGTATATTGCTTGCCAAACTTCTTTGTAAACATATCGTTCCTGAGATTCAAAGTCCAATCAAGCACCTTCTGAGGTTAGGGGAGTTATTATTGTTTTGCTTTGCGGTCAAGGGAGCCAACATTGGTGCAAACGGTCAAGCTAGCTATCTGCAAAACGAATTGTATTCGAGGCGTTACAGTGTTGGTGCTTGAAGTTGACAGAAACGACTAGAAAAATGTTGTTGAAAGAGTAACATTTTAGTTGAACAATGAAAAATATTGTTACGGTTAAACTCCTAAGTATTTTTAATGGAATGCCAGTCATCTTTTCATTAATGACAGTTTCCAGGTATTGGACAGGGGTACAAGGGAGTACTCATGATCAAATGTAAAGACACGCAGCATGATTATTTTCACTCTGTGTTTAGGTTATAGGGACACTGAAAGGAAACGATGTCGCTATACGATGACCTTGGTGTGGCAGCCAATGATACCAAGACTGAGGGCTGGTCCAAGAACTTTAAGTTGCTTCAGTCCCAGTTGAAGGTGAAGAAGGCAGCTCTGACACAGGCCAAGGTAAGGGCATACACAAGTACACATACATCACCTACATATAGGCGTATATGTATTAATATCAAAATCTCATGATGATACAATAATACTGCAGTATATAGTCCAAACTTGGTACAATATTTATTGTAATGCTATGCTGTATTTTCTGATTCCTTAGTTTTCAGGACTGATACTGGTCAGGATTAAGAGAGAGTAATAAATGTACATAGATTTGTGTACATATTTGATGATTTTGTTTTTGTCTGTTTGTAGACTCAGCGGACAAAGCAGTCCACTGTCCTGGCTCCTGTCATTGATCTAAAGAGAGGAGGCTCCAGTGATGAACGACAGATCATAGACACTCCTCCACACGCTGCTGCTGGACTCAAGGTCAGTTTTAACAAGTAAACCTGGTCAGTGCGTTTATGAAAGGTTATTTTTTTTCTTTTTGAACAATATGTATTTATTTATTTGCTAATATATCTTAGCGTGAGATACAGATTTAAGATATTGTTAGTAATAGAATATAGAGCAGTTTGGTAGGATTGTGAAGCAGTTGCACAGTTTTCTCAACTAAAATAAATATAAATATCCACATTGAAATATCCTGTGCGTGTGTGTTTCTGCTTGTTTCAGGACACTGTGCCCAGTGGTTTTTCCTCTGGAGATGTCCTGATCCCGTTGGCTGATGAGTACGACCCAATGTTCCCCAACGACTACGAGAAGGTGGTGAAGCGACATCGAGAAGAACGGCAGAAGCAGAGGGAGCAGGAGCGTCAGAAAGAAATCGAGGAGAGAGAAAAGTACTGCACGTTTCTTTAGCAGATATCAAACACATTATGATTCAATGTTTGAGGCAAAGTTACACAGATTAAATCCTGGAATTATTCCGCCTTTTCACTTAAAGAATCATAGAAAATTAGAAAACCTTCAGGATCCCCTGGGATATTGATGCATCTATAACCCAGAAAGTACTGTGGTATGTAGTTATTTGTTAGGTGAAATAGAAATGCAGGACTTTGATTCTGACACTTCCATGTGTTTCAGGAAAAGAAAAGACAGACACGAGGGTGGAGCTCCAAGTGGTTTCTCACGTTTCCCAACAACAGAGGAGGACTCTGATGAAGATGAGGAGTATGAGAAAGAGCGCAGGAAAAGAAGTGAGTATCTGCCACTGCTTGAATGAATGTAGTTGAAAGTAAATGTGGTCATGTATTAAAGCTTTAAATTAAAGTTAAAAATGTTCCCATTAAATAGTTTGTTTGTGTTATTGCTCACAGATGTTGTGTGTAGGTTTTCTGCTTTTGTTCAGTCTGAATCGATCAACTGCACAAGCATGCAATCCTCTGCATTTTCATTTCCTACAAACTCATTATACGATTCATACGATACATATTGTGATACACAGTTATTTTGATAAATCACCAAATCCTGCACAGAATTTACAACAGCTGCTTTATCAACCTTTACTCAACAATAGCAACAGAACAGTTTGAGCAGCATTTGCCACTTTATCAGTTCAGTAATATCTGAGTCCATACATGCATTGGCAAGATGCACCTCACACTATTCTGTCTAATTGTTGTTGTTTGTTTGTTTTTTGTGTTTTTGCTGTCTTTGTTTGTAATTTAGCATTACTGACAGTCCATCTGTTTTGTCTCTTATCTATGTCTCTCAGGTATGGGAGGAGCAGCCATCGCTCCTCCTTCATCACTTGTGGACAGAGACGGTAGGTCTTTATCATCAATCAGGTGAAAAACTGTATCAATCTGTTTCAAAACATCAGAAGAATAATACACTGTAAGAGCAGCAAAGAATTTGGCCCAGTATTAAAAATAAGGGCATCATTAGCTTTGTTGTTTTATGTCAAACTCTGCAATTTGGATTGCAATGATGTGACTAAATGTTGGTCTCATACATTATCAAACTGTCAATGAGTTTAACTCATGCAATGTGTATGTTATGATAAAGCATGTCAAGCATGTTTTTGAAATACAAAGCCCTGTTATATTTCAAGTGTAAGGTTAGGTCACACTATAAACACTTTAACCTGTCGAATTTTATTTTAATTTTATTTTAAAACTGCACACGTTTCCCTTATTTTATGGATATGTTTTAACAAATTGTTTGAGAAATAACTAGTCTCTATGGTCAAATTACCTTTGTTAAAACAATAAATCTAATGGTGGCCCAAGACTTTTGCACAGTAGATGTGCTGTTTGAAAGTGCGTGTGAATGGGTGAATGGCCGAACTGAAATGCAGATCATTTTGAGTGGTCATCAAGATGAGAAAAGAGCTACATAAATACAGACCATTTAAACAGATTGGTTGTCTTATGTGCGTGTTCAGGCCCTGCTTCATTCTCCTATGAAGATGAAGGTCGTCCACCCCGAGGCTCGAAGGCCGCCATTCCTCCACCAATGTATGAAGACTTGGAAAGGCCACGTTCACCGCCTGGACCAACCAGCTCCTTCCTGGCCAACATGGGGTGGGTGGGACAGACAAACACACAGCAATGTGTTTGTGAAAATCTGAGGTGAATTACCAAAATGTGTTCTTGTTTATTCTCATAGAGGTACAGTGGCCCATAAGATCATGCAGAAGTATGGCTTCAAAGAAGGCCAGGGCCTGGGGAAACACGAGCAAGGCCTCAGCACGGCGCTGTCTGTGGAGAAGACCAGCAAGAGAGGAGGGAAGATCATCATAGGTGATGCTGCAGAAAAAGGTATGTTTTGGGCTTGTTTGTGGCTTTTTTCTTCTTCATTTTTACTGTTCATATTCCCCTGTCATGGTGTTTTGGTCCGCTGTTTCCAGTTTTCTACCTGCCTGCTGTCAATTATTGTTAACATGTCAGTAGCATGAGTGGTGGCTTTAGCTTGAAGTATCTCCAGTGCTTCTGTTTGCATTTTGTACCATTCAGCTAAATATCTATCGACGTTCACTTCACTTTTGATCTTTTCATGTATATTTTGCACCATTTATCAGTGATGTTCTTTCAGCATCACTCTGATGTTTTACTGTGACCCTGTGTACATATTTTTTTTTTGTACTTTCTTCATTTTGTGGACATGTTTGTGTGTGTGTGACTGAGCAGCAGGCTCCAGCTTGTCAGGTGTTGCTGAGACTTCAGGCGGAGGGTTTTCAGGTTGGCCTCCATCCATTTTTTTTCTTTCCCACTCATCATTTATTCTTCATTATAGTCACTGAAATGAAAGCAGTGATGCTTTTTGTCAGTTTATACTTATTAGCTACAATATGTGACATGAGTAGAATAGATTTGCATGGTTTGTTGTTGAGAAACTGCTTTTTCCTTTTCTAATAGCTCCTTTGATTCAGATTTAACTGCATCCATCACAGATTTGAAGCCTGGCTTTTTTTACCCATTCTAGGAAATCATAGAATCCAGCTAACAAATCTTAAAGGAACAGTTTGACATTTTATACTGACACTTGAAATGTGAAACAAAATACAATTAAATATAAGACAACAGGCATGTTGTTTCATGTTTCAAAATGTCAATATCTCAATATCTCAATATCTCACAGGTCACATAACCTGGAGAGGAAATAGTTAAAAACATTTGTAATTACCTGCTGATATCAGTAAACCTCTTCTTTGTCTCTTTCTGGACACACTGACTTATTTTGGCCACTAGATGTCAGCCTCATCACTAAGTTATGTCATCAAACGTGTTAAATGTAAGAGCTTGTTATCATGATATGTTTAAATATGTGTGCTATAAAAACACCTGAATGTGTCATGGCTCCATTGAGAAAGGCCACTTATCCAGCTCCACTGACAAAAGAGCTGTGACCCATTTAAAGCAGAATAAGAACAGCACTTTAAAATACGTGACAACTGAGAATTTGTCTTTGGCTCAGCAAACACAGAATTGCATTTTTGAAATCTTTCATTTATCGCTTGTATTGAATTTAACTCCTTGTCTGAGCAATGTAATATTCAATACATTTTGTTATTGCAAACATTTAGTTGCTACATTCAGCTCACAAGCAGCCTGAGAATATGTTGAGAGGGTGAAAATGTTAAACTTTTTTTTTTTCCATTCATGTAGCTGACTCCAAGAAGTCGGATGCAAACCCGCTAACTGAGATCCTCAAAAACCCCACCAAAGTGGTCCTGCTTAGGGTATGTGTCTCTGTGTGTGTGTCTCTGTGTCTCTGTGTGTGTGTGTGTGTGTGTGTGTGTGTGTGTGTGTGTGTGTGTGTGTGTGTGTGTGTGTGTGTGTGTGTGTGTGTGTGTGTGTGTGTGTGTGATAAACTATTCCAGCAAACATTCCACAGCTAAACTGTCTCATTGTGATAGTGATATTGCTCTATCTTCCTGTGGAGACATGGACGTTTGCGCCACATTCTGCTTATCTCACTGAACTAATGCCTGATATTTCACGTTTCAATAGTCTGCCAGACTTGATACGATTGTGGTCTCAGTTCAATTGGGGGTTGCAACATTCAGGCAGTCTGAGTTTGCTTTCACACTTTCGCACTTTAGTGCAACAAACAAAACCTTTTGAATAACATATTCCCCTCCTCGCCTGAGGCGGCGCTGCTTCAAGAGTTACTGAAGGAGAAGACAAGACAAACACTGAACAAGAAAACTCGTTCATCTATTGGTTAATGCAGGGTACCCTTTATCTCTTAGTCACATTAGAACAAAACATTGCATCAAATCCTATTGGTTCTGGTTTTTTTATTTTATTTTATGCAAACATGCGACACACATGCACTGCAACAATGAGCTCAGCCATTTCTCCCCAGCTATCATTCTACACACGTGTATGTTTTGTGTTTACCCACAATGCCCTGCGTTGTAGTCCGCTTCCTGCATTTGGTTCACTTGAAGCAAACCGAGACCTATGTTTTTAGGCGGACCAGAGTTCGTTTCCTTGGTGCTCATCAGAGTTCAGTTGCGCATTCACACCTCCCCAAGCGAACCAGACTTTCCGAGCAAGTGAACTAGGATTTGATTAAGATTAGTTGATTAGTTTGCCTTCCATAGAGCCCTGCTCATAGGCTGTGTCTTATGTTTTGTCTTGCAGAACATGGTGGGCAGAGGAGAAGTGGATGAAGACCTAGAGGGAGAGACGAAAGAAGAGTGCGAGAAATACGGCAAGGTGGTCAAATGTGTCATATTTGAGGTGAGAGGAGTCAATCACGGGCCTTGACTAGATGAAGTTAAAATTATGAGACGGGACAATCTTAAGAAAACCCAACTTCTCCTCCTCAGATCGCAGAGGTTCTAGACGATGAAGCCGTCAGGATATTTCTGGAGTTTGAGAGAGTGGAATCAGCCATCAAAGGTTGGTGTATTTTTTTCTTTATTTTTATTGTCTTCATGTTTATCTCAGAATGAGGTCTCTGCAACTCTTGTGACCCCTTTCTTCTTTTTTTTAAAAAGCACGCCAACATCAGAGGTAATAATTAACACCACTGGGAAATCAACAGCAGCAGTTATCGACAGTGTGGAACTTAAATATAAACAAAAGTCTGTTACATTGAAATCAGGGTCAAAAGAGTTCATACAATGCTGATTAAACCCATCAGCTCCACATGACTATGTAACCGGGTGGAAATCCTGCATACAGGAAGTGGGTTGTTTCATATCCATAAACATTTCCTCAGTTACTGTAGGTTTGATCATTTTGCTTGACAAAGCCTGTGTTCGGAGGGAAGAAGCATAATTTCTGTTCACAAAGACCAAACTGGCAGAATAATAACATCAACAACAACAAAATCACCAGAAGGTTTGCACCGCAGCTTTAAAGTAGATTTGGGAAATAAATGAAATGTGGACCTTTTTTCGTCATCTTTCAAACATCCAGTTATCCGGTGTTATTTTAAAATTTTAAATGATGTACAGGTGCAAATGTTGTGATTCACATAATTGCGTCACTTTTGTCCCGTTATTGCATTACTGCTCGAATAATTTGGGTGAAATTGCGTCCCATTTCTTAATGAGTTGGCCCAGATCAGAAACAAGGTGAGACTTGGCTCCCGGTGGTGTTACATCACACGTGGCCTAGCAACCCTGCCGCCTCCCTTTTGGC
The DNA here is from genome assembly GCF_019176455.1 of Solea senegalensis. Lineage (NCBI taxonomy): Eukaryota > Metazoa > Chordata > Actinopteri > Pleuronectiformes > Soleidae > Solea > Solea senegalensis. Next base: position 24,456,819 of record NC_058023.1, on the reverse strand, counting down.
TCCGTCAGAACCGAGCTTACGTCACAGCTCTGATAAAGCAGGACACATACCCGAAAAAATAATAATCGACGGCAGCCTGCAGCCATAAGAATACATCGATTTTAGATGTTTCCTTATGACTGCAGGCGCATCCTCATGAGCGATATGACTCCTTATAATTGCTCATTTTGTGGACCACAGCCTGCTGATAAGCTTTGGAGGTACTGCAGGTGGACCTCACCAAATTCAATAGTTCTGGAAAGAAGGATATTAAAATATATCTGATTAAATTTAGTAGTCGTGTTTTGTAATTCAAATTATAGAGGGAAAACCACCATGCATTATTGAAATAGATGGTGTGTTTGTGCATCAACAACATCAACCTCTGTCTAGACGATTGTGTTAAACACAAGAACATCACTATAAGGAATTCTTGGAAGGCGACGGATCCGAGTGGAGACTTCTGTGGCGTCTTTAGCTTTATCACTGCTTCTGTATTTGGGTACAGTCTGACCTTGAATGTCTCTCTCTGCTCTGCAGCTGTGGTGGATCTGAACGGGCGTTATTTTGGTGGGCGAGTCGTCAAGGCCTGCTTCTACAATCTAGACAAGTTCCGAGTTTTGGATCTCGGGGAACAGGTCTGATGTCTCCCTTGGAAGCGAGACAAAGACCAACAGACACTATGAAAGTGCTCCCCAACTTGTACATAAACTTCTTTATTTTTTATTTCTTATGAGCAGCAATGAAGTGTTGTAGCAACATGTTCACCTTGTAGATTATGCTTGTTTTTTCTCTCCCTGTGAAATAACCTTTATGTTGACAAAATAAAAAAAAGGTCTCAACTGTTTTGAGGCTGTTATTAGTCAGTGGACAACATCCTGGTATCTCTACTTCATAAAATTATAAATTTTGTAACTCTAAAACATAAGCAAATATCTGTCACATTTAAACCATCGACTTGACTCAACTACATGGAAGAAGTCTTGGAAAGAAATCCACTAGATAAGAACAGTGGACTGACAAAGGGTGAGAGTGCAGAAGTGGATCCAAGTGCAGAAGGAGATTGTGCAGAGGGAGTAAGGTAAGTGCAAGGACAGAAGATGCTCTTGGAAGAGCTGGGTCTTCAATTTCTCTCTTTTATCCCTGATGCAACGGCAATATATTGATAGTAAATGAGATGGCTGCTGATAGTATTGCTTGACAGAGCAATACTATAGGACGCGACATACAAATAATGTTGCATCGTTTCTGTTCACAGACAGGCATAATCATCAACAACAACAACAAAAACCACTCCAGAAGACTGTGCACTAACCCTCTGTGGATGAGCTTGCATTATCCAAGAAGCCTCATTTTCCCTCTGACATAATAAAGGCTCCACAGTAGTTTTAACACATCCCCTGGGCACTGATAGTCTTAACTTAGACCTGAAGGATTATGAGACGTACACTGGGACAGTCAACGCATCCCCAACCTCATTCAGAACTTATGTAATTGTGACAAAAAAGGGCCCAGAGGCTTGAGCGAACAACGTCAGTAGGTATCTCAGCGGAGCAGGTTTTATTTCCAATAAGAGAAATATGTGTTGAATAGGGAAACTGAAGTAAGGAGGGAGCCGTTCAGACGTTTGACCAGCTGTTGAAAGACTAATATATTCCTGTGTTATTATCGGTTCCATTTTAGTCAGAGGAATGCGTCTTGTGAAAGTATAACAGTTCACTTTTAGGTACATTCCTTCAGTTTGAGAAGCTGATATCATAAAGCACGATAAAAGCTACAATATAGAGCGACAATGAATTCCTAAAATTTGAATCAAGTGCAAAGCTCAAGATGAAATGTACATGTTGGTTTCAGGGTCAGCAGCAAGTTACAGGTGTCTGCTGTTGATCCTAAAGCAGGAGAGAGGATGTATTGTATACTGTATGTATATTTTGATTAATGGTCATCAAAATGTCATATTTTATTAGGCAGAAAAATGTCAATACAACTTTGGACGACATGACGTTTTGGTGTCATTTTGGACGACATAACATGACTTTTTCGACTGATTTTGGACGACATACTATACAATGACAATTGTGGGTGATTTTGGAAGACATACTATACTATGAAATTTTGGTGTCATTTTGGACAACATACTATACTATGACTTTTTTTACCTATTTCAGACGACATATACTTTTATACATATACTTTTTTTAACTGATTTTGGACGACATACTTTTCTTTGACAATTGGGGGTGATTTTGGACGACATAATATACTATGACATTTTTGTCACAGTATAGTAAGGCCTCTAAAAATAGAAAAAAATGTCATAGTATAGTAAGGCGTCCAAAATTTGACAAAAATGTCATAGTATAGTAAGGCGTCCAAAATGTGTCCTTACTATACTATGACATTTTTGTCACATTTTGGACACCTTACTATACTATGACATTTTTGTCTCATTTTGGACGCCTTACTATACTATGACATTTTTGTCAAATTTTCGACGCCTTACTATACTATGACTTTTTTGTCTCTTTTTTGAGGCCTTACTATACTATGACTTTTTTTAGACATTTTGGACGCCTTATTATACTATGACATTTTTGTTACATTTTGGACGCCTTACTATTCTATGACATTTTTGTCTCATTTTGGACGCCTTACTATACTATGACTTTTTTTAGACATTTTGGACGCCTTACTATACTATGACATTTTTGTCTCATTTTGGACGCCTTACTATACTATGACTTTTTTTAGATATTTTGGACGCCTTCCTATACTATGACTTTTTTGTCTCATTTTGGACGACTCACTATACTATGACATTTGTCAGTATAGTAAGGTTTCCAAAATGTCATAGTTCATAGATTGATGTCAGCTTGGCCAACATTCTCCTATCACCCGCCTCCTCAATGAAGTCCAGGGTACAGTCCAAGACTGAGCCTTCTGATCAGTCTTTTGAGTCTCTTACTGTCCCTCTCAGAGCTTCCACTGGCCCAGCAGACCACAGCTTAAAAGACCGCCGACACTACCACACCTCAGTCTCCTCAGTAGGTGGAGACAACTCTGGCCCTTCTTGTACAGGAATGGGTTGTGTGTCCACTCCAGTTTGTTGTTGATGTGAACACACACATGCTTGTACTCCTCCACAACCTCAATGTCCAAACCCTGGATGTTCACTGATGGTCTGAGGAGCCTTCCTCCTGAAATCGATTGCCACCTCCTTCGTCATGCTGGCGTTTTTGCGCAGTTGGTTCACACCAGGAAAGGAGAGAGCACTGTACCCTGCGGAGCCCTGGTGCAAACACATAATTTTTAATGTTACACATTACGTTTGTTTCGTTTGATACCTTTGTCTGTGAGAAATGGTAAACAGATTTTATTTATTTTTTTAGTCAATAACAAAAACCCTGTTTTCTTCTTTTTAATACTCTTATATGAATATAAGATATACTATATTAATATGAATCACATTTGTCTTTATTTGGACTTAATAATTAATAATTAATAACTAATTGATCAGTAAAAATGTTTTAGCATCAAAGATCCTCCTGATGAAACGAAGGCTGTGTTATTCAATGATGCAAATCTCACAATTTGTTTTGTGCCAGTAATCAGTATTGACTTCTCGTTTTTGCCTCTAGACGATGAGAACTTCTCTGGGAAATACTTCCACCTGGTAAAAGACACTTTTATGTTTTCTTAAGTGAATGATTAAAGGTCCAGTGTGTGGAGAGTTTATTGGCAGAAATGATGTATATATGTGTACGTATATGCATATACTTATACATACTACTACCTGCAAGTATGTTTGTATAAGTGTGTAATTGCTTTAAAACATTTTGTTTTTGTTTTTGTAGCTTTAAGAATAAATAAATTCACTTAAGGCCTTTTGTTATCTTGCACTGCCATGTCTGTACTACAGCCCAGATGTATGTTTCTGTTTTTGAGAAGAATTGATCTTTATGAAAGATACATATATGAAAGGTCACTGTAGTTACCTGAACTCACTTGGGAAAGGCAGGAGTGAGAGGAGTCGTCAGCTGTTTCAGTCTCACCATTAGATGTCACTAATTCTTCCACACTGGACCTTTTACATTCAGTTTGAATCATATATTACTGAGCATTAGATTGGATTTAGATTAGTTTGCAGTTTAGTTTTTTTCTAACTGCAGATTGATCCGGATGTTGACGAGGACCAAAAGAGGAACCCAGAGAGGAAGAAGTTAAAGCTGAAGGAAGTGCATCTCACCAAGCTGCTCTCCACCAAGGCAAGAGGACATCATTTTACTTTGAAACTAATGACACACTCAGTCCGGCGCTAACAGAACTTACACCAGAGATGGCGTTTTGTTTGTTTTGCCTTTACCACCAGTAACTCAGAGTTGTTTGTGTGCCCCGCACTGTGAGCTGTGAAAGACAAGAAAAGAAGAAAGGTTCACTTCACTTTATGTTACCATTACCATGATATTCACATGTGTTGTCAAAGCACAACTGCATCACCAAAGACAATCAAACGGGCCCTTAGCAACTGTAGGAAAATCACAGGTCGAAATAATCCAAGTCAGGGTCATGGCTGAGTTCCATTTAGCTTCTCCAGCTGTCCTGACCCTCATGAACTGAACAGAGCTCTCCTCACATTTAATCACTGACACATTTTTCCTGAAATGTCTTAGAATGGCTGCCGTGCTCAGGATCCAATAAACAGCAATGATAAAAAAAAACACTGAATTAAATCATATAAAGACTATAATTAATACACTGAAGGTATTATACAAAAAACTTGCTTTTGATCATCTGTCTCTCCGTCAGGTGGCCGTGCATTCGTTTGTGGAGAACCTGTTCAGGTCCATCTGGGCGATGCCACAGAGCCGAGCGCCGCATGCTGTCAAGTATTTCTTCGACTTCCTGGACACTCAGGCGGACAACATGAAGATCATGGACCCAGACGTCCTGCACATCTGGAAGACCAACAGGTATGACCAGGCTCGTCCACTCCAAAGCACAGAAGTTGAATCTGGTTTTTAGACACCTGTGTTTACTCTGGCTCACAGTTTACCGCTGCGCTTCTGGGTCAACATCCTGAAAAACCCCCAGTTTGTATTCGATATGGAGAAGAGTTCGCAGTTGGAACGCTGCCTGTCGGTCATCGCTCAGGCCTTCATGGACTCCTTCTCCCTCAGTGAGACTCAGCTGGGGAAGGTAAAGACCAAAACCAAAGAATTTAGTTTACATGAAGAAAAGAAGTCTACTCTGATGAATGTCTCCATCATTCATTCATGTACCACAGTCCTCTTTCCAGCCACTTTATTAAGTACACCTGCTCAATAGCTTGTTGATGCTAATCTGTTATCGGCCAATCACATGCCAGCAACTCTGTGCATGTGATTTTGATAAACTGCTGATCTACCAGGATTTTTACAGCATTTAATCAAACGATTCCAGGGAGAAGATCCCAGGGATTTGGGATCTCACAAAAACTTGTTTGATTTAATGCAAAAAAAAACTGGATGAGAAGACGGAATCAACTTGGCTTGTACACAAAATTATGCAGAATCTGTTTCCAGATCAACTCGTTCTCATTGGTTATTGCGGCATTCTGTTCACGCCCCAATTGTTGCTGACTTGTCTGTTAATCCCCCACATTACAGGATAATTTGGCCAGATAATCTGCATCTCGAAATGCAAAGAAACAAAGATGTTCACCTTTTTGAAATGTTGTCTTCCAGCACGCGCCCACAAACAAGCTCCTCTACGCCAAAGATATTCCCAAGTTCAAACAGGAAGTGAAGGCTTACTACAAGCAGGTCAGAGAGCAGTCGCCAATCACTGACTCTGAATTTAAGGCTTTCCTGCAGGAGGAGTCCAAGGTAAGATTCATTTGTCATGGTTCAACATTACAAAAGAGAAGGTGGCACAAGAAAGGTTGACCGTTGATTTTGATTTCAGAAACACGTGAATGAATTCAACGAAGCAGCGGCCCTCGGAGAGCTCTACAAATTCATGCTGAAATACTTCACAGAGGTCAGTTCTGTCACAATCGCTGGGCATTTTCTTTCTGCGTCCACAGTGGAACAGAATTACTGTGTATGAGACACAGTGGGTACGGAAAGTATTCAGACCCCTTTAAATTTTTCACTCTTTGTTTCATTGCAGCCATTTGCTAGAATCAAAGAAGTTAATGTACACTCAGCACCCCATCTTGACAGAAAAAAAACAGAAATGTTTGCAAATGTATTAAAAAAGAAAAACTGAAATATCACATGGTCTTTGCTGTGACACTCATATTTAACTCACATGCTGTCCATTTCTTCTGATTGTCCTTGAGATGGTTCTGCTCCTTCATTGGAGTCCAGCTGTGTTTAATTAAACTGATTGGACTTGATTAGGAAAGACACACACACCTGTCTGTATAAGACCTTACAGCTCACAGTGCATGTCAGAGCAAATGAGAATCATGAGGTCGAAGGAACTGCCCAAGGAGCTCAGAGACAGAACTGTGGCAAGGCACAGATCAGGCCAAGGTTCCTAAGAGCACAGTGGCCTCCATAATCCTTAAATGGAAGAAGTTTGGGACGACCAGAACTCTTCCTAGATCTGGCCGTCCAGCTAAACTGAGCAATAGAGGGAGAAGAGCCTTGGTGAGAGAGGTAAAGAAGAACCCAAAGGTCACTGTGGCTGAGCTCCAGAGATGCAGCAGGGAGATGGGAGAAAGTTCCACAAAGTCAACTATCACTGCAGCCCTCCACCAGCCGGGGCTTTGTGGCAGAGTGGCCCGACGGAAGCCTCTCCTCAGTGCAAGACATATGAACGCCTGCAGAGAGTTTGCCAAAAAACACATGAAGAACTCCCAGACTGTGAGAAATAAGATTCTCTGGTCTGATGAGACCAAGATTGAACTTTTTGGCGTTAATTCTAAGTGGTATGTGTGGAGAAAACCAGGCACTGCTCATCACCTGCCCAATACTATCCCAACAGTGAAACATGGTGGTGGCAGCGTCATGCTATGGGGGTGTTTTTCAGCTGCAGGGACAGGACGACTGCTTGCAATTGAGGGAAAGATGAATGCGGCCAAGTACAGAGATATCCTGGAAGAAAACCTCTTCCAGAGTGCTCAGGACCTCAGACTGGGCCGAAGGTTCACCTTCCAACAAGACAATGACGCTAAGCACACAGCTAAAATAATGGAGGAGTGGCTTCAGTACAACTCTGTGACCATTCATGACTGGCCCAGCCAGAGCCCTGACCTAAACCCAATTGAGCATCTCTGGAGAGACCTGAAAATGGCTGTCCACCAACGTTCACCATCCAACCTGACAGAACTGGAGAGGATCTGTAAGGAAGAATGGCAGAGGATCCCCAAATCCAGGTGTGAAAAACTTGTTGCATCATTCCCAAGAAGACTCATGGTTGCACTAGCTCAAAAGGAGCTTCTACTCAATACTGAGCAAAGGGTCTGAATACTTATGACCATGTGATATTTCACTTTTTCTTTTTTAAATAAATTAATACATTTTTTTTTCTGTCAAGATGGGGTGCTGAGTGTACATTAATGAGAAATAAAATGAGCTTTTTTGATTTTAGCAAAAGGCTGCAATGAAACAAAGAGTGAACAATTCAAAGGGGTCTGAATGCTTTCCCTACCCACTGTAAAACCCTTACATGATGTTGATGATTTACCACACAAGCCGTTTCCAAACCCACACGCTTTCTTTTCACTCATGTTCAGTTGACATCTGTGCTGACACCTTCCAATCACACAGTTTGACACTTGAGAATGTAATCAGTCTATTTGGATCAGGTTTTGTCTGCAAAGGGGGGGAAGAAGGTTATTTTATTTAGGCTGAATTAATTGGAGCAGTGTTTTCCAAACTAGTTATATGGGGATCCACTTTTTAAAGAAAACAAACAACACCATTCAATAGAAATTATTTCTAATTTCTGTGATGCCAAATATTATATATACTGTAGGTAAAACAGCCATTTACAGGAGATACAGTACTGTGCAAAAGTCTCACTACTATAACCTGAAGTAAACTGCATAAATATCAGAGATTTAAATGATATAATTTTAGTTTTGCCAAAACAATAACACTGTAATGCAGATCAACTACATTTTGTTCATGACTCAGAAGTTTTGTTATATTATGCTAGATGTGATGAGTTACATGTGACTGCATCAAAGGAAGTGTGTTTGAGAATCTGTAGCCTTCAGTTAACGTCAAAACTTACAGATGTTTAGTTTGTTCACTGTGGTCTATTTTTAAAAACATGGTGGTCTAAAATGGATCAATCTGGGGTCATGAAAAACAACAATTCATGCCGTGAAACGATTGTCAATTAATTGTTTCTCAATTTCTGTTAAATTGTAAATTGTAAAAAAGATTGATTTAATCTATCTCTTTAACAATATGACAGATAAATCAGGCACAGCTGAGGCTTCATCAGTCTTGTGATTTCAGGCTGAATCATTCCTGAAATCTCATGACAAGCATTTAAAAAAGTAACAGTGGATGTATATAAAGAACAACTGTGTTGTTATGAACAACAGCTGGTCCCGTCGCACCCATGATGAATCTGTTAGTGGCAGGAAATAAGATTTTTAGCTTTGTTTCCTGTTCGTGTGAAATATGTCACAATTGGGGCAACAGCCTTGCTTCACAGAGGGCTTCATGTTGTCCCCGTGTTTCAACTGCACTCTGAATGGATGTGCACTTTGAAGCAGAGGCTTCAAATTTTGCTAAGGAAACAAAATAGATTCTGATGCATAAAGAGGAAATGGTAGACTGAGTGGAGAGTAAAAACCACCATAGGTTTCTGACTTGCTTAAGTCTGAATGGAGGAGTCCTCGGTTTGTTGCACTCAGTGTTTTTGTTTTTTCATTGGAAGGACTGATTTGAAATTGCTGTCCTTTGGATTTGTTTTCCCACAGATACTAGATAAACTGAACCAGAATGGCGCCCCTGCTGAGCTGATTGAGCAAGTGCATCAAGTCAAAAACTTGTTTGATGGATTAAAGAGCTGCTCTTGGAGCTGAGCTGTCTGAAGATCTGACAGTGACAAGCTGTCACGTGACCAGAGAAGAGACTATAGGCAAGCATATATCATCCTCCCCTGCATGGAGATGAAGGTATCAGGTATGTTTCAATGCACAGTGAGGTTGAGCTACGGTTGAATGATGCAGCCGCCTCTGCTCCGTTAGCATTTGGCAGGGACTTATTGCCATTCCTTTCACCTTGTATTTTAATTCTGACAGTTTAGATGTATCCTTGTCTGGATTTAGTTTTTCTTCGGTGTACTAGCTTCTTCTCTTAATTCAGTGACAAACTGGAACATGCAATTTAGGCCAATTTGGATCCAGTTGAACATATACATGTAGAAATACTCCCAACATAAATTGTGTTTGTAAGTCTGACTGACCATGTTTAATTATCTTAATTTATAACATGCATATGTGCTAAATGAAGAAAAACTTCATATCATTGCTCAATTTTATTGAATATGTGCTAAAAACATTATTGCTATCGTGTAAAAAAACAAAACACATTTCATGATGTGCAAAAGGGGAGGTAGTATCATAGGTCAGGCTGCAGAGCAGGGTCTCTGTCTCTCTGCCCCAGTGATCCCAGTTCTTCCAGCTGTTGCTCCTGAGCACTTTCCAGATCTTCAATCCTCCTTCGCAGCATAGACAGTTCCCTCTGATTCTGCTCCATCTGCAGTAAAACAGGAAGAGACATGATCGTTATTACGGCCGCACATCCCAACAGCACTGGCAAGTTGTTTCAAATTTTAAAATATTGAAGTTGACATGTTGCTGACTAATTGTCACCACTTGCTGGTTGCGCATCTTCACAGTATCACTCACGTTCTACGTTTGTGTCCATCCTCACTAAAAACATCTGTCGTCTTTAGATGAGAAAAGAGGGCAACGTGGGCTAAGCTATGCTCGAGAGACCAACCCTAATACTTGCAGCTGTGTTTTCATTATGGCAGAGTTTGGTGCAGCTCCACCTTGACCTTACCAAACTGAACCGTTTCAATAATTAGTGCCTTATACACTTAGAAACATACTCACCTGTTAGTAAATCATAATGTTGCCCATTGGACCTTTAAGTAGCATCAAAAAGGTCTAATTTAGGAGGAATAAAATATGAAATTATTGCTTCTGAGTAAGAACCAATTAATGTTTTTATATGGTCAACCACAGCTGCTCCACAAATGTGTTTTCATGTTAGTTATTGAAATCTTTGGTGTTTGAAGGACCCCAGAGAGAGGTGTGTTGTTTCATGTGGTTTTGGTGAAGTATTTTTGCTATGTTATGTTTGCTGCATTCTGGACTGTTTCCTATTTCTGTGGATGTAGCCTTAATCTCTGTGCGTCTGCTGTGTTTACCGGGATGTTGGATAACGGCCTCTCAGTCCCAGGCTGGAGGAACGGGTTGGGTGAGGATGTGAGGAAGGCAGGATGACCAGCGCTGAAAGGAACCTGGCCGCCCAGTAGGAGGCGCTGAAACTCGTTGTGTCGCTGCTGCAGCTCTTTGAGCCGTCTCCTGAGCTCAGCTTGTTCTTTAGAGAAGGATGAACGACTGGGAAAAGGGAGGAAAATTAAGTTTTAAGTTAATTAAATATTTAATTTGGGCCTCCTCTTCATTGGAAATGTATCATTTAACAGCTACAATCACATGTTACTCAGACAACTGGAACTTAATGATCCAGACAGTTTAACGTGATTCTTTCATTCATACAATGACAGTTGATTTTCTTACTTTTTGGCTGCAGCGACTGCCAGTTCCAGTTCCTCTATCTTTGCCTTCAGTAACTGGATTTTATCCTGAAGTCTCTTCTCTTTGTCCTCAGTCTGGGTTTTCCTCTGAACAACACAAAAGGTGTGATGTTGCAAACACTTTGTAGACATGTGAAACTGACAGGCCACTTATGGTAAATTCAGTGTCTGCATACAAATGTTAAAGCTGTCATCCGTCCATATTAGCGACATTAGAGCCCAATATAGTCCAAAAAATATCATACTGCCACTATTCTAACAGATACAGTGATGATTCTACACTGGTTAAAATACAAATGGTCCGTCACAAAATGGCAATTATCACCAATTAGTGACCTCACCTTACCTAAACCTCATCAGCTCTGCTGATATGTAAGTGCAGGGTGTAGGGAGCAGCAGTACCTTCTTCTGGGCCGACGCTGCTCTCTGCAGCTTCTCTTTGACCTGAGAATATTTCTGCTGCAGCTCAGATATTCGCTCCTGCAGCTCGTGTCTCTCCTCCAACCACTCAACCTGGCGGCTCTCCAACATCCTGGACAAACATACAGGTGTTTCAAGCGTGAGGAAATCCATACCTTATGTTGTGTTAGATTTAACTGAAGACAGATGTACCTCTCGGCTTCATGCTGACTCTTCTCACTCTGAACTCGGGTCGTCTTCAGCTCATCCTTGACTCTGTCCAGTGTTTGTCGGAGGCGCTGGTTCGTCTCCAGCAAGTCACTTTCAGAGTGCGACAATGTCCCGAGTTGGACACCAAGCTCTTCTTTCTTCTGTGGAGTCAAACAAAACTTTGGGAAAAGTGTCTTTCTTTTTTTTTCTTTTTACAGCGCCACATACAGGCCTGGCATATATAGTTGATTTATTTAGTAATTGTGGTTCACTTTGAGTTGCCATGTGTATGAATAGTGCTATACAAATAAACTTGCCTTGCCTTCTACTGTAAATACATCTCTTTGATAAACTATGAATTTTTCATGATGTATCAGAAATGTAATTCCTGCAGTTATTTATTTTTCAATGTTTGTCTTGATCTCACCTGCTGTAGCTCAGCAACCTCTGCTTTCAGTCGCTCCAGATCCTCCAGCTGTGAGCTCTGCTGCTGAACTCTGCTTCTGTGTATCAAATAAAAACATCACATTTAATGCCACCATGCAGAGAAGCTCATTGTATGTCTTTTTTTTTTTTTTGCACAAATGGATAAAACATCTTCTGTACTGTGCTGCTACAAAATTGGAGGAACAAAGAGCTCAGTGTGTTGAGTAAGTCTTTATCGGCTCGTTTTGAAAGTTGACCTCTGTGCTTCAGTTTCTGTTCCGTCAAGTGTGTGTGTGTGTAAACAGGAACAGAAACTGAGTTAAAGAGACTGAAATAGTAATAGAGATACCGTTTATTATAACATCTCACATCCTCCAGTCTTCTTTCAGTTCCATCTGTTAAACATACTAAAAACTGGTGGGTGCATGTTTAATGTTTGTTGGTTTTTAAGATTTGGGTTCAGGTAACGTTGGGTTGTGAAGAAACTGACCTCAGGTTCTGCACTTCTCTGCGAGCAGACTCCTCGCCTTGTTGAGCACTACGGACTCTATCCTCCCACTCCTCCTTCTGGGCATGATCTGCAGCATCCTGCAGCGCCCTCTGCTGTTCCAGTGTGGCAAGACGGTTCTCCAACTCCAACCTCACAACACAAACCAGAGGGGAACGCATACAATGCTTATTTCTACACCAAAAATGGCTTAAAAGGGGTTCATTTATTCTATAATGATATATTGTAATGTTGAGTTGACTTTTCCTTCACCAATATGGTACTTATGACTTCATAGTAAACGTTAAAATATATTCCACTTAGCGGGAAAACACTGTCAGGGGACAGCAGTGTCCTTTTTCCTTCTCAACCATTCATATAAAAAAGGTGATTCTCACTTTTCCTCGTGTAGCGCTGCCGTCTTGCGGAACTCCTCCTCACGGGCAAACTGCACCTTCTTAACCATTTCCCTCTCCTTGTCCACCAGAGCGTCTTTGTGTCGCTCCACTGTAGCTTTTAGCACGTCCACATCAGCTTGCAGAACTGAAAAACACAAAGTACTGTCAGTGTCTGAGTGCATTGGATATAAACACTCCAGAGTTAAATGTACAGTGGCAAGAAAAAGTATGTGAACCCTTTGGAATGAGCAAGTAAATATTCAGTGGTGGTGGAAAATCTATGTTTCTATTCCTTGCCTTCATGCCTTCATCTTAAGAGGGAAAGAAACTTCAGTGTGGACAACACACTGAGTTGTTTTTTTTATTATATACACAGTATATAACAAATGTAAGACAGAGCAAAAAGGACAACATATAACTGTGATCTTAAAGATCCAGTATGTAACATTTAGGAGGGTCTATTGGCAGAAATGGCATATAATGATGTTCATGTAAGTGTATGACGACTTAAAAAAACGGTTTAGCTTCATAGCCTTTAAATAAGCCATTTGATATGTATTTTAAGCGAGGTCCACCATCTTGAGTTGTCATGTTTGTAAAGCAGCTAGAGCAGGCACTGCACCTTGAAGCGGAAGGTTACTTTGCAAATGAACTGCTCCACATCAATGAAGGAGGAGGAAACAGGAGACAGTGGAGTGGCCTCACTAAGTCTTACACACTGAACCTTGAAGTAAGTATGCTTTTACATTTAGCAGGATAAAGGGAAATGATAAATAAATAAATAAGGTTTTAAGGTGAGGTTGCGTGGGAGACTGATGACAAAGGTCTGCAAACTAAGATGCTGCGTTAGTATGAACCTCAATAACTCAAAAGTGAAAAGATCCAAACCATCTATCTGTCCGTGCAGTGTGTCTCGCTCCTTCTCCAGCTCTGCTTTAGAGCGGGTGCACTCTAGTTTGACACTGGCCAAATCCAGCTTGTGTGAATGCTTCAGACTTTCAACCTGAAAACCAGAGAACAGAGAAATCAGGAAGCAGCATCATCCACGTCTACCAGATGCTGTCAGCAAAAACATCTCATTCTGCTTTCACCCACAATGTCTGCCTATAGTCTTTGGTCAAACCTCTATGATGATTGTACGAATCACAGGCCTAGATGAGTAACATTGACTGTAGCTGGAGTTGTTTTTTGTTCTTTGGTACAATTACTATCTACTTTAGACTTTGTCAGGAGAAGATTCAGTTATTTACAGCTTCAAATCACACATGTGGGTAAGTGAGACATTAGATGAAGTATCTATAAAGGATTTTAACAAGGCTCAGTGGATTGTAGGTGCAATCCTCTCCTACCACCAAATACATTTTAATACATGCTATAATGGAAATTTAAAGAGCCAATCAACAAGTAAACACATGAAACCTGGAGAGAAAAACGGTTTCATGTTTCCCAAAGAAGGGGCTGTTCACTTGTTCACATGCACTATTTGAGAAAGGATTGCTGGTTGAGGTCGCAGATTATGGATTATGAACATTTAAAAGTATAGTGTGTACGATCTGGCAACATCTACTGGTGAAGTTGAAGCTGAACATCTCTCACCTCACCCTTCCCTTCCAAGTGTGTTAGCTTTCTATGGTAGCATTCAGTTAGCATTAAAACTCAAAAGTGTTATGTTTGCCCAATATGCTGCCCTCTGTCTGACGTAAATATAATAGGTAGTTTGTGGCAATGAAAACAATAATTAAGATTCAGAAAAAAAAAAACAGTATCATCATTTTACTTACATTTCTTCCAACTAGAAATAAATGTATGTAGGTCCAGTGTGTAAATCATACACACTGGACCTACAAAACAATCTGTATCAACGGGAACCAGACAAAGCTCCATTTCAGTGAATAAAACATGCCACATGTCCAGCGTACCTCTCGGGAGAGGGAGTTGACCTCTCGCTCAGCTTTGTGCAGTCGACCTGTGAGCTGGCTGTTCTGCTCATGGCTCTGATGAAGCTCGCTCTCCATGCGCTCAAATTGAAGGCGCAATGACTGACGCTCCACCTGTAAAAACAATAACCAACAACATTACCAAAAAAGTTTTTTTTTTTTTCTTTTTTAAATCATCCAACAGGTAAGTTTCACCTTTGTACCAGCAAAAAACAAAGTTAAAGCAGATAAAACAGATTGCAGTTTATATGCAAACATGACTTGAAGCTGTGGACTCACCTCCAGTGACTTCACTGCAGCCTGAGACTCAGACAGCTGTCGGATCTGGATACGCTGGACGCTCTCTGCCTGCTGACCCGAGTTTTCTTTCAGGGCTCGAAGCTCGGCCACTTCCGCCTCCAGCCCCTTAAGCCGCAGGTGGAGCTGGGCTTTCTCTCTCAGCAGAGCCTCCACTCGTTTCCCATCACGCAGTGGATCAGAGCTCTGGTACTGAGACACCAGGTCCTTCCGATCATTCTCCAGACGACACAGCTGTTAAACATGATGTTGAATATTTTATGTTTTATTTTTTCTCATTTTCACTGGTATTTATAATCATGAATCAATATCGCACCTCTGCCTCATATTGAATCCTCCTCTCCTCCAGTACCCGAGCGTGTTCTTCTTTTTGGTGGTCAAACTGGGACTTGATGAAGACGTAGTCATATCGCAGCTTGTTGAAATCAGACCTGTACTTCTCCGTCTCCTGTGAAGAATCCCAAACATAAAAGATTAGCCAAATATTAGTAAGAGGAGAGAGGGAGCAATCAAGAAAACAAACAGAGATTAACTGCTATTCACTTAAAAAAAACAAAACTTAGGACACTATGTTGAATCTGTTTTTTATCCAAATAGATTACCAATATGACAGAAAACCAGACACAGAACAGAAGCTCTGTCAGTCACCCCCTATTTTCCTCTCACCCCAACCATCCAGGGCAGAAGCTGCACACCTTCGAGTCGTTCTGTCAGAGAGTTCTTCCTGTTAAAAAGGAGTTTTTCTCTCCACTGTTGCCTAGTGCTTGCTCTTCATGTGAACGGTTGGGCTTCTTTTTTCCTTGCGTTACTGCGCAAGATGTCTTATAATATTTGATTAGGCTTGATTGGTCACTATAAAACATTTCTCAAGAAAAGTGCTATTTAAATAAAGTTTATTATTATTATGTTTACATGACATTAGGGAAAACAATGTACCGTATTATTGTGTTAGTCTGTCACTGTTGATATGTAAAGGCCTTCAGTCTGACATTAAAGGGGACATATTATACCCTATTCCCCCATTAAAATAGTTCCCTGGTGTCCTAATGAACATGTCAGTGACATGCCTTGGTCAAAATACCATAAGGATGAAGCACCATAGCAGTTCAATAACCCTGCTAAACCCGCCCCTTTCAGAACGCTTGTTTTTTCGTGCATGGTCCCTTTATATGCAAATGAGACACAGGCAAACACACACCCACTTCTTCCAGGGGGTTTCTGATTTGTCCTCTTTACAGCACTCACTCACTCACTCAGATCCTGTTCCCTCTGCCCCATTCCTCTCCCCCTCCCTCCACTAGTTCTCTGACAATATCAACATGGCAGTGTGCGCGGAAAACAGCGAGAGTGCCGTCACAGGAAGAGACACACGACATAAGGATCGAGCCAAATCATAACTCTAAATCAGTTAAAAACACTTAGGGACAGCTGATCGCCAGCACTGATTGCCAGCGGCGAGCTGCATAAACTGCCACTGTATGTGACTGTATCAGACTGAGTCTGTGCTCTGGTCATGGAGGACGAACTGAACAAATATTTTTAATTAGGACGTGTCAGAATTGTCAGTTATGAGCTCTATTTGACCTTTTCTTAAAAATGTGTGTGTTTGTACGTCGGTGAAATACTGTCGCTGACTAAATACGGCGGTACGAAGTGGTACGAACACACGTTTGCTGACTTTATCCGGCACATAAGCTTCAAATATAAAATATATCCACTGGACACAAATCCTCTGAGGCTGGAAGTTTGTGTAAAACACTGTGCTCCACTGTACAGCCACGAACAGCTCTTCCTCCCTCGCCTGCACTCTTGCAGGGACAAGGTGGAGCTCTCGAAGTAAACTTACTGGTGGGTGGTAACAGTCGCGGTGAAATGCGCATGCTGCCGTCATAAGCGCAGGGAATTCAAATTCGCGTGTTTTACCGCCTATACTTACACTAAGGGGGACCACAAAAACATGACTGAGTATTCTTTTTCCACACTTTGGCGACTGGTAGGGCCTCCAGAGTCCCAAATATAAGTATTTAAATGGTTAAAAAGTAGATTTTGCATAATATGTCCCCTTTAACATTTTGTGATGAAATAAATAAATATTCATACTAACCTCCTCCAGTTTGATGAACCTCTCTCTGAGTGGAGCCTCCATCTCTTGCTGCACCTGAGCTCTAAGCAACTCCAGTCGCTGAGGAGTCATCACCTATTCAGCAAACGCAATCACAATGCTTGTTTCCAAAAAAACCAAAACAGACTTAGGTGCAACTTACAAAATAAATAAATGTATCTGTTTATTAATCTAATGTTTTGGACAGTTGCAGAGACAAGAAGAGATATATATCCTTCTCTTCTCTTGATCAAAGCATACCTGCAGTCGAAGCTCCTCTAGCTCCCTGGACTTGTCCACCATCTCTGCTTGCAGCTCAGCATACATCAGCTGAAGTTTCTCCTGCTGAGTCTGCCGGTCGCTCAGTAGGCGCTTCAGTTCTACCTGCGCCTGCGTGAAGTCATCCTGCAGACTGTGTGTGTGTGTGGGGGGCATTTGGACAGAGAGAACCTGTGTATCATTCGTTCTTTTCATATTCAATTGAGATTCCAAAATTGAAAAATGAAAAAAACGGTTAGTTATTTAATTATAATTATATTTTATTATTATTATATTTAATTAATATTATAATTATAATTCAGAATTCTACTGCTCACTCAAACATCTTTTAGCTTTGTCCCATATATTATGGCTGCAACTAACGATTATTTGATTAATCAAGAAACCTGTCTGTCGATTAATCAAGTAATCGTTTGGTCCATAAAATGTCAGAAAATATTGATCAGCGTTTCTCAAACCTAGAAAAGGATGATTTTCTCAAATGTCGTGTTTTGTTCAAAAGCTATTCTGTTTTAATGATTTATTTGTGATATGGAGCAAAGAAACCAGACAATATTCACATTTAAGAAGCTGAAAAATCAACATAGTTGATGATTAATTTAGTAATCGATTAATCAAATAATTGTTTCAGCCCTACCATAAATACACAAAAAGACAAAAAGAAACTCATGAAAATATATTGTATGTAGCTTTACCTTTTGTGTTCAGCCTTTAACGTCTCATAGTTGGTCCTGTGGTTTTCACATTTCATCCTCTCATCGATAAGCATTTTTTGCAGCTCCATCTCCGCTCCCCCCAGCCCAGCAGACAGCCCCAATAACGCTGCAGACCTCCCCATCCCAGGCTCCAGGTTGGGGATGAAATCCGCTGACTGGCCAAGGGTGGACGAGGTCATCTCACCTTTGCAGACAAGGGTCAGAGAAGGGTGATAAATAAAACACAGCAAAACACATATGTGTCTAGTCTCTATAAAAGCGGGGGGAATAAAGGTTATGAGTCCTCAGAGAGAAAGACTATCAGTGCTTTCTCTCTGTGTATGTGTGTGGTGCATATAGTGAACAAGATGAAGTCAGACACTGTTGACAGTAACCATGGTGGCTTTAAGAAGAGTCCCCAGCTACTCTCAGCCTCTCAGTAGTCAAGAGAAGACTCTCGGTCAACCTCAAGTGATTAGCTCTCTGGTTGCTGAATATGTTGTGGATACACAGACTGAGATTAATTAAAACTTACATTGCAGCCAAGCCATGTACCTAGTGCCTGGTTTGAGGATCAAAACTGTTTACTTCCGTTTCTTCTTCATTCCTCTTTCTACACTTCGCGTTTGAGAAAAATCTGAAAAGAAAACAAACACATGAAGTGTTTGGTTGGTGATGGTATTCGAAAATTGCTGATACTGCTCGTAATGCCTTTGATTCGAACAAGAGCCGCTACCTTAGATCTTCAGGTGTAAGCAAAAGCGGATTTGAATGTGGCGCTCTGTGGCCCACGACGTCAAATGCTAAGTAGCCTATTAGCTGCTTCGGTGCGCCCGTTATCGGACATACTCGGCCTGCCTTCGTTAACAAATACTTTGCACAAGCTGTCACTGCCACGGTCCAAACGTTACTGTTTCCTTTTTATCTAATCACACGTTACACAAATTACACTTAAATTCCGAGCGCCTTAACACGACTGGCAAGCTAGCTATAGCTACAACTACACTCCAAAATAGTAAACTTTAGCACAGCTTGATGTTGCTTACACACAGAGCTAACATGTACAAGCTGGCGCGCGTTTTCTTCGCCCCGAAAATGCGAAACGTGACCGTGTACAGTATTTTAATGTTTGCTATGCGTGTTAAATTTTTCTTTCGAAAGTCATTTACCTTTTTAAGCGCATGACTTATTTCTTTACAGCGTGTTGCCTGCGTTTCTAACGAACGCTAGCAGATGGCTAATCAGTGCAAACTACAAGCTGTGGGATCTTGGGAATATTTTCCCAGAGTGCATTTCTCGCTATAAGGTTTGTCCATCCATGGGTACATTTAATTAAATCCGCATTATTGGTCTAATTTGGCGCGTGCATATGAATACAATTCCCCAGTTTTAATGTTTTACTCGCATAAATCAATGTTTGATACATGAAACTAACCACATGAACTTAACATTTTAGTAGCCCCATAAAATGCAAGTAATTAATATATACATTTATCACGTTCCCAATACATAAATTTAGAAAAGAAAGATGTTTCAAATAAAGCATGAAGACTTAATCAGCGCCATGGTTTACCGTACAGTACAGCAATGTACAAATAATACTTACAGGTTAAGTTTTGCAACTAACAACATGCACAAAGTAAAATCAAATTTCACCTGAAATTCTGAAGTTACTGCGATCACTTGTGCACAACCCACTTTAACAAACTAAAGTGAAATCAACTCTTCAACATAAAAGTCATCACCCTGGCTATCAGTGGTAGTCATTCATTACCACATTGGGTGGTGCTACCAAAAAGCAGGACACAAACCATACTGTTGTGCCACCTCATTTTATTTAAAAAATACCTGCATTGCTATCACACATACTTTGATACTGTGGCTTGTAGATGAGACATGTACTATTGAGTGTGAAGTTAATTGGTTGGGAATGCTGAGTGACCGATTCTAAACAATTGTTTTCTTTATTAATAACATTATATTTTCCTCATTGAGGCATTAAATGTTTTTTCTTTCTGAGAGTTCACACTTACTTTAACTACTGGGTTTAATCCAGCCACTGGATTCTTAAACTTTAATGCGATGAACAAATGTGTCTTATCAGTTCAAGTCTTTAATGATACTGCACTTCATGTGAACAGCTGACTGATTAAAGATAGTTTACATCATTAATAATGCTAGACACAGTGCTTCTTTTGTCAGCAAAATAAATGTAACTGATATCATGAATGTTAGTGTTTCATTAACATTCATGATATTGATACACAAGTGCGGGATTAGTTCATAACAAAAACATTTAAAAAAGCTCTCTTACGAGATGGAAAAAGGTGAAGTAATACCTTATGGTCAACAGATAGGCACCAAGTACAGTGCATGGACACACACACACACAAACCTCTTCTGAAGTTTTTCCATCTTCTACCGCTTTATCTTTCACATAGAGACAAACAACCATTCACTCTCACACTCAAGCCTACAGTCAATTTCGAGTGTCCAATTAACCCAATCCCTAAATCTGCATGTTTTTGGACTGTGGGAGTAAACCAGAGAACCCAGAGAAAATCCCCACACAGACAGGGAGAACATGCAAACTCCATGCTGCTGAAGTTTTTCTTTGATTGAAATGTGTATTATTATTATCATAAATTGAGGAGTACTGCTGCACATTCCTTTTTAAGTCAGATAATAGGATTCACTTATAACGGCACTGCCATGCTGATAATCATAGATACATTACACTGGGATCAATGATTGTGACAATAGTGAAACTAAAATGTGAACAGGAAGTGATTATAAACTACATCCCATTAAAAAGACGATTCATATTTCAAAACCTCACCGTTTGGTTTCAAATTAGAAAAGTGATCAATGCTAACAAAACATCTTACCACTTCACAATCTGATAGACACATATAACATTAGCAGGTGGTGAAGTCAGCACTAAGGCACCATTATAGTTTTGAAAATATGACTCGCAATTGTAGCTCGATCAACATCATATCACATTTAACTATTGTTAACAAAGCATTTGTAAAATAGTCAAGTGGTTATATTTCCAATTAACATACACTATATATTTACAAGGGAATAATTAAATACATACAAAAATAACTTAACAAAAATATCTAAATCTAAAATAATATACAACATCTGAGTGGTGTTCATCGTCAACTTCCTGAGAGCACTCTTTCACAAAAATATTGGACCAAATGTTTTCAACTGGAGCTGCAAGAAAAAAGAAAATAAAAGAGACAAATCAATAAAAGAAAAAACAGTTTCAAGAATATATGGACAGAAACCAATTGTTTTGTCTGGTTACCTGTCAGCAGTGTCCTGGTCATCCTTGGCTCCGCTGTCTGCTTTGGATGCAGATGCTCGCAGTTTACTGTGATCTGAAAAGAAAGAAGAGGATGTTGAAGCAACTTGACATCTGTTAAAACAAAAATAAAATTAAAACTATGTGAATATGGGCAAACGGTAAAACAGCTTAAGCTCCTGCACCTTGAATCCAGCGGATCTGCGTTGCTGGGCCGTAGCCTTGTTCGTTCTTGGCAGCGATGCGGAACACAACAGCTGGTCGGTTGGAGGCGGAGCAATCTATGTGGGCATTGTCCAGGTGGGTGGAGTTAACCGTGCAGGACGTCTTGATGCCTCTGTAAATCCTGATGAAGGCCATCTGACTCTGACGCTCTGAAGTGCTGGAACGGCTTTTCCTCACTGCCATATACATGGAATACTCCAGGATACGGCCTGAAGAAGAGGCCGGAGACTCCCATGTGATGTGAACCGAATCACTGACCTGCAGAGAAAAGTTAGTTGTTAGGAGGACAAAGCTGAACTTAAAGGCCCCTTTGTGCGATTAACTGCGATTGTGTAAATGACTGAATGTCCTTGGGATATCACCTTGGCAATCTTGACAGCAGAGGGCGCTCCAGGGAAACCAGGTTGGCAGGTCTTGAACTCACTGATGGGGCTGAAGACCCCCTGGCCAAAGCAGTTGATGCCTGCAACCCGGAACCTGTAGGTCTGACCCGGATTAAGTTGCTGTTTCTCCCTGCCCTGGTAGTCCTGAGGTCCTGGTAGCTTCCTCTTGTGAAAGGGCTGATGGAAAAAGAAAAGAGAATAAGCAATAGATATTGTCAAATACAGATCAAATGAATTGAAGTAATGTATGGCTTTTACCTCTTTAGGATTCTGCAGTCGGTTGCTGACAGGTGAAGTTACCTGGTCACTGTCAGCAGGGAGAAAGTAGTGACCGACCTCAGAGAAGAGTGTTTTAAACACGCCAACATCAAACCACACTGCTTCATCTGGACTGTCAGTAGAGACAGGTTTGTCTGTGAAGAATGTTTAAAAACCGCATTTATCTTTACTTTGAATAAGAAACTTCAGTTTAATACTGCTAGCATATATGATTATGCATCATCATTACCTGACTGGTGCCGAGTTGAACTGCTGACCTCTGGTACTGATGTCTCCTGACCAGCAGCTACAACAAACACAATGACAAAGTTAAAACACAGATAAGGTAATTGAAGACTAAACAAAGTTTGGAGCTAAAAGTGTCCTGTGCCACATGTGTGAAACACAATAAGAAAAGAGCAGTGTTACTTCTAATGAACCTGCTCTCCCTTTGACTGTCCCTCTGAATCGATCACTCAAACAGCATTTAAGGGTAAACTCACTGAAAACAAAACTTACAGCTGATTTTTGAGTCTGACACTTCAGAGTCTCTCCGAGCAGCACACCTTCCTCCTGTTGTTTCTGTGGAGCCACTGGATGATTTTACTTTTGTTTCCTGCTGTTTCAGGGTGTCCTGTAATTTGAGAAAATTAAAGCAAAAGATCTTTAACTAGGAGACACTGTGAGGCAAAGTCAGAAGAACAGTGCATATTTGGAACTGGAGAACATACTGTATATATATTTTGAAGTTTTCCTTCCTTTTGTGAGCATACAAATAGAGTGACGAAAGTCAAAGTCAGTGGGTTTATGTACAGATGTGAGATGTGTGGTAGTCAGTCTGTTAGTATATCGGAGCAGGAATGTATGAACATGCAATAGTTCATAGCAGAGTTTAACAGACATATTTACCCGAGTAGAAGTTAATAAACTTGTCTCTTCTCTGTTAGTGGTTCCTTCATTTTCAGCTTGAGAAGACTGGACACCTAAAAAAATACAGAGTGAAAAACAATTGTACACCAGTTTTACAAACTGAAAAACATGTCATCTATGTGTTTTCATTACTTCTCTCAGCCTCTCTTACCAAGAAGATCTTTATTCACCACTTGTCCACCTGTTTGCTTGATTTCATCTGGTTTGGCAGGTGAGTTGCTGGTTGCAGTTTTAGGACACACAGGTTGGATCTGAAGGATGTAGCAGTCAGCTGCAGCCAGGGGGCGCCACGCTACGTGAAGCATGCTGACTGTGGATTTAATGAGTAATACTGCCTCTGGGGTTGCTGGTTGATCTGAGGACAGAGTACAACATACAGTACAGTGACGCTGTGGTAGTTTCTGTAAAAAAAAAATCAAGGCTCCTCCCAAGTCTCCTACAGAGACGAGGAAAGACTCCCTATTCTGGGAACTCATAAATAAAACAGGCTAGCAAGTGTGAGTCATTATGTCATTGAGAAGATTCAGCAAAGCATGCATCAGTGAAGGAAAATTATACAACGTTTACCCACTGCTTTTACAGCTGCAATCACTTAATTTTAACTGGACAACTATGGTGTAAATGTATGGTAAAAATCCAAAATCAATAACAAACAATATGCAAACGTACTTTGAACGTGACAAAGACAACATTTATTTTGTTGTTTATGTATTGATTTCATACGGCAATATCATACACGAAAATGTCAATTCTCAATTATCTTGGTTTTCTGAGGGAGTTCAAAGATTATATTGAAACTCTATTAAATTGTTTTCAATAAATTTAAAAAGGAATGTGCCTACTTATGCTGTGCTGCTATGAATTAAGGCAAATTATGTGGGATGGTCTCAGTCCAGAATCTGAGGCAAAACATTCAAGCAGTCCTTTAGCAGGTATTGATGACATTGTATTTAAGAAAGGAGGCCATTTGAGCATCCTTCCCTGACTTTGAGAAGCACTATATTATTTTCTTTTTGTATATGTTTTTTAGAACAACCCCTAGAACAAGTCCCTACCTGTCTCCAGGTACCACAGATCCTTGCAGCAGACCTGGTAGTTCCAGCTCTTGCGATATCCATCACGACCACTCCAAATGTAAAGCCTTGATCCGACGGTGGCAGCACAGTGGCCGGCTCTGGATTTGGGCCCACATGCATAAGGATCGTCACTCTGGGGTCCCTGACTCTGGAGCTGGGACTCAATGTCATCCTGCTCTTCTGGGCCCAAGTTCTGCCACCTCATAGTTTCTGTAGTAAGAGTGAAGTCGTTGACAGCCAATTGGCCAATTAAAAATAATAATAATAATAATAATAATGACGTGCATTTTAATTATAATTAAATCAAAATTGCTAAAATAATTTCATATTTATGGTGTATACTATCTGTAAAAATAGCCCAAAAATAATAATAATAAAAAAATCACTCACAACCAACAAATGAATTAGTGCTTACCCAAGTTGAGCAAATTTAAAGAATTAGTGCAAATCCACTTGGTCCCTGAAGCATTGTGATTGTCTGATTCTGGAACAGGAATCCAGCCTCCAAAAACATACATCCTGCAGACAGAGAGAGACACTGTTTTGTGTCATGGGGAAAAAAAAATCAAAGAAATATACAGTGGTGGCAAAAACAAAGAATCAATACTTGTTTCCAATAACATTGGCAGAGTGAAGGCTTCTGGGAAGTGGTATGCAGCCTTTTGTTTCAGGAATTGACCACACCATTGTGTCTGAAAGAGAGACAGATGAAGATCAGGGGCCTCATTTATAAAACTGTGTGTAGGTATGCCTGAAAAGTTGGCATACATACAAAATGCAGAACATGCTTACACACATAAAAACTGTTTATTTGTTTTTTTGTTGAGTTGTGGAGTGGCTCAGTGGTTAAGACCCTGCCTTGTGTACCAAAGACATCATGGTCGCAAGTTCGATTCCACCCCTGGCTAATTGTACTTGATTCCATTGTAAGTCGCTTTGGATAAAAGCGTCTGCTAAATGACATGTAATGTAATGTAATGTAATATTTGTAAAACCATGCGCCCACACGTCCCACACCAGTAGCCCTTCCTAAATCACAATCTACAGTGCCTCACAGTGATCCAACAGGACAGCACATGGAAGTCGGAACCAGCTCACAATCCATTCATCATCAATATTAATAACATAGTACACATAGTATAGAATAGCGCATTATCTAATCACTGTTAGAACACTCTTCACAATAAAAAACCTCTTAAAACGCAGTAAAGAAATTAAACTGAAAACATGAAAATATCACGAGAAGCACAAGAAAAGATATTTATGGAAAATTGACTCGCTTCTCAGTTGAAGCACATGAATTTAGATCCGTGCAAACGTAATCTGTTCTCTTGTTTACTTTATTATCCCTGAGAATGTGTCTGATATCAAAAGTATTTAATAATTACATTAATTAAACATGTTATTTAGTAATAAGAGACAGCTTGTATTAATTTCATTTTTTTTTTGATGTGGGCGTGTGTGTTTGGAGGCACATATTTCCGAATGTATCAGCCAAACAGATATTTATTTATTTAAAAATACACCTCATCCCTGTGAGCAAACAAAATCCCCAGGTCATTTAAGTATTTCAAACAGATATTATCCACAGCCATAAAGAGGTGGTTAAATAAGCCAAGCACAACCTGAAAGGTCAGTGTAAATCAAAAAAGTATCCTACCAAGATCAAGCTGCCAGAGGTCGTTCAACCGGGATCCTTGCATTCCTCCAAAAATATAGAGCTTTGAAGAATTAAGCCCAGTGTAGGCCACTGAGCTGTGAGACTCCCGTGCTGAAGGACCGCTACCTTTTGTATCTGGGATGGTCCAGCCTCTTGCACCTGATGCTGACTGAAGCTCCAGCTCATAAAAGTCACCCAGATACCTAAGATGGTAAAAATGTTACTCTTATTTAGGTCATTGGAAGCCTGTTTTGCATTTAGCAGTAATGGTTGACATGTACACATTACCTTGGTACGTTGCCATTGGGGTCTTCACTGTCATTGGCCAGTCCTCCAAACAGGTAACATTTATTACCCACAAGAGTGAAGCTGTGTCCAATTCTAGGGCAGGGAGGGGAACCATTCCTGGGTGCTCTGGGCTTCAGTTTTTTCCACAGCCAGCGACTAGCCTGGGTTACAATGGACAAAAGACGTGATTTAAAATGTTCTAAATCACAACACCAGGGTTACAATCACTATTCAGTAAATATGACGGCATTACCTGAAGTTCATAGACACTGTTAGTGTATTTGCCATATTCCACCATGCCACCAAACACCAGTATTCGTGTGCCTTCGCAAACAAAGCCATGGGCAGCACAGCCAGGTGGGATGTCCCCCCTCACAGCAGGCAGAAACCACTGCTTTGACACTGGAAGAATATGTATGATTGTGGTCGTATAATAAACACAGTATAACATCCTAGCTTATCCTGCCTGTTAAACAAGTGGTACAAATACACCTTATTGTGCAGTAGCAACATAAGCTTTATAGGCAGGAAATGCCTGCACATCAGTTACTGATGATGGTTCAAGCACAAGCCCTTCACCAGAGCCTTCTGTGGCTGACAACATCACCTACAACTGCAGTGCAGAAACAAAAATCCTCGTGTTACAGCAGTGTCACACACATAGCAAACAGTACAAATATAAGATATAGAAGTTAAGCTTTTTTCATACTTATTACTTGTTTAATATTCAAACATTTTAATATAAATATGATATACAAGATATACTTCACTGCTATACAAAGAATAGGAATAAAGTATTATTATATTATATTATATTATTATAAAGTATGGTTAATTAGTCACAGTGGTTGAATTATGTTCAGTTGTTCTTAGTTATAGCAAGATGGGCCAAAATATGACACGATGGGATCTTCTTTATCTTTTACCTCTCAACATAGCAAATAACATGGGTAGTGATTAACTGAAGCTAGCTAGTGAGATTCAGAAACGCCAAAAACTCACCTTAGTAGCTCGTAACTAACCCATATTACATTATAGCATTATATTATAGCTAAAGCTCCCAGGGACGGCAGTAAAGAGTAAAAGCTCGTATCAGAGAGCTTGTTAGCGTGGTTAGTTTCCCAGTCATTTGCATGCTAAAAACATTAGCCGCTAACTGAGCTAGCTAGCTAGAGTTCAGCTAGCGTTAGCTTACCAGTGTTGTAGACATGGAGGTCCTCTGCTATCCCCTCGTTTCCACCACCAAACACTATAATGAGCTCTCGTATCGCTGCGGCTCGGTGTCCGTGTCTGGACCGCGGTATCACTCCCGCCACAGAGTGCACTTTCCGCCACTGCGGCTCTTCTGCATCGGTGTTCATTTTCCCGTTGCAGGAGCCCAAGTTTGGCGCTGTAGGTGTTTCAAAGACGTGGGCGGGGCCAAGTTGGCCAACAGAGATTCAGTGATAGAGAGAGACATCTCACTCTGCCTTCTTTACCAGGTGTCGAAATGTAAAGGAATGTTCTCTATAAGAAACAGAGGCTATGTTGTTCCTAAATAAATGAAACATTACATGTCATTTAGTAGACGCTTTTATCCAAAGCGACTTACAAGGGAATGAAGCACAACCTGCCAGGGGTCGAGTTGAACTTGCGACCATGAAGTCTTTTGCACACAGGGTACCAGTCTTAACCACTGAGCTACCCAACCCTTCTATACATACAAACACTCTATACACAACTACTTTACTTTGAATGTCTTGTGACTAATCATAAACTTGCAGTTGCTTATTGTCAAAAAAAGGTTCTTGTCACGATACTTCTGTTACTGGTCACTGCCGTTGAGACTGTGACGGTTCCCATATAACGTATCTAATAATAACTGATCACAAATAACCACTGTTGATCATTGTCACATGTGCTTGTCAACGAGCACCAATACTTAACTGTGCTACACAGAAGACAATTAATACAAATATTTTATTAATCAGATTAAAACATTTCGTAAATTACTGAGATGTCCAAACTTTACTCTATGAGTGTATTTGTGTGCGCGCGCGTGCGTGCAGGAACCTCTCCTGCTGAGCAGTAAGACAATGACGTCATTGTCAATAAGTGTGTGTTTGTTACCTCTTCAGGACCTTTTCTGTCATAAACACTGACTTTGTCAGGACCAATAGTCCTCTTCAAGACCAAAACTGGTCCTAATGAGGTAGACCCTCATTTCAGAGTAACTGGTTAACTTTAAGGGGTAATATTTTATGGGCGGTTATGGTAAAGGTAACGCTTTGTTTACGAATGAACGTCAAATGAATGAACGTCAATGCAGTGTCCTAAGAAGAAAAAAGATACGCAAACCTATGTGTGTGTGTGCGTGTGAGAGAGGGGGTATTGTGCCTGTTACTGTTTAAGAGGCGTGTGATGAAGGAGTGCGTGTTGCGCGTGGCTGGTGTGGCTAGAGACCGTGCACGTGAGAGAGTGATTTAACTGAGGGGCGTGTTGTAGGAAAGACTCTCTCTCTCTCTCACTCACTCTGCGCGCGTGTGTGTTTACAGACGGGAATACTGCGCCAGAGGAAGTGCGCCGGTTCTCCGTCTGCGCGTCCCTACTTCCTGCTCAGAGGAGGGAGAGAGAAAAGCAGCGGATCCGCTTTCAGAAGCAGCAGCAGCAGCAGCAGCAGCATGGAGTCTCATAACAACACACACTCTTCCCCACTGTAAGACGAAAACAACACTCCCACAAAGCTCACGCCCGGGCAGACGGACAGAGAATCGGCCGCCGTCCACAGCTGGGTATGTGCATGTTTCCTTCTGTCAGCAACTTTCTAGAGTGAATTGTGCGCGCGCACGTGCGTAATGGAGAGAAAGAATCAGATTTGTGTTTGATGTTGTTGAATGTGGTGTAAGTTCACATATCCAGTCTTAACCTGAAAACCCATTGGGTAAAGTGTTAGTACTGCGCGTAAAAAACGCGCTACAGCTGTGCGTAAAAGGTGTCGAAGTTCCGCTTTGGCACAGATTTATGCGTAAAGTTATTACAATTAGGTTAAGAGAGATGATGAGGTAGTACATAATAAAAAAAAGTTTAGTTTACAGGCTCCTGGGGGGAAAAAAATCAGCCGTGGCTCCTTTAAAATCCAGTAGTAGACTTTCTGGTTTGTCTGGACCTCGCAGACTAATTGCCATGCGCTTCCGGATTAAAGCTGGCAGCAGACAACATCTTGAAAATGAGTCACTAGTGCAAAACAAAGAACTATTTGAGATCCAGCAGACCCCCTCCTTCAAACACACACACACATATATGCATATACATACAGTTGCAGAATATGGAGAAAATAAAAAGTCCTCCCATGGACAGTTGGGTTTTTTGCTGCTGGACTGAAGTCTGTCCAGAGGACACAAGCCCTACGACATTTGATATATTTACATTTGGAGAGGGAATGTGAGCTTATGTGGAGAGAGGGAGCCAGAGTTCATAGACTGTGAAATTCCCAACATGCAACACTGAGGATGGAGTGCACTTCCCACTAAAGACAGGGTATCTATCTATCTATCTATCTATCTATCTATCTATCTATCTATCTATCCGTCCGAGGTGTCACCAATAACTAACCTTAATACAAATAAAAAAGCTATAATATGAGTGTGTGTGTGTGTGTTCCTGGTGGTTCCCGGTGACAGGAAGTCCTGCCGCCCAACCTCCCTCAGAGGTAGAGCAAATCCTTTCTCCGGGTAAGACACCACTGAACCTGAATGACAGGAAGTCCTCATTTAGACAGACAGCAGGCACCACTGTTCTTCCATCACTTAACACACACACACCCATGCAGGAAAAAGGAAGTGAGGATATGGTTGGTTGGTTGTGTGTCTGTGCGTGTGTGTGTGTGTGGCAGCGGCTTATTGTTTGCACCACATGGACTTTCCCCTCTCTGCTGGTTGGTTTCCGTTCAGACAGACAATGAAACAGTGACAGATGCATTACTGTATCTTCACAGTGCTCCAGTACTTGACTATAGTGTTACTGTAACTACACAGCAGGTTGCTAGTGTGACAGTAACAGAAATCCTCTGATCCTGTGGTTCTTCCTTGTGGATGCAGGAGTACAGTTGTTGCCATAGAGATATCAGATGAAAGTGCAACGTCTCTACAGTCATATTGTCATGGTTGTACATCATCTATAGTGTGTTTATTATTACTTTTTTGTTGTTGTTTTTTTCCCTTTGGCAGTTAACAGTTTTGTGCTCCCCTGCCAATAAGGCACACATGAGTCAGAGAAAGCAAAGGAGACAAACAGACAGATAGATGTACAGACAATATGGTTTCCAGGTAAACACATCAGTTAGACCTGTGTTTGTCTTGGCAGTTCGCTGACCACATCCTGCTTTATCACCATGGAAACATTTGAAAACCATGCAAAGTCTGGTCTTCTCTCTTCTCTCTCTCTCTCTCTGTTAGAAGCACTATTCTTTAGTCACAGGCGACACCGGCAAAGTTTTTCATCAACTACTCATCTTCAGGGAAATGTGGAGTCTATGAATAATATATGAAAGAATGTAATTTGATCATGCTAACAGCCAGTTGATGTCTTTTGTAAAGGTCTGAGTCATCTGCATCCCAAAGCATGAGAGAACTTGAATTATAATCATATTGTCAGGCGATTTAATGACCCCTTGTGTCATATGTTGGTTTAATTTGTCGCCCTTTTATTTAAAAAAAAAATAAAAATACATCCTTAACAAAATTGAAATGGGCCAAGGAGTTGAAATGAGAGTGTGTGGAAATAATCACCAGCTGGATTTCACAGTCAGCGACTCAGAAAATGATTGTCTTGTAAGTCATTTAAACTGTTGTTGTACCTCAGGGGTAAAAACTCTAAATGACCTAGGGGCCAAGAGGGGGCCGGGGGCCAGTCAAATGAAAGAAGTCCACTGTTTGGGGGGAAAAAAAATTGCTGTTTAGTGATTTGATATTAAAATTATATATATCGATTCTCCATCATGATATTGCAAATTAAGAATATTCAGGATGATACTGCACACCATTTCAAAGTAAAAGTGTTTGCTTTGATTCTGTAATTCACAAGAAAAAGAACATTTTGTAAATGTAAATGTAAAATGAATCTGTAAATAACAAAAACAGACAGAAATGAAATAGAATCAATCTCTAATTATCTTTCTTTCTTTCTTGCTAAAACATGACAACATGTACACTTTTAATTAGTTTCCTGTAGACTGGCTTCATTGAAGTGACTGAACTTAATGACCTTTAGTGGACTTTAAAGCTGCAGTAGTCAATTATATTTATAGGAACTGAACCAACCAAAGAAAGTGCTGTGAGCCAAACAGCCACAAAGAGATGTCGCCTGACACTACAGTTCACACAGGCATCACTCACTGTTTGGATTTACAGGCCACAATTTACCAGCTAACACAGCACTGAATAAAGAAAACAGACACAGTTAGTTTGAGACATTTGTTCAAAAGTTGATTGAGCCCAAACTAGCTCAGAAACAAACACAACCCCAAACAATGCCAGGCATGTGATTGCAGATTTGTATGTCTACCGGTGGTAATATATCAAAGTAATGTTGACAGCATGTTAAAAATGTTAAAACCCCAAATTAGGACCACATTTCCCATCAAGCATACTTCCAGATGATGTCCCTTCCACTCTGACTGCAAAAGAGTAGATGCTATTATACTGTGGACTGACCGTGCGTCCACTCTAATTATGATTTCGTACATCTCAACTGTCGGTGGTTCTTTCCAGGTCACCCGTGTCTGTGGTGGTATCACCATCATGGAGAGCTCCATCACGCTCTGGCAGTTTCTGCTGCAGCTTCTCCTCGACCAAAGCCACAAACACCTCATCTGCTGGACGTCCAACGACGGCGAGTTCAAGCTGCTCAAGTCAGAGGAAGTGGCCAAACTGTGGGGTTTGCGCAAGAACAAGACCAACATGAACTATGACAAACTAAGCAGAGCCCTGCGCTACTACTATGACAAGGTATGCAACACCTTCTCCACTTCTTTAAGGTGTAAACCAGTGTATAGCAATGTTGGTTGTCTTCATATATATATATGTATAAACACATATATACACATATGTATGTATATATATATATATATATATATATATATATGTATATATATATATATATATGTATACATATAAGTATGTATATATATATATATATATATACATATATGTGTATATATGTATATATATATATATATATATATATATATATATATATATATATATATATATATACATATAAAAGTCTTAAAAGTCATCATGTTTGATAACATTTCATGTCTGCAAAGCCACCACTGAGAAAGTGGCAATTCATGATTTTTGAAAAAAGCAAATCCTCAATCACAGATCTTATATGAATGTTTGCAGAACATCATCAAGAAGGTGATTGGCCAGAAGTTCGTCTACAAGTTTGTGTCCTTCCCTGAGATTCTGAAGATGGACCCCGCGATGGTGGAGTTCGGTCGCAGCAGTGAGGAAAGTGCGGAGGCGACGTCGGAGCCTGATGCTGAAGACGAGGATGTCGGCGGCAGAAACGAGTACCTCCACTCTGGCCTGTACTCCTCCTTCACCGTCAGCTCCCTGCAGCAATCCTCAGAACCTCACCGGCCCATCAAAATGGAGCCCAGGTCTGATCGCCATGACGACAGTTCCTCTGTCATCCGGTTTATAACTAACCGTGGCCACTCCTCCCTCCCGCCCACCCCGCCCCTATCCACTGACACCTCACACTCCTCCAAGCTGTCCCCTGGACAAGTCTGCTCCTGCTCCTCCTCCCCCTCCCCGCAACAAAGCCCCACCCACACAAAATGGAGGCAGCGGAGTCAAAGCACAGACACTGATGAGTTAGAGCACAGTGTTCAACCCCTAAACCTGTCGTCGGGTCAGAGAGAGAGGGAGAGGTCACAGCGGACCACCACACCAGAGCGGAGGGGATTGGCCAGCAGTGGGAATACTTCCAAGAGCAGGAAACCCAGAGACTTGGATATCTCCGCCCCCTCCCTCCTCCTGACAGGAAGTGACTTTGTCTCCATCGCCCTCAACAGCCCGGCACTACCTTCTGGGTCGCTGACCCCTGCCTTCCTCACGGCACAGGTACATTCAATATTTCATATGCAGTAACTAAGTGCACACAGCAGTATCAAATTGTAGGTGTGTGACGAGAAGGGAAAGAGGAGGAGGATACAGAAATGTAGACGGGGAAAAGATAGACAGAGGTGAGTGGAAAGAAAGGAGGAGACTAAAGAGGGAGGAAGGGAGGGAGCGAGGAGGTTCATAAGTGAAGCCATATGTTCCTCAAACTCCTGATTCACTGGCAACAACATACTGACCAAACCAGGACAGTCTGACTACATTCAGGCATTCATCTCACAAGTCCAATCCAGATTGAGTAATCACACACTGGTGTGTGTACATCACAGACGGAAAATAAAAGTGTATGTTGAACCGTGTGCTCGTTACTCAACACGATGCAGTGCGGTCACGTGCAGGTTCTAACATAAACAAAGTTCCTTTTAGAATACAGGAACTTTTTCAAGAGCCTTTCTCGCCTCTTTTTACTTTGGATGACACACCAAAACTTAAATCACTGCTGGTTTTTTTCCCCTTCTTCGTTAGTATCTTGTTTATCTATCAGCGTGATTTGCCTGGTAATTCTGCGACAGCCAGTAAACTGCTTCCAAAAAGCACATCATAAGCTGATCCCAAATAAAAGAGCAAATTAAAAATCTGTGTTTGGTGAGCTTGGATTATGAGTCAAGTCAACTCAAAGTAAAGTGGTAAGAAATGGGTCTGAATAGAATGTTCTCATCCCAACGTAAAAGGCGAGAGAGAACAGATCATGTTTAAAATGTTTTAAAATGTGTTTTCCACAAGAAAAAAGGAGCTCCAAAAATGATTTTACTGTCCAATCATTGGCAATGAGATGCTGTGAAGCTGATGAACAACCCTTTATTTTGAACACAACTTCCTGCCCTGACAACTAACTTTCAAATGTTACGTAGAAATTGCATGGCTTTGTTAAATGGCCCAGTGGTTGAGATAAAGCAGCACTTGGCCAGATGCAAACCAGGAACACTGTGGTTCATGGTCAAGTCCTTTCAATCCTCCGCTGCCAGGTACAAGTGAAACTGCACATTTTAAATTCCGGTTGTTGCCGAACGACTAGTGCCGTGTGTTCTCCTGTAGAACCCGAGACAAAAACTATCCTGGTTAAATATGAAGAGACGGAAGAGAGAAGAAAAGAGATGTCATTCATTTTGTATGAGAGGAGCTTCCTAACCTACATGGAGTTAAGTCGTCCAAGTCTGTCTGTCTGGCAGACTGGAGTTCACTAGAGGGCAGACTTGACTTTGAGCTCTGGAGTGAGACGGACGTGAAAACTTCACCACAGACTGTGCGCAGCTCTCTGGAATCACTGCCAGAATAAACACTCTGTGAATTTATCCTCTAATACTTAATTTGGGGTTTTGTCTTTGCAGACTCCGTCTGGTCTGCTGCTCACTCCCAGCCCTCTACTCTCCAATATCCATTTCTGGTCCAGCCTGAGTCCAGTGGGACCTCTCAGTCCTGCACAGCTTCACAGCCACGCCTCCCTCTTCCAGGTAAAACCTTTTGTGTGTGTGTGTGTGTGTGTGCGTGTGTGTGTGTGTGTGTGTGCTACCATACAAGGTCCTTTGATGACTGCAGGAATTTCCTAAGCCCATTTATGCCCTTTTAAAGGTCCTGTGCTTAACCTTTAGGAGGATTTAAAGGTAGAAATTGAATATAATACCCTTATAAATATGTTTGCAAATGTGTTTCATTGCTTTAAAACAAAGCTCTGGTTTTTGTTGTATTTGGGTTTGTTTGTTTTGAATTTGAATTACTTATATTTGCTTTATTTGCAGCCTGTAGTTCAATTGGTAAATGGGAGGTATGAGTGGAGCAGTCCGCTGTTTATTACAATGCCCAGTCTCACCATTAGGTGTCACTAACTCTTACAAATCTGACCCTTAATGATTCAACTGAACCTTTAGGCAGTTAATCTGGTCCCAATCCCAAATTGACTGTATTCCCAAACCTACAATAGGACTCATTAAGACTAGTTAGGACCAGCTCCAACCAGAAGAAGACAGAACTTGCCAGTGTCTGGAGAATATGTCGTGCAAACATGATATTAATACAATTTATGAAAGATGTTTTTGAACTGTTATACAGTTGGTGGATATGTTAGTTAACAGAGGTTTGACATTTTGATGGTACAGTATGTTGTAGTATATATAATACAACACATATGTATATTTATATATATATATATATATATATATATATATATATATATATATATATATATATATATATATATATATATATATATATATATATACATATGCACAAATACACTGTTGTCCAGGTCAGTGTTGAAAGTGTTTTCCCCCAAACCCTTTAGGGAAAACTATATTCACGATAATGTCAGACTCCTATCTTCTTAATTAGCCTTTAAGAGGAAGCACTTTTTCTGTGTAAGACTGATTAAAAAAAAAAAACCTTCCCATTGAGACCTAATCTCTCTAATAAGTGCAGGCACTTGATAGTCATTTCACACTGCAGATTTACCTCCACAGTTGTTTTCACAGTTGTGACTCGTGAGGTTTTTGTGTATGTGTGTGATTCACCGTGTGCCACGGTTTCAAAATAAGCCACAGATGTTTCCGCTCTGGTGTAGACGAGAAGAGGGGGCAACTTCCTGTTGGCTCAAGGGGGAAAAGGAGAAGGTTTTTTATATAGATATATAATTTGGAGCCCCTCCCACCAATGTCAACTCTCTGCCACACGCACACACATCACTAGTGTAGCATAAGTGGGTGTGCTTTTCGTTATAAAGACATTTTTGTCATAAATCAATACATTTCTACACTTTGTTACAAAATACTGTAAAGTTTAAACTTTAATGTTATTTAGAAGATAAGTAAATAAAATTAGCCAGTGACAAAAGCGACGGTGCATCCAAACGGCAGCGCTTGTTTATCTTGTCACACGGTCATCACACAGACACTCGCAACAAATGATCATCAGATCATCAGATTCAACCACAGACTGTATATAAAAGCCACCAGGGGGCTATTTAGAGGAAAATAGACAATAAAGCAGCTGGCATCAGTCAATAGAAACCTGACATCAGTGAATTTTTATTCGTAAAAACTACCTAGATGGCGTTACAATTATGAACCTAAAAGATTCACAATTTAAGTTTGTTTTGCAACCAGATCATCCATCCATCCATTTTCTACCACTTATATCCTCGATGAGGGTCGTGGGGGTGCTGTGCCAATCTCAGCTGACATAGGGCGACAGGCGGTGTACACCCTGGACAGTTCGCCAGTCCATCGCAGGGCCACACATAGAGACAAACAACCATTCACTCACACCTTCGGTCAATTTAGAGTGTCCAATTTACCTAATCCCCATATTGCATGTTTTTGGACTGTGGGAGGAAGCCGGAGAATGCATAGAAAACCCACGCACATGCGGGGAGAACATTCAAACTCCATGAAGAAAGGCCCAGAAGATTATATCCATTTTTTTATATAGAGCAGCTAACCATGTGCTGTATTTTATTTATAGCAAGGGAGAAAATACATAGAGAATCAAAGATGACATTATGTTTTGCGATGTATTTCACTCTGTTTGGAAGTTATTAAAGTAAAACCACACTTTCTTTTGTATCTCTGACCAAGAAGTCTTACATGATTCCCTCACACAAACATCACAGAGTGAAGCCAAGTTACTGTTATGGAAAAACTGATTTTTCAAAGAAATATTTTCTGGGTTCTTTCCACTTTAACTGTAACCATCTCTCCTGCAGTTCCCCTCACTGTTGAATGGACCCATCCCAGTGCCTTTGCCCAGTTTGGACGCTCCCAGTCCCCTGCTGTTGTCTCCAAGTGCCCACAAGTCCTGATGTCAGCCTGAGTCTCATTAGAGAGAGACCCGGGCCAAACCAGACTGAGCCGGTCCAATTCAGCACAGATCAGGACTAAACCAATCGGCCTGTGTCTCTGATGAACAGCAGGCTTTGGCCCAAGACCTGAAACCTGTTTCTTTACATTTACAATATGAAGAAACAGGAGCTTCACTCGGAAGCTTTGCTCTCTGAGAAGAGTATTTTGCATTTCTCCGTGTTTACTCGAGTTAAACTGCTTTACTGTTTTTTTCAGATTCTCGTGATCATGCGCTTGTCATCTCATATTTATCTAATCTCACGCCACTTGTTTCAATCTTGTGTGACAATACAAACATCATGTTGTTTTTTTTTAAATTTCACTCACACAATGCAGATCAGAGGAAATACCCCAATGAGACTATACTTATAAATGGTTTGTATTTAGGTTATTAATTAGCTTCTTAACACTTGGTAAATCATTAGTAAGATGCTATAACACATTAGATAAAATTGCAACAATGATTTGGTGCTTGCCAAATTGTGATCTCATATGTATGTGCACTTTGAAGCCTTTGATTTCATAGCACTGGCACCATTTATACCTGTCATAAATGGATATATTTATGAGTTACACACTTTTATAACTGCCGTAGGAACAAGTATGTAAATAAACAAGAACCCATTCTTCAAATTTGATGTGGTTCACTGTTTACAATTAAAACACGTTTGCCATTTATAGTAGTAACTTGATACGATTGATAGTGAACAGAAACAGGAAATAATAAGAGCCCAGACCAATGTGTGAAAACGTACAACTCCTATATGTTTGTTAATTATTTCGTAAAATGAATTTTAATTTTGTTAATTATTCGTAAAATTATTTTTAATTAGCCAATTATAAACTATTTATAAATGTTTTCTAAGGTAGTTCTTATGGTAACAAAAAAGGGTTTATTTCTGTCTTGTTTGCATCACCGGAGATGAGTGAGTGGAATTTTTTGTCTGAATACAAAATATTCACTCACATATAAATATCTATTTTACCCAAAGTGTAACATTTAGCAGTTTTTCTTATCTTTTGGGCAGAACCAGTCTGTTCTTTCAGCTGCCGTTTTGGACCAACATGTTTGTACAGTAGCCCACAATGGACAAACTAAACAGAGTTTTGATGCCAAGTGAAGGCTTCATATGTTCTCCATAACACTTGGAAGAGACGAGTGAGATGAGAGATATACAACTTCAACATGACACTTCACCAACACATTTTACACACTGCACCTTTAAGCAAAACCTTAGCAAACTGGCTGCTGGCTATAGCTTTATATCTTATTGACAAGCATCTGAGCCAATAAGTCAACAATCCCAAGAAATTTCAAAATCATCCAAATTTCATCATATAACTGGGAGCAGATTTGAAGGATTAGACGCTACAGGCTTCATAAGCCAGTAAAGACACCTTGGTATGACTTTATCTCTCATTTTAATAGTTTGCAAATGTGAAATACAGTCAATCAGCGACATCACATTAACTCAGCTTGCATTCCTACCTAATCTATCATCTGGGGATGTGAACAAATGTGACAGGAGATGATGCAGCTCTAAAGATGATTGTTATTTAAGTCATTTCACACAAAAACATTTTGTGACGACAGCTTCACTGACTCCTGGCAGAGCACCTGCTAGCCAGAGCATTCACAGCGCTATGGAAGTCCTCCTCGTGTATCTGTATCGCTTTGATTTGATCTCACGTGTACTTGACGCTGTGAACATTTATTTACGTTGCCGTCTCTTGCTTTTGTTTTTTTAATGCACTGTGATTTTACACCTTATTTGTACCAGCTGTGCCTTCAATAGTGTATGTAAATGTATGTATTAAGCTTTAAACAAGGTTGTAACAGACATTCCAGGTCTAAATTGCACAAAAGTGTTTTTTGTAAAACGGTTCCTGGTTATTATTTTTTATATAAAGAGATTAACGGAAGTGTATTCTCAGTGATTTGCTTGTTTTATTTAGAAAGAAGTTTTTTGGTTTGTGTTTTATGTTTAAATAAAATGAATAGCTTGTTCATTTTCCCAGATAGACGACACACTCAGAGAATGACTGCTGCACAGACTGTTTATGAAACAGATTCAATTTACTTTCAATGGTTATGAGAAATAAATAGTTCCAGTAAAAAGAGTCACACACCATCTGTTCATCGGCAGCTCAGTGTTTCAGAGAGGTCGTGTTCACAACACAGCAGGCCTTCCATGCATCAGGCACACACTCGTACAAACACACACACTCGCACACACGCTCGCGTTCAGACATGTTCACATAAATCCAGGTCATTCATCAATTTGAAAAAAGTACAGTTTTACAATGATAAACATTTAGCCATTGTAGAAATCTCCTTTCATGCATGTTACTGCTGTTGCTGTACAAAAAAAGTACAATTAACAGAGACACAGTTTGAGGTTAATAGTGGAATAATCTTTCATCCATACGTGTAGGGCTGCGTATCCGACTTCAACACGTTTGTGGTATGGACTGGGTGTTGAATTTCCTCTGTATTACCAAATATCAAAAATGTGTTGTCACTCGATATCAAATTGTTGATCTAATCAGTGTGAGTGAGCCAAAGAGTACGCAGCATGATGATCCAGCAAGTAAAGAATTCTAACAAAATGTGTGGTGTCATTTTAATACAATTGGTATCAAAAAAGTATTTTTCAGGAATCAGTATCACAGTCCCAATATAAATATAGATATAAATAGTATCAAAAATTTGAAATCAATATCCAGCCCTATTGATTACAGGGGAAAAAAATGTAAGCAATGTCCTCATTTCAAAGCTATGTGTGGAAAACAGTGGTACAATCAGGCCTTTCAATATGGGATGTCTTCTATTATTTTCTTTCTTCGGAAAACATGACCATTGACTGTAACTTACTTTGTGGCAAACTGTAATGAGCTTAAGTATAAGCTCATCTATTAAGCATTAAAAATAAAAAATAAAAGGTCAAAGACTGAACATTATTGAAAAGACACCACAGTATATTTATGTGAGATTATTACACCATTCACCGCAAACTGTGTCCAAGATGTTCATCACACTGATGATCTCAGTTATTAATGACTTTATCGAGCTTCAGTTGTGCTTCCGGCACTTTTCCAGTATGTTCTACTCAAAAGGAGAACTTTAAAGTCGTTGCTCAGAAAAAATCTTTGAAATTTCAACTGAAGAGAGCTGCAACATCAGGAGGAGAATCCCCCCTCAGATCTTCTCACACTGTCACGTAGGCAGCCCGTGATGGTCAATGCATCGCTGGTGATATTTAGAGCAGAAGCGTATTGATTTTCATTGCTACAGCGGTTTATGGCTTCTCCATAATGATCTCTCCTTGTGTGGCTCTTCAGTGATGTAGCTCTGCAAATTTAAAGAGTGAAACTAGTCTCACAACGTGTTAGCTTAGCATTAAATGGAAATGAGGAAACAGCAACTTTGATTCAGTCTAAGAAACCAAAAAATCTAAATCTGCCTTAAAAAAAACAAACAAGCTAATTAATACTAAACGTCTTTTTTAATATGGATATTTTAATGGCACATAAATGAATGTCTACATATAAATATGCCAGATTATAGCCATAGGCTAATTTATGTCTGTAGTTGCTGTAAGTGTAAAAAGGTTGTGGTTTTACAGACCATTTTTTCTATACACTTTCGTTATAGTTTGTTAAATCTCAGCAAATCCTATATTATGCAATGTAGCGCAATACTGAAAAATGAGATTCACTGAATTATTTTTGCAATAATTGTAAAAAAATAAATGCTTTAACATTGATAAATGACTGCCAAACACACAAATGAAAAACTTACATAGAATGCCTGGAAAGATGTATGCTACCCCTTCAAAATAAATCACTAGAACTGTATATTGAAGAGCTAGATATCATCTTTAGGTTACACATGTAAGACACGTTTAGTGTTGAATAGTCCTGTGGAGAAAATTCACCAATCGCCTGCTTCGCACAAAGAAAATGGACCGAGTTGAAAAGTCGCAGAAAAATGTACATACCACTAAATTAACCACGGAATGCAAAGCCCACCACACGACTGTAATGAGGTTTGAGTGATCTGGGGGGGGATCTCGCTCCTTTTATTTCAGTAAACACACAGTCCAAAGTGAGACTTCTCAACATGCTGCATCTGTAGCAGCACCGTCAGTCGCAAACAACACAGAGGGCAGGTAAATCTTACATTTCAATTTGAAATCTTTTTTTGTTTCCATCTTGTGTACAAAAGCTGGAGAGAGAAAGTGGTCCGACGCCGAGTGGAGAACAACCATTTTGATTTTTATCATACCACCCTGATCCCGGCTATCCCACCCCAACAACCGTGCCTCCAAAAAAAACATGCCACAATGACACTGTTGTTTCACAAGGAGAGGTCAAAATCACAGATACAAAGCACAAGTCTTAATACTGTTGGGTAAACGCGCCCGCGACGAGGCCCGGGTCCCTGATTCCAAAACACCACACTGAAGTGCAAGGTCAAAACGAAGAGTTAAGAAATCTCCGAATGCACACAGAGCGAGAAAGTGTAGCTTGCATAAAAACAAAAAGAAAGAAAGCATTGATATCCTGGCAGTTTTGGGTCTGGGTATTTACAGAAGGTTTGCTGGCTTCCTGTGGGAGAATACATGACTTCCTGTTCGGCTCTGTTCGGCCCTGTTCGGCTTTTTAACTGTGCTTTCTGTTCGTCTTCCCCAGAATGATTGAAAAGAAGAACCCAAATTTGGTTTCAGCTTCACCCACTTCGATTTGACTCTGTGCTTCTTTAACCTTCAGTTGAAAAACCCAGTCCAGTCCAAACAAAGTCCTGCTTTTTTTGGTCCTTGGTGAATCCACATAAACGCAGCAGGACCAAGGGGAAAGAAGGGAATCCTCCTGTCTCAGTCTGTCTCAACTTGGAAATGCTGTAGAGGTCAGTCACGGAAGCTCAAAGAAAAACAAAAAATAACCTCTCAATATATATATGTGTGTGTAGATGTACATATTTATATTAAAAAAGGAGGAGAAACTGAAGCGGTCTCCATGCACGACAAGAACAACAACTTGGGTCACAGCGTCAACAACATCAGTGGAAACTCAAACGAAGCCCGAGAATAGCAGTCAGGAGAAAAACAAACCGTAACTTTACCGACTGCTCAACTGTGCATGGCGTCTCGAGTTCACATCATGTATACACACACACAAATGCACAGGCGTGCGCGCGCTCACACTCACTCACACACACACACACGGTGTGTTAAATAAAGACAGTAGTAGTTTAGCAGCAAAAAAACATCAACCTCATCCCGAGCCCCCGTCCCAATAAATAAACACAGTCTCCAAACACATTCAACCCAGAGTCACTTGCTCAAGAGTGTGTGTGCGTGTGTGTGTGTGTGTGTGTGTGTGTGTGTGTGTGCAGGTAGCTGGAGGGGTGTCACTCTGAAAGGAGGTGGGCTCATGCAAGAGATCGCTGGGGATTGATGAGGATGATGATGAAGTCGGGCAGTCGTCCGTCCTCTCCGTTGACCTTTAGAAGAGCATGCTTTGCCTCCTGTTGATCTTGCCATTACCTAGAATTTGAAAAATACAACACCAACAATGCCTTTAGTTCACATGCACTGCAAACAAAAGTTGATATAGTCTTCTGGTTGCAAAACAAACATGCTTTACAACTACAACTATATCTAGCAATTGTACGACGGAGTACTGGGGACAAACTGTAAATGTAATCTTTCAAGAATAAAGTGGTAATATGAATAGAATAATGTCGTAATATTAAAAAATTCATAATTTTACAAGAATGACGTCATAATTTTACGAGAATAAAGCCTTTATCTCATAATATTACAACTTTATTCTTGAAAGAGTACCGCCTTATTCCTCATAAGATTATGACTTTATTCTCGAAAGATTTACATAAAAAAAATCTTCACTTTGGCCCTAATACTCCATCGTACCATTAACTCATCAGGAAAATGTTTACTGAAGTTGTAAATCAAGTGAGAAGTAGAATTTGTTTCTTTTTTCCATCGACATCCATTCACATTGAGTTATTTTTCCCACCAGAGGT
Organism: Solea senegalensis; assembly: GCF_019176455.1. NCBI lineage: Eukaryota > Metazoa > Chordata > Actinopteri > Pleuronectiformes > Soleidae > Solea > Solea senegalensis. The sequence goes on along the minus strand of NC_058023.1, from coordinate 24,413,654 downwards.
GTTGCCCCCTGGTGGCTAAATGCTACTTCAATCCCACTTCTACTGGTTCATTTCATCGGAAGACTATGCCCAGTTATTATATACTGTCTATTATAAGTTCACTATGTGTAACTTTTTGTGTTTGTTACACACAGGCTACCTCACCATCTGGAGGTGTGGGCTTTTCAACACATGGGTGTCAATGCATTATGGGTAATGTAGGATTTAGTAAAAGCTTTATTGTCGGCAGATTTTGAATTTGGTATTCACAGACATAGATAGAGCATTTATACATGTATAAAAAAATAAAAACCACTGTGCTTTACAGAGGTGGCTATTTTGTGCTGACATGTTAAATGGACCTTTAATTTTACAGCTGGAACTACATTACAAAATAATAATCAGTGAATTACAGCCCCTGTTGCTTCTGTCTCTTGTGAGTCTCTAAACATTGTGGAAGTGAAAGAGAAGTGAAAACGTGAACAGGCAGTGCACAATTGTATTTTAAGAAATAAAATATGATCTCATCTATTGATGCACGAAGCATCATCACCCACCTGACTCTGGGTATGAGGGGTTCCTGTAGCCAGGGTCTTTCTGCAGCTGCACTTCTTTTAATGTGAATATTGAAACGGCTGTAACACAGAGGAGAGCTTCAGTCGACGGCAACTAAAAAACAGCAAAACAATAACAACAACAACACAGCAAGAGAGGACAGAGAAGAAGACAGAGACACAGATTGATTGTCATATTTCTGCTCTATTTACTCTCGTGCAGTGTGTGGACTCTCATTCCGAGCTGCCTGAAGTGAGGATGCTTCATTGCTTCTTCGGCTGAAATCCTCCTCTTAGATTCATACTGCGAAGACAAAAGACAGGAAATGTCAATGCTGGTGGTGAGTAGCTGTGTGTCCACTGTCTAGTCATGGGATTGTCCAGAAAGCGCTGATAGCAATGCACCTCCTGCTGCCCAACACTGGTACTGAAGGCAAAACATTCTCCCCAATCTGACATGCTATAGACATAGTTTTCTATGCGAGATAAAAACAATTATACACTTTAAAGGGTACTCAAAAGCACAAAATGAAATAGCCAGCTGCTAACTGACTATTTAATGAGGAAAACTATTCAGTGCACAAAAGGTCATACGATTGCACTCCTTTTATGTTTGTTTACATGAATTATCAAAACTACATACTAAGGCTAACACAAGCAACACACTATTTATAATAATCAAGATATTGTCAATAAAAAGTATTTTTATGAAGAAATGTTGCATTTCAATGATTTGGAATTGAAAAACATGAGTTGAACATGAGAATAAAAGCACAAGGGGATCTCCAAAATCTGGCTGGACGAATTTGATCACAGTGAAGTGCATTCTGGGTAATAGAAAAGAAGCGAACACTCACTCTGAGAAAAGCCAGCAGCAGCTCAATGCCTTCACCATCCAGCCTAGAAGAGAGAAAAAGAAGAGCAGCAGTTTATTGTCTGCACGCATCAGAGGCTGGAGGCTCAGGGGAGGAAGGAAGGGGACAGTCATCACTGAAATGTTCCACAGGATTTCCTGCTGGTGGTACACACCAACACACACACACACACATCACAGTACCTGGGAGCATGGTTGATTAACGGTTGTGGTTTATATTTGGGGAAGTTATAGGATTTGAACTCGTCAATGGAGGAGATTCCAGGCCAGTTCTCCTCTGAGGGTGTGCCTAAAGTAGACAGCAGGCACTCGTTATAAAAAAAAAATGTGGGTGAAATTTTTGGTTGCCATGACGACACTGCCTGACAGGAGTTTCTCACCCAAAAATCTGAAGATGAGGTGGAGCTCGTCCTCCACTGTGGAGCCGGGGAACAGCGGCCGACCTGCAGCCATTTCATAGAATATACATCCAACGCCCCTGCAGACACACGCGCACACAGCATTTCAGCACTTTTTTGACGATGCTTTGTGTATGAAATGTTTTGTTGATACAGATAATAACAAAACTTCAGCTGATTGGTTTTGATGATCGTTGATGGTTTTGGACTGTGCAGTTGTATTAATTAACTGAATTTAGAACATAGCGGCCAGCCTATTTCTGTGTTGGTGTCAACCAACTACAACGGGAAAAAACGTCTTTTCCACCATTTTCCCTCATCACTGCACATCTTTGTGCGTTTGTTGTTAAAAGCTGCACAGGTACACGGTGGGTTTGTCACAGTTTCTTAACTGACAGCTGCTGCATGACTCAAGGCTGGTGAAATCTTCAAAATGTCATGTCATAATAATTTTGCTCAAAAGGCGTGCGTTTGCTGCAATCTGCAGTATGACCATTAGATGTCACTAATTCTTACTAATTCTAGACTTTTAGTCAGACCAGCATCTTTAGAGCCTGCAAAATTACAATATTGAATTTAGAAAGAGATAATTGTATGAGCAACTTAATAATGACTCCTTTGAGTGTACCATAAAGTGTAAAACAAAAACAAAATATTAGTGGCAAGTTTGTTGTAAGTTTCGCACCACATGTCGATCTGTGTTGAATACTCTGAGGATCCCAGCAGAACATCAGGAGGTCGGTACCAGAGTGTCACCACCTCATTGGAGTAGGTTTTGGTTGGGACAGACTTGGCTCTCGCCAGACCTGAAAAACCGTAAGCACAAACACAAAGGAAAGTAGCACTATATCACAAAAGAGGAAGTGCAACCGATATTGTAGAATAACAGGAAATAATAAAATGCATTTTCCTTCCTTTAAGGACAAATGTCCACTAGACTAAAGACACCAGCAGTTGCTGGTCCTCATACCAAAATCAGCCAGTTTGAGTTCCCCTCTCTCATTGATGAGGAGGTTCTGAGGCTTCAGATCCCTGTGGAGAACTTTCCTCTTGTGACAATACGAGAGGCCTCGCAATATCTGGAACAAGAAGATCTGCAGGGACATGAAGAAAATATCCAACATTTAATCTTAAGGGTGTTAACTAAATCTTTGCTCAAATATTATGTTATGTATATCACAGTACATAACAACTTATCATAGTACATAACAACTACACACTAAACAGACGAGGAACAAGGAGGTGGTAGATTGTTCATACCTTCACATTGTGCATGCTCATTATGTTCCCACAGTCATCCATGTACTGTTTCAGATCCTTGTCCTGCATGAAAAGACACCATCAAAAAAAGATGCAAAAAAACCCCCAAAATCTAGGACAAACATCTTGACATTCTTTTAACTTTAACAAACAATAAACTTCTTCCACACTCCTCTTTACTTTAACACAACCTTAATGGTGCAGCAACATTTCCTTACAAGACAGAATTAGATGCAACATTTTCTGTCCCTTCTGGCTTTACATCACTGCCAAAACACTCTAATGAGTCATGAGCAAGGGTTGTTAAGACAGAACAAAAATGCTGCTTTTGTCCTTGATGACAGTTTAATGCAACATGCTATATTTTCACATTCAGCTCATCCTTCCATGTGACATATGTGAAGCTCTCCAGGGAAAACCTTCAAACGTTGAGAGCACAGGGGAACAATGAACATTACTCACCAAGTACTCAAATACGAGCGTGAGGCTCTTGTCAGTGTGAACAATGTCGTGGAGCGTCACGATGTTGGCGTGTTTGAGGTCCTTCAGTAACGACACTACAAAGACAGAGAAGGATGTTTACAAAGTGACAGGAACACGTGTCACGTTTTAATGACATATAACCCACAACGTGACTTCAACAATCATTAAAATGAGACAAAAGCAGCTTTACCTTCTCTGATGGCGGTGCACGGTGCTCCTTCCTCGTGCTCCAACCTGATCTCCTTCAGTGCCACCAGGTTGTCCGTAAGCTTACTGCGTCCTTTGAATACTGTGGCGTATGTTCCCTGAAAGCAGCATGGGACGTTTATTATGTTACTAGGATTTATGAAGACGAATTACGATACTTTATTTAATAATACTAATGTGTTGGATAGCACTTCAGGACTCACCTCTCCCAGTTTGTCCAGCTTAATATATGTCTCCAACTTCCCAAACCCAATCTCTGACTGAGGTAAAGGCAGACAGAAGTCAGGGTTAAACAGAGGTATGATTACTAATCAATAAATACACACAAGTCTATAAGGACATATGTCATTTTGGTTTCAGATATATGCACTAAATTAGATTTTCCTGCTGACGAACAACTGAAATGGTTCCAACATCTTGTGCAACTGTTTCTGTGTGTATGTGTTTCCAGTGGCGCAAAAATACAGATTAAAGGTCTAAATTTGTTTCAGAGACACTGTCACCAAACCTGACGAGTACAGTCAATGTGGCAGATCAAGTGACTGTGAATCAGTGCCTGAAATGACTTGAATGAATTGAAAGTTACAACTCAAATCCAAACACACAGACAGGACAAGTATATGTTTTTTGATTCAGAGTTTATATTCAACAAATTGTTCTTGCTTAAGGTCTGATGTCCATAGGACACATTTCCTTTGCTAGCACAGACACACACACACACACACACAGGCACTGACCAGCGAAGCTCGGCGGGAGCGCCGGCTGAGCGGCTGGTCAAAGGGAGGACTGCTGAGCTGCAGCTTCTCCAGGTAGCCGTCAGGGATTCGGATGTCAGCTGGCAGCGACAGACGCTTGTTGAGGTCCTATGACAGACACACATAACACAAATAAACACAGGTTAGAATTGAGACACACTTTAAAGCTTTGACATCACTGTGGTAGATCTGGAGTGTGCAGTGAAGAACTTCTGAATGGAAACACAGAAATTATCAAACCAAAACAGATCAGATAAGAGGAGGAATGTGATTTGTATGAACAGCTTCTGGTGATCTTTATTTATGTCATCAAGTAGGGCTTTCTTAGCCCTATCTTGGTAAACTCGCTCCCAATATTTCTTCTCAGGAATGGAAACAGAAATATCTTTTTTGGAAAACTCTGGTAAAATTTGCTATACATTTGAATGTAAACCAGGTTTACATGGTGTGAGGCCTGTTTCAGCAGTGTGTGTGACACAAACACACAGATTGGCTCGTCTGATAAAATGTGAAAGTAAGAGATGGTGTTTCATAGCTTGACTGCAGTAAAAAGAAATTCTAAGCACAACTCAGATTAAATCATAAAAGAACAGACAACAAAGTGAGAATCAAGAACAAACCATTCACACGTACAATGCTGGTTGTCACTGTCAATATTAGTGTCAGCCTCGTGGAAGGTTTATTATAGCTTTTCTTGGATGACAAGTCAGAACACAGAAAGATGTCAAACCTCTTCAATGTAGCTAACGTCCTTCAAATAAAAGCTCAAATGTGTATCCAGAGAGTTAATTGAACGTATATTTTTGATTCTGCCTATCAAGGATCAATAAAGGTAAGATGTCAGTCAGTCATCATCTAACCGCTTTATCCTCCACCAGAGGGTCGCGGAGGGTGCTGTGCCAATCTCAGCTTCATCGGGCGATAGGCGGGGTACACCCTGGACAGTTCGCCAGTCCATCGCAGGGCCACACACAGCTAGAGACAAACAACCATTGACTCTCACACTCACTCCTACGGTCAATTTAGAGTGTCCAATTCACCTAATCCCCATATTGAATGTTTTTGGACTGTGGGAGGAAGCCGGAGTACCCGGAGAGAACCCATGCACACACGGGGAGAACATGCAAACTCCATGCAGAAAGGCCCTTGTTCCAACCGGGGCTCGAACCCAGGTCTTCTCGCTGCAAGGCGAGAGTGCTAACCACTACACCATCGTGTGGCCCCATAAAGGTAAGATGTTATTATTTTATTTTATACCGTCTAATCTTAACCTGCTAAAATTGTATTTTTAAAATATTATACCAGACACTGAGTACAATTTAAGCCAGATCATTTTAAAACTGATTAAATAGATTTTTGACTTAATAATGTTACAACTCTATTTTATTCATGCATATATATATATATTTTATATATGCAATAAAAATGTGTTTTTGGTCGGTCATTCATTTTGTCTCAAGAGAAAAATGATATTCCAGATTCCGAGAGGAGAAACAAATACTGTGCTGAAAGAGGTCAACTGCAAGATGGAAAAAGGCTGCTCAACGTTGACACTGAGTCATACAGTGATAGCACACTGTGCCCTTCACCCCCTTACTGACAGATTACTGCTTCATTTAAAAGTCTCATAGCAGCAAAAGAACCTACTTGAAAAGCAGTGCAATTACACTAATGTAACAGAGATTACATGAGTGTCCATGTGTTTGCCAGGTCAGTGGGTGACATGCATTCTTGTTTCATGCTCCTACAAGTGATATAACCTGAGCAAAAATGGGTCAGTATAACAGTGTACGTGTGCAAGAAACATAAGAGGATGTTATGAAGATTGGTTTCAATATGAACAGTTTAGTCTTTGGCCAGCAGGGGGCAGGAGGCCTCCAAGTTAAGAGGCTCAAAACTTTCAGTGTAAAACTCCAGTGTTACAAACTCAAGCAAGATGAATATTATTAATTGATTAAAAATCAACATTCAATAGCTTGTTTAAGTGCAAAAAGGAAAAAATGTTTCAAAAAATTCATACAGAAAAAGCAGAAGAAAGCAGGATAAAATAGCCCATAACAATCATGCAGGTCATTATCATATCCTTCTGTCCGTTTTATATTTGCTAAGCGTGACTAAGTGACTATGTCATGTTCAGCCACAGGCTATCAAAGCCAATTTATCATCTTTGTTTCAGTAAGCATTAAAAAAAAGCTTGTAAGAGCAGTTTTCTGGTCGGAAAAAACGAGATGTCTGCAGCCAGAAAATACAAACAAAGGTGAATGCCTTTAAAAAGCTGTGGAATATTTTTTTTTAGTTTCATTAAAATTTTCATCTACTGTTAAACGGGCATTTAACAACAGTATATATGGTATACTGTAATTATATACATCTTTAAAAGAGAAAGAACAAAGGAGAGTCCTATACTAGCCTACTGTTGAGCAGACATAAAATCTGTGTGTTTACAGGACAAACGGTTACACTGCTGCCAGACTCTGCTGCTGTCCTCAGGGAGCAGCAAGCCTGTTATCAGTATCATGATGCCCCGACATCAAGAGCCCATTAGGGGATGAACGTTCCCCTCCCCCGCCCCCAATTCTGACTTAGATCTCCAAACAGAATGAGGAGGAGGAGGTGAAGAGCAGAGCAGAGGGAGAAGAAAGGGTATAGGGTAAAACACAGCCTTTCTTGCAATTATTGCGCAGCTTGTGTACATGTGTGCATGAGCGTCTTACTTCCATGGAGATCCGCCGATGGACTCGGTTCCTCAGACAGACACCGGTTGGAGACTGAACCTCGTCGGATGAGGTTCCCGATGCCTGGTCACTCTCCCCGTCTGATCCCATCTTCAAGTTCTCATGTACAATATCTGACGAGGCAAAACAATTATGTATAGTAAATGATTGATACTAATGTGACACTTAAGTCTCCATGTGAGCATTTACAGAGGAGAAAGAGACAGAGAAAGAAAAGAGGAGGATGTAATGCAACATTATGGATTCAAGTTACACCTAAGAGGAAAAAAGCATTTACTATGCATCTACTATATTAAATGTTTCATTAATGACTTGAAACACACTAATACAAGCATAACTATAATAGCATGGTAAGACGAAATGCATTTTGTCCCATAGAAAATTGCACTATTATACTATTGTACTGACTATTAATGTCATACTTTAAGCTAAATAATGACATGTGCATTTTTTATTAATTACAGCTGGACTAAGTTGACCTGCAACTACTTGACAAGGACAAGTATCATTATTATTTTAATTATTAATTCATTGGTTTGTTGATTTATTAGATAAATAATCAGGTAAGGTTACTCAACAGCACCTTCACTCACCACACACATAAAATAGATGATCCACAGTTTGTGTTTTTTTGGTTACAACTTGGATTTGGGTATATCAGGTAATGATCACAATCATTTTGACGTCATTTATCATTTAAAAGTCAAATTTGGCATGGTAATTTGCATAAAGGCAACACAAACAAACAGAGGAGTGAATGTGACATGGAACTGGGGATGAGTCAATCCAATACTCCTTATCGTTATTTGTCTGATAATGGTCAAAATCACAGGACTGGAGACCAGAAAAAGAAATTCAATACAACATGTAAGATGTCAGGTAAATGCTTTCAATAAGTACAGACAACAAGTTGTAAAGAGAGACATGTGTCACCAACACCATGTGACCAGTATATGAGCCTCATTAGGACCAGGTTTTGGTCTCCATGAGGACCACTGGTCCTGACACAGTCAGTGTTTATGCCAGAGAAGGACACCTCTGTCTTTCTGTCATCTCCTCTCAGACCCTTGTAACCCCCGAGGCCAAAAGATTAAACACTCCAACCTGCTTCACTTCCTCAAGGGCTGTAAAACTACCAGTACTACCACAGCAGAGCAGGAGCTAATGCACTGATGTGCAAACCACATGTCCACCTTCTTTTCCACACACACACACACACAGTTAATGAGTAGCCATGGCTGAGCGGTTCTCTGTCATCACAGTGTCAGCGCCTCCTACCATGCAGTCTGTCATCAAATGGAGAGGCATCGAGCAGAGAAAGGACGGGAGAAACAACTCTCTGTAAGCTTTCGGTTGATGGGTCTTAACCGCTTATAATTATTCCATGACATGATAATCCAGATGAGTTCACACCGAAAGATTCATTTATTTATTTTAAATAGTGCAGATGTTCTAAAAAAAATGCAATTTTAATGAACACAACTCTCCTTCTCCATTCATGCAGCCTTTTTGGACTTGACTTCATAAAGCACTACTTCATTACTCTGTGGTGTGACCGCAGCCCAAAGGCACACTTTACCGCAGAATGTGAACCTGTCTGTGGTCATCTGCTTAAAACCAAAAGTCTGCTCAGAGTATAGGAAAAGCTGATCCACTTTTAGAAATTAAATGTTTTCAGGATTTTCCTTTTGGACTGGTTTCATTCTGCTTCTGTTTGCATGTCACTCTGCTTTTCCAAAGATGATTTGTTGTGCGGTTTCTCTGCTGTTTCTCTGTCTGAATGTTAGTGTTTGGTCACAGTGGAAGAGCGTGTTATACAGCGGGTTTTTAAGAACAGAACAGAAAACACTTTAGGGTTTGCAAACTGCTAACCGGGAGGGGGGGGTGTGTGTGGGAGAGACATGAGACAGAAGAAGGTGAGGGTGGTACAAATAAAAATAAAAAAGGAGGAATAAAAAGGGAATAACTACAAATTGTTGCAAGGTTTCCAAATGGAAAGGGGGACAAAATGTCCTTATTTTCTATCCTTTCACTATTTTACATCCAATTCATTCACACTAACCTGTCTCACACTTCACACTTCATGTGTTTTCCTTTCTTTTGCCTGCACAGCCATCTCCGCAGGGCGTCCCTATTTATCATATCTACATACGCACACACTCATTGATGCATTCACGTACAACAAACACTGACGCAACCCCCAACTTAACTGTCAACCATGGAAGGATAATTAATAATTTGTGAGTTATCAGTCCTCAAACACGTTTGCAAGGAAATTGGGTCATTACATTCTTTTTGGACATGCTTCTCAAGTGCTGCATCACCGAGCACCTGGCTCAGTGACAAGAGACCCTGAGGATCTGTTAATGACCTTCACTTGCAGTCTCCTTGCATTAATAATGAGGTGTTTTGCATATATTCATTTTAAGTGATGTTAGCTTACAGGACAGAACCATTTTTGTTGTGGGTTTGAGTGAATCTAGTTCCAGGTAGTGTTAGCTTGATTTCCACTTCCGTTCACACTAAGTGTCAAAAAATGTGAGGTTACTAAGCAACTAAAATCTGGGAGCCTGATGTTGCTGCAGCTTCACTCGTTTAATTAATGCTAGGAACACAAATCACACCAAGGACAAAAGATTTCCAGCACCACATTCTCCTCACAGCAGCTTTGCTACTTCTACCTACGTTTTTGGCTGGAGTGTGAAAAGACTATTAAAAACAATGTGTGCGTGCATGTACTGTGAGCTGATGCATTTATGCTTATAAATAACATTTACTTTAATTTAATATCCTGATGATGTTACTACAGGAGGAATGGGGAGATCAACATCAAAAAGGGCAATCCATTGAAGTGTTGTTGAGCTATTTCAGTCTGAGCAAAAAAAATAAATTACTGAGGGTCCCAGACTGATCTATAAAGCCATGTCACCAGTCAGGCTAAAAATAAGATTCAAATTTATGAATACCACTGAAGTGGTTATGTGCCCCCAGTCTATTCTGGGCACTACAACAGGCTTTTATCAATGCAGACAATCTGACCTGAGCTAGTGTGAAAAAAACAGGTGCTATTCTGAGTGAAGTTAAACATGATCCATCTGTCTCATCAATGCTTTGATGCTCCTGTCCATGCCTGAACCTACAGTACATGTGAGAGCAAGGCTAGCTTGATTAGCATTGGCGGGTCGTGCCAATTTACTTGGTTTAGCAACATTGTGGTGGGCAGGTGTTTGTGTGCTCTGAATGACATCATAGTGTGGACAAGGATGAATGAATATGTCCATTTGGATGCATTATCATAACATGAACATCCAGTCTCTCCAAAACAAAAGGCGCTTGAATCACAACAAAGAGAGACCAAGACCATATTTTTTGTGAAGTATGCCACTTTCCCAACTATATCTTTACATGAAAATTTGATGATTTTTAAAACTCTTTAAGACCTGACTTCTTGAAAAATCTTCCTGTTCCTATTTTCTTTTTGCAATTGTTTTAATGAATGCCACATTCTCCCTCCTGACTCTGTACTTTCTGTCAATTAACACCCCACAAATGACTTATTTCCACCTACTGACTTTAAAACAATCTCCCACCGAGGATCAATAAAACATTTCTGATTCTTGATTGCACTCTGACCACCCACCAAATAATCTCTCTTCCCTTTTCCTGTCACTTCTCACTCATATAAATGTTTCTTGCCTCACTTTAAAAACCTCACCAAATCGTTTTCACTTCCCACTTGCTTCTTTCACTCCACATATTTCGCCTTTCCCCTAGTCATTCTTTGTGAAGTTTTCACAGGCAGTAATCCATCTCCCTCTATTACTTCAACACATTCCTTCACTACCTGCACTTTTCCAACTTGTGTGCTGCTTCTCTAGAATCTGCAAACGATCTTATCTGTCCTACTTTCACTTCCACTCACATACCTCTCCATTATCTCCTGCCATTTCATATCTTCCCTCATCTTCTCTAAGAAAACCCCCCAAAATTCTTTCACTTACAATGTTTTCACCTTCGCTCATCATTTCTTAATTTCTCAACAGCAGAACCCATGTTATCTTTTGTTTTACCTTTTTTTCCCACAGTACTTTGAATCTAATTCTTTCCCCATAACTGTTGTTCCTTTCATGATGCTTTGTTAATCAGCACACAAAGTGAAGCAACAGTAGTGTGGTACATCAATGTCCTACTTAAATGTCCTGTTTTTAGATCCATGTCCCTCAATCTAGGCCAAGTTCCAGTGTGGGGCTAACCAGCCCTCGAGTGTATCACAAAAAATAGCTAAGAGATGCAACAATCAGGGTCAATATAAAAAGTGAAAGGGCGTGCAGAGGGTTGGGCAGGGGGATTTCTTCACATATGAAATTGTGTGACTAAGCATTTTGTTCTTAATATTTCCTTTTTTGTATAAATCCACATACATGTAGTGAAATGCAATGTCACTACATGATACACATATTGGACAACTGCTAGCAGCACTGTCTATGTTTTTGTACTTTATATGTCCCTATAAAAATGACATCCTGGGAATCTAAAGAAATATGTAACACTGTCAATCAGTGTTGGTTTAACAACTATGGCAAAAATGAAGTATAAGTGGTCATACTTGCTTGTGAAATTAAGAATTAAAAAGATGTTGTTAATGTCTATGATCACTCTAAATTAATTAGTAACCATACAGTAACTGGGAAATCTGGGACTAATGAGAGTAGAAGTTTACAGCCAAGCTCATGATGCTGAAGTTGTTGCAATGATGACGCTAAGTGAGACTGATGCTTACCAAGTCTAATATTTACTGTGGTAGCATTGCATTGACTGCCACAAACCCATTTAAAAGATCTTGATTTATTTCAATAATCGTGGAGATGGAGGAAAAGTGAGAGCATCCAAGTTCCTGAAAAAAAGCCTGAAAACTTAAATTACGGTACATTTACAACTCCCTGCATGACCAGTTTTTTTTTTATTCAGTTATCATGTAGCTCATGATTTTCACAACTACAAATCAAAGACAATGGGAGTCAAAACCACTCATGGATTTGGAGCAAAGTAAAAGAGTAAATAAGCCAACTGTGCTGTAGATATGGCATATCTGAAGGGTTTATCATGTTTTGAAGATGAAAATCTGTAAGCAGGATTATAGTGATTATTTGTGTGAGGATGAGGTCAACAGAGGACCCAGTGAGGTGAGGTCTGGAGTAACTAAATGTTAGGTACAACACTGCACCTAATTAAAAGTGTTTACAGAAGCTGAGTATTCCAAAAACCTCTGCAGTGCAGATTCCACAAAAATATCTGGCTTTACTTGCCTAAATATTGCAAAAGTCTAGACTGTGGTAGATCATGATACTCATATGTTGTTCCCATGAATCATCTCATCACCCTCTGGTCTGGTCTGTCCTGACCCGAGCTCAAAATCTGATGCTGTGATGAATCATTAGGATCTTCTTTCTTCCAACCCTAAGGATGGAACTCTGTGCTGCAGACCGAGTGTGATGAATTGGTTCACACAGGAAGCTGTGTAATTTTTGACTGAATCCCCCATCCAGCTGTCACGCCGATGAAAACAGCCCTTCTGAGGGCGAAGTGAAAAGGGAGAGACAGCCAGTCACTCTGGCCCAGTGAGTGTGTTTGCTAATATCAGGAGGAGGACGGAAATCTCAGGACTGTGACACGTTTCCTATTTGTTCCCGGATGCCATCTGCTCTCCCACTACTCACTTCCTTCCATCAGTGTGTGTGTGTGTGTGTATGTGTGTGTGTAGGTGTGCACACATGCATGTATCTCACCAAGTCGACTGCCATTACGTGGCATAGCCATGAAGGACCCCAGGGTGCCACCAATGACGCTGTGTGGCCGACGGAGGGGGGGCTTCTTGAAGGAGCCAGTGTACTGGTGCAGGAAGGAGTGCATGCTGTGGGAGGTGGGGGGGCGGCCGTTCCTCATGAAGGGCTCTAGAAAACAACAAGAAAACAACTGGCAAACATTAACAAACATTCTACAGCTGCATGAAAATAAACAAAACACAAGACTACAATGAAAATCAACATTAAATATCAACAGCTTATTACACAAATTAAGTACAACATCCTTTCTGGTAAGCAAAGGTCACCGTAGTTCAGTTTTAATCTGAACTCCCGACATAAGAAGTCACAAAGGGACGGCCCCATTGTGACTTCTTATGGCGTGACAACACAAAAACTCTCTGTGAATCTGCTAACATTTTTTTTGTCGTATCTGCGTTTTATCCACACAGAAACTGTGTTTCAGGTCTCAGAGTGGAAAAATCTCAAAAGACCGACCTAGTGTAGACCAACCAACACACTACTTTGGGAAAATGATAATCCCACCCCTCTCTGTTATGGGATTATTTGCTTCATGATAACACTTTCTTTCCTTCATCGCCCGGGCTTGTTTCATTCTGTCTCCGTTTCTGTGATTGTATACATTGTAATGTATTGTTGTTAGAGGCTCTGTGTGTCTGTCTGTCTGTTTGTGCTTCCGCACTTGCACTTGCCAATATGACCAACAGAGGCCGACAGAGGCTTGTTGCGTGAATGGGGTGAAGTCTGCCATCTCTGATTGCCTTGTTGAACAGGAAGTGATTGATGTGTGTAAATTAGCATATTACAGATGCAGATTACAGATACATGGATGAATTTCTTGTCTCATGTCCGTAAACACTGTGGAACTGATCTTTATTGTTACATATAACTACATGCTCAACACCTTCAAAGAAAAAGCTCATTTACATTTACTTCCATTGACGAGTGGATAGGGCCTAATTATTATACACTGGACCTTTGACAAGTCTTATAAAGTAGGACTCAGCAGTTTTGCCACCATATCTGCCTTTTACATGTTCTTTAGGTGTCTGGTTTCTTTACTCACTAAAACACAAGCACTCTCTGTCTAGACAAGTGCTTCATCTCAAAAACATTGCAGTTTTCAAACTGAAACAGGACCGGCACCACTTCTGAAGTTTGAGGCTCAAAAGTCCTTGTATAGTGTGGATGGGAAACCAGGTGTAAACACAGCAAAGCAGGCTAAAATATTACATAACAAAAAGAGAAGTTGAGGAGAGAATGTTTGCCCTTGTGTGTTTGTGTTTCATCATATAAATTACCCTCTCGCTGCTATCTGAGAGTGTTTGTGTGTGTGTATGTGTGTGTGTGAGCAAGTAGCTCCCCAGTACTTACTCAAGTTATATAACCTGATAGAGAGCTACTCACTGGAAGTCTATTACAGCTGTTACTGACATGCTGAACTCTCTCTCCATCCACACCCATGCGTCATAATTAAATACTCCTGAGAACTGCTGAGATACTGAAGCCTCTGTGTGCATGTGGGTTTTACTTGCCTGCCATCAGACGTGCACAGGAAGAAACTGTAAAAATCTGAGCAGTGGAATTTCCTTCCCTGGTCTGAATGTAGCACTGATTCTCCACAAACATTAAAACTTCATAAACATCACTGACCAATTGTACCCGGGTTTATTTAACCGTAACTGTAGTTCTTTCATTAACTATGTTTGACACATTTTATCCGATTAATGTATATTTTGAGGATTTTCTTTGCATGGTATTTTTAAATTCTTTTTAATAGCTACAACTTTTTTATTAACATATTTGTGATGTTCCTTTTATTCAAAAGGCGATTTATTTATTTTTATTTATATGTTTATTTCAGTTATGTCAGTTAGATCAATCATCATCAGACATCATCTTAGTGTAGTTCACACAATTCACATAACCGAAAGGGAAAGCGGGAGAAGCAAAAGCTTATCTAGTCCCGCCCCCATTACCCACAGTATACATATTTTCAGCGTACAATACATAATTTCATCATACTAATTTTTTCTTTTTTCTTTTTCTTATGACAGTTTGACAAAACATGTTTCAGCAGCAGGTAGCACTCAGAGATGCAGTCTCATCATTATATATAGACCCTTTTTATATTACTAGGTTGCATCTGGGCATGTGGATGGCATTTCATGCAACATAGATGTAATTAAAACACAAAAATTATGATTTTGATGTCAAGGGGACTTTAAAGGTCATACAACACAAACACTGACCGTTGTCCTGAGTGCCGCCATCCTCAATGGTCATTTGCTCGGCCAGTTCAGACAGGGACTCGTCGATTGTCTGACTGGAGCGGAGTGTTAACGACAGGCGCTTCTTAAACCTCTTCATTTTCTCCATAGCAGGGCAGTGCAAAGCCTGTAGAGCACAGAAAACATGCAATCTATATTCAATAATTGGTAATGGAATGACACACACAATGACTATTGCAAACAACATTAGCAGTGATGGTTTGGTTTGTCTGTGGTGTGTGTGTATGTGTACAGCTGAGGATTCTAGAAACCTTCCTACTGTCCAAAAAATCTCAGCTCATGAATAAAATAAAACTGCTTTTAATTCAATATTCATTCACTCTGCAACTGCTTGAACAGTACATGAATAAACCATGAAGAAAGCATGAATAAAGGATGAATATCACAGACTTAAACACAGCTGTTATCACTTACACCTCACATTCACACAATCATACACTGGAAAGATTAATAAACCCTAACTGGATGAAGAGTGACTCAAATCAGTCTAAGGAAACACAAACACTCTCACACACATACACACATGCGACTATAAGCAGATGAGGGCCTCGCTGCGCATGAGTGAGTTAGCATCGACGCAGCAGTCATCCAAGTCACAGGAAACACCTTGCTCAGTCTGCCTAAGGCCAGGCCCTGCTCATTGTGTCGCTGCAGTGTTAACGCCCCATGCAAGCGTGTGTGTGTAGGAAATGCAATGAGGAAGCAGCAGCAGAAATGCCCCGCCAATACCTCCTGACCCACAACTCAAAAAACACACTGACCCCAGTGTCACTGTTTCCCCTGTCCCTCTTTCCTTCTCTCTCTCAAGGTCATTATCTCAGTTCATACTCATGAGACACCACCATCTGCCACACACACACACACACACCCCTTCCTTGCTTAATCTCACACTAATACAGTTAGTAAGACACAACTACAACACACACATGTAACTATAGAAACGAAAACAGTATGTAGTAAACTTCTCAAATCGGAATCAAAAATGCTTCTTATCAGCTACAATAACATTCAGTCGTTGTACACTACAATTTCAAGAGAGGTTTTCAACAGTGGGTAATAGGGATAAATACACGATGATGACCTGATCCATCTAAGTCAAGGAAATCATTGACAGAATAACAGAATGAGAATGTTATCGTTGATTTGAGTCTAATTGAAAAGGTTTTTTGAAGGACTAAAGCAAATTTTGATTAGTAGGGTCAGGAAATACTTTAATTAACTTTACATTATGTAATGTTTTGGTTTAATGTTAAATAACTAATTTATATAGCAGAGGTGGTTTCATTTAATTTAGTTACTATAGCTTAACCCTAGTGCAACCTTTAAAAAAAAAACGTGCACTCCTATGACTTTTTATTAAGCAACATCATATTATCAACACTTAAACCCGTTAAATACTTTTTGAAAATGCAATTACACAATTTTTACATCCACAAAATAGGAAATATTTTCCAAATACTACACGAAAATAAGAATTACTTTAGAGGTATAACACAGCTTTGGGTGTGACACTGATTACCAATGGCAATGCTTTAAATACCTAAGGTGAATAACATGAGTCTTTTGTTTAACACAGTGTATTCTAATTGTAGTTCGTCATAGGGACAGAAGTCAGTATATTTAAATGAAACAAACTATACTAATTATGATTACCAGTAGCACAAGCGATATCAAAACAGTGATTTGATATCGCTTTACAGTATACCAGGTAATATTAGCCTAGTGAGTAAAGTAAGAGCACTTCTACTGCAATCAAAAAAACCCACATCTGATTATGAAGCAGGTAAAAAAAAAACAATACATAATAAAAACAGGAAATTATCAAAGCTAATCAGCTGACAATCACGTTCACCAAATGCAACAACTTGGACTTCAGCCTCAAAATCAACTACAGAGACTGAAACTAAGCTCTGCATTTACTGTGAGACGTTATGCTGAGTCTTGTGACTTGCCATTTATTAAGTTGTATCCAAATATAGGATTCCATTTTTCAGTAAAGCCATCCTGTAACCTAACGTGACCTAACCACAACTCAGATCTTAGACCTTAACTGAACGAGTTTCTCAGAAATTAGGTTCTGCCTCATTAGGTCCAGGTTTTCCGTCTCCATGATGACTACTAGTCCTGACAAGGTCAGTGTTTATGCCAGAAAATGTCAAGCACAAACACAGCAGACGATCAATCAGATGGCAGGAAATAACAAAAATCCAGCTCCTAAAAATCACAACACAAATGTGAAATGACTTCATTAGAAAACACTTTCACACAAACACAATTCTCTCTGTAATACATGCACAAACACACTCACTGTATGAGAGATAAGTGCTCTTTGTCTCCCTTACAGAGGAGGAGTATAACAAAGCACAGTTTTATCTCTGCAGCAAACCAAAACAAAGAGACTCATGTGACGTGTGTGTATATGAATCTGAGTGTGTGTGTGTAAAGCATGAGGCACATGAGATTATGTGAACCAGGAGGAACTGGAAGAAACAACTGAACCTATGATTTTCTCTCTTCTTCTTTTTTCATCACCAGCATCCCCAGAAATGTTCTTGCAGACACATTTTGACCCACATTCCCAACAACCCCCACTCCATCATTCCTATGCACCCTGCTGGATGCCTCCCAAATGCATTGTGGGTAGTCTGGAGGAGAGAACTTCAAAGGGCGAGCAAGGGGGAAAGACAAAATGCGACATAGTCCAATTAAGGGGCTAATGATATCATATGCGCTCTCTCTCACTCACTCAGTCTCTCTCTTTCTCTCTTTCAGACACACACACTCACTCACTCACTCACTCACTCAAACACCACATTTCTACTTCCTTTCCTAGTTTTCCGTTCTTCCTCTCTCCCTTCTTTTTTCCAGTACAAGAGTGAGGTAATGTGAGGAAAATGTGGCTTAATATTCAATGCTGGTGGGTGAAAGTGTGAATGTGAAGAGGAGAGGAGAGGAGGGAGAGAGAGAGAGAGAGAGAGTGTGGGAGCGGGAAGAACAAGGACGAGGAAGAGGAAGGCAAAAGGAAGGAATCACAGAAAGAAAGTGAGGTTCTTTTCTGTGAGTTGAGCCACAATGGTGTCTTTGTGTTTGCTCAAGAGCCATGAAATCACCCGAGTGACTGCAACCATGTACAGTACTGCTTAGAGAGCAAGAACAAAAGCCACTGGTGGTGATCCAAGTCGACCTTAAAAGGGAAAGTTGATTTTTTTTTTAAGTGTGGTTGTATGACGCACCGACATATTATCAACACTGACTTTTCTGAGCACACAACCGCTTCCATGTTGGGCAGAGATACCCGGCCAGAGCCTGTCAGGACCCAACAGGACCTGAAGGGTTGGGCTGGGTTTGGAGAAAAAGGTGTAGTTTTAGTGAAACTGGGAGCAAAAGGAGATAATTGAAATGTTTTGTTTATTGCTTTATTGAAAATAAGGTGTAAACAATAAATTAACCAGATGCATAACAAGTAAAATAAGTGTTATTAAGTAGAAACATTTTCTGTTTAGAACCGGGGTTTACTGTTTAGAACAGTATACTGACTGCAACACAGGCTGTTCAAGCCATACACAGTGGATCCTCTCCTTTTCCTCCACAACTACTCAAAATAAACCAAATCCAGCTCTTCATAAAGTTTGTTTGCCTGTGTAATTTAACATTTTATCTAGTTGTAAAGTACTGTAAATGTACCCAACTACTGTGTTCCCAAAATCGAATTACACTTAGTCATAGTCACAGGGCTAAGTTGTTATTATGTGCACCCAAACTGAGAAGATCTGGAGGTTTAAAGTTTAAATGTAGTCTCTCAATAATGAACTACAATGTCATGCAGTGCTGGCATTTACATTTGGGTTAGAAATGCAAGAGATATCGGTAGAAAGAGCTCCATTGTTGTCCAAAATTAAAAACATAACAGTGAACCACAGTGTTACACTAGCTCACATGTTTCTGCACAAAGAATACACAACAAGAAAGTTCTAGAAATATTCTCTCACCGTTAGCAGCAGCAGCTAACATTGAACTTATCCCAGTTTTTGATGTTTGACTCATCAGATTAGCTCCGCGCCAAACAGCCTCCACGTCTTTGGATTTACAGCATCTTTTCTCTTTTTTTGCAAACTGTGTGGTCATTCATTTCTCCTTTATCCATTAATGTCTCAGTGAGCGACTACTCCCACATTCAAAGCCTGCTAGATGCCCACGTTGAACACCACACAATGGAAATCACAGTTTCATAAGAACCATGTGACAAACATGCCAATCAGAGCAGTGAGGATGAAAGACTAAAATTCAACCAAAAGAAAAAAAAAGCTAGAGGGCTAAATGTGAGCGCACACAGGTGTTCACATTTGATTTTCCTGCATTTACACATGTCTGGCTTTAGGATAGGAGGTGGGTCTAATGTTTGCACTGCTTCAGGCCCATTTGCATCACTGCCCTCACAAAGAGATCACAGCAGCACACACACATACACCAGGGTGTTTCCCTCATATTGCTGGTATACATTACAAGCAAAGCAAAGGCATCAAACAGACCAGGAGCATCAAATGGTGTAATCGCCCCACAAAGCCTGCAGGGTGGAGGAATGGTTGTATCTGATATCTCTCTCTACCATAACTGTGCGACCTGCTTAAAGAAACAATTTCTGGACAATTTCACACTGAATGTTTCTGTAAAATCCTGTATTTAAGAATGGCTTTTCCATTTTCCACCAAATGAATATGTCCCAGTTTTTGTGAAATGCATGAGCCTAAATCCTGTGGTCATGCAGTTTACAACCCAATGAGGAAGAAAATTCAATTGGCTAACTTGAAATCCAAAAACATTACCTACAGCCTTATTACGTAACGATTACTGCCGTTATCATCGCCTTCAAGCACTGAATTCAGTTGAACCCTAGCGAGCAGGGTCACAAGCATGTGCTTGTGTGAAAAGAGCACAAACAAACAAAGCATCAGTGCTGCTGTGCAGTGCAATGTGGGTGATTTCCAATGAAAGAGCCTTTGTTTTAAAAAAAAAAAGGAGCTTCAGCATGACTGAGCCAGAGGCACGAGCTGAAATAACCCTGTGTGTCTGTGAGAGCACAAAAGACTGTAATGTTAATATAACGACATTAACAATAACCACAAGAAGAAAGTACTTTGGTTGACTACAGGAAGAGAAGAGGAAGAAGGGGAGGGCAGTTTCACAAGCTTTTTCAGGAGAGTTTTAAAGAGAAGCAAGACTGAGTTGGGACAGTTTTGAGAATCTTGTGCATTTGTCAAATTACTGGTTCAGTGACAAGATCAGACACTAGAATTACCCAGGAGCTCGCTACTGATGGGTAGTGACCAAAGACAAACTGGTATCAATTCAGCACCAATTCCCGATACCCAAGTATCAATAAGCAAACTGGACAAGTGCATTTATCGATATTCAATCGCAACTTCAGAATGACTGGAAATCAGTATCAACAGGACCTGAAGTATCAATAAGTGTGTATCAATTCAGTACTAATGATACCATCCTTTTGTTTATTTCATAAATATTCACAAAGCAGCAGCTATCACTGGTGCAAGAAACTCAAAATATCTCAGACTCCTTAAGTCAAAGGTTCACACAATTTAAATGCTATGATGCAGCATTAGGCTTCATGTTCTGAGTGACACTGACACATCTCACTAAAAAACCAAAAATGTGAACCTCCGATGTGGTGCTGGATAAGACAATAAGACATCGCAAAAGCCTAGGCTGTTATTCCACAAAATGTTGGACAGGGCTAGAAGAGCTGCTACCCCAAACGTAAATTATTAAGAAGTTGTTGGGAAGGCAAGGTAAGACAGAGCATGAGAATGTCACTTAGTATGCTTACATGACATAAGAAAAAACAATTTATTGCGGTACTCAGACTAAAGTTAGACTTTTAAAATGTTAACATGCCTGAAATTATTCACTCAACTCAGACACCCAGAGTTGAACTCAATCTGACCTGGCTGCTCTGCACATGTGCCACAGTTCCCACCGCTGACAAAACGATGTGTGAACTTTGCACTGGTAAATTATTTGGAATGACAAGGAGAATGATTCTGTGCTCGGTCAGCTTGAAGTATAGGATATTTTTAAAGTTCATGGATGACAGGAAGACTTCGAAATGCACTGGGCATGATGTTGCTTTATGCCCTCACAACAACCAGGTCTCAGATTTGGCCAGAAGTCGATCACCTGCTTCACTCATCATCAGATAGTGGTGTCTCCAAACGGTAAATCATGCCTAATGTCATTTGAGCATTACAATGCACGTTATCTACTAACGATGGGCATAAAGGAAAACTAAATGGACTGAAAAACAGACATTTAAGAGGTTGACAGGGTTTGGAGGAGGAAGAAGAGCACTGAGGGTTTAATGACGAAAGAATGAAGACAAAGCTGGAGGAGAGGAAACAGAGCAGGAGGGAAGATGTTATTTTTAGGTATAAAGACTGTGGTGTCTCTCAGTTGACTACACACGTGCATGCATGCGCACACACATACAAACGAAAGCAAACACAGCACACGGACCATGGTGCAGCATTATCCCATCATTCTCTTACCATATGACAAACATAAACATGAAGCCCACAGGCCATAAAGCACACAGGGTACCCGGCAAACACACAAACACATCGGCTTGACTACACGCCCAGACACTTCAGTGTCATCTGTTTGAAGCAAGAGGAGGGTGAGGCTTAAAAGACACAAACATGCTGGTTAAACGGTTTACTGTTCCTGTGTGTGTGTGTGTGTGTTTAGGTGTGTGTGTTAGCTTGAGGTCAGCCTAAATGCAATAATCTTCATTTATCTTCCAATTACACAACTGAGACTGTGTGCAGCAGGTTAGACGATCCTCTTATCAGTTATTCCCACCATCACTGTAATTAATCCACTCATGCAAACACACACACAGTAATTTGTGAGCTAAAGGGTGTACACTGTACAAGTGTGAGTAAATGCTTGTTTGAATCAAACACGAACAGAGCAGAGAGCAGAAACTAGACTATTTTTAAAGCTGCACTAATCAATATTTCCATACAAATACATTTTGTTGTCATGTGACACAGTGACCAATCAAGAGGAAAATATCAAACAAAACTATTTACACCAGGAACATATCAAACAAAACTATTTACAGCTTAAGTATGTAACATGCTCACTCCTTCACGCCATATCCCACAGAGAAAATCATAGTTTTAAGCACACAGGAACTGCTGTTCTACTGTTGTTCCAAACTGTACCACATTGTACCAAACTAAATCATACCACAATAGAAACACAGCATTACTCTTGAAACTTATATTTTCAACTCCACATCAAATTTTATGGTCATGATTCTATGAGGACGGAGAAAACCAATTGAGAAAGTTAACTTCCGGAAACACACCATTCTGAAAGAGAGTTCTCACTGCTGCGCTCCACTTCTTCAAATTACAGCATACTGTATACAGTTACTTTGTTGTTTGTATAGTGAAAGTGGTTGTTATCTTGCTCTGTCTGCAACACGACAGGCAGGTTTTTTGCTGCCGTTTTTTACACACGAATGGTGCCCTGTTTACCTTATCACATAAAAAGAAATACTTCAATTATACTGGATAAATAAATTCATAGTGTGCTCTCAGTTCCAATCAGTTACCTCTCACCACCATAGAAGTAGCAAACTGCAGCTTTACTTGTATTGTGTCTGACTATGTTCTGTTTTGCACACCACAGTCTAACAGTGAGCTATAAATACAGGGCTATAATTCAGGTTGGTGACGCAATTGCTTGCATGTAATGTTTAGACAGGGTTCTGGCTCTCTTTTGAGGGTAAAACAATCTTTGTATTTAAAATAATTACTATTATTTATTATCATAGCAGAAGTGTTTGTCCTTCAGCCACAGTCACCAACATCAACTGCTCCTGCACACATATACATTTCACCTCCTATCTTTGTATTTGTGAAATCAACACCCACATGTACTCTCCTCTGCTCCATCTCTTACATAATGCACGTCTGTCTCCTTACAACCACACCAGACTAACGAGGGTTAAATAGAAGTTTCCGGTCTGTGTAACACATACACACACGCACAGTCGGATGAAAAAACACACAAGAATGCATTTTCTTGTCTGTTATTTGGTTGGTGAATCCAAACACACAGCTGGAGAAGGCACATTCCAGTGCAGAGAGGTGGGAAACTCTATCACACACACGCAGAGAGCGATTCACACTGATTGAAAGTGTGTATCTCATGCAGATTAAGCAGTACTAAAATATAAGGAATGAAAACACCTCATTTATCTTTTCTTAATGGATGTAGTCTCATTACAATTATTAAAAATACCTACAAAATTATCTGTGCAGTTAACTAGTTTTTCTCACTGACAGCATATTGATCCAAATACCATTACATGTCATTTACATGTCATCTACATTACATACCAAACCATGTCAATGCTTTATTTCGAAAAACTGCACGTATATGACAAAACTAGGGCTGTAAAGTCCCGGTTGACTGGTCGATTTATGAGTCGATGCGTTCTGGCTCGACTCCAATTCTGATAAGTCGACTTTTTGCCGTGTTAATTTCATACAGTCTATGGTTAATTTGATTTTATCTGGAGGAATGTACCAAGTGCTAATGGGGGTGTTTTCAGAGCACCCCTGTTCCACAGGTAACAGCGTGTCTTCAGAGAACACCCGCCTTGTTTTCAGTATTTTGGATTAGCCCAACCCACAGGAGACAGAAAGATTAAAGAACGTCCGGTGGTTTTGTTTAATTTTGAGCGTTTCATTTTAGGCAACAGTCAGTCATTGTACAAAAACAGATGGCGATAAAAAAGTCAAATGCAAAGTTTACCAGCAACAGTTTGCATATCACAGCTCGACTACAAACATGGCATATCATATGAAAACGGTAAGATAACTTGTCTTCGTTATGTTGCTCCGTCCGTTTTGAGTAAATGAACTAAATTGGCATAGTTCAATGTTTTAGTCTAATAATCATTGATTCATGTTATAACTGCAGGCGCACTCGCCCGTAACAAAGTCGTAAAACAAAACATGTAAAATGTAATCACAATATACCCTAACTATAATAATGACATTTTTAACAAAATAATCCTAGTTTCTTTTCTTGTCAATGTAATCTGGACTAATCGTAGTTGCTTATTTTTCACAATCTGATTACAAAATCCCATTACCATGTTCTCTGCGGCTGCAAATTTGACTCTCTCTTCACTCAGAAGCAGCAGCAGGCATATAAAGAGCAACAGCTTCAAGCGAATACACCCAACAACACGAAAAAACAAAAGCAGGGCTCTACCACACAGCGATTTCTATTGAAGTCCGGCTGTTTTACACAACAGAACAACAGGACTTGGACATTCCTCCTATTATCACCTTTCCTCCTCCTCCTCTTCAATCAGTTTTATGGCTTTCCCTTCTCACGCCCAACACTCCCCAGGGCACAGTCTTAAAATCCATCTTCCTCATTCAGCCTCAGGCCTCCGGGAACAGGTGTTGCCTCCCTAAGGTGACTGGTTTTGATGTGTGTGCGTGCGTACATGAGCTTACACTATCTAACAAAGTGACCCGGGCTTCTTCTTGTCTTTTCTTCCAGGACAGGTGGGACATCCAAACCTGAGACCATGTCTATTCAGTTGGTAACAACTGTTGGCCAAAAACTATCTTTGTTCCTATTTCAGGTGCTTTGATGTTAAACCTAACATTTCTGATTGGTGGATTCTAAAAAAACTTCTTCTAAAAAGCTTCAGTGATTCTGTGACCCAGATTCATCAAACAGCTTGGCAACAGTGCGGAGATATTCTTGTGTTTTTGAGCCAACCTCCATCTAACCATGAGAAGGCTACCGGCAGAAGTGGAAGCTCACTGCAGATGTGACAATATACAATACAACCAAACATTTTGATAAAAAGCATCCACAATATGCTGATAATGGGGAACTTACATTATAAAGATAAAGATAAATAGCTAATGTTTCATGTGATCGACTCGCTAAATGCTAGCTTGCCAACATAGCGGGTTTTTTTACATTAGCTCATTAGCTTTTTTACATATGACGCCAGGAGGAGAGAGTGGTTTGAAGGGAGCTTTGTGGACACTGAAAACATGACAATGTAAAATTTCACAGGATTTATTGACAGAAAATGAATATACTACCCTTAAGTGTGTTTGTTTAAGTTTGCAGTATGTACTTTAGTTAAAGAACTTGCTTTATAGAGGCCAACATTTTGTGGAGGCAACCTCCATTTACCATTGCATGTCACTAATTCTTATATACTGGAGCTTTAACATGATAATAATGAACTACAAAGGTAGGTTAATTCCTGAAAAAAAAAAGATTGGTCAAGTTTGTTACAGTATTACGAGGGAAACAACACACACAGCTTTATTTGCTGATGGCTATCAGGATGTGAAGATAATAAGAGAACAAGATAAAGGTTTTTCAGACACACAGATTATGGACTCAAGTTTGAACTCTCTGTAGTTGATGGTCCGTTCAAACATGACGTCTATCACCACTCATGGATTGTATTCATTGTGTTAATCTGATTAGACCAGATTACTTGAGTGTGTGCAAACGTCCCCGACCTTTAGATAATACTGAACGAGGTGCTTAGTTATGCTAAGAAGTTGCATGAGATATATTAGTATAAATGTTGACAAGGAAGCTCAAGTAATTAAAGCAGCATTTTTTGGTTCATTGAAATAAGAGCTGCATTTACAAACATCAATACTTGTCCCATTTTCTCTCCTGGCTTTTTGAGTGTCTGTGGTCCAAGTGTTGTGACTACTTCCTGTGAACCTTTGATGGACTTTATCAGCACAAAATATAACCACTGTCTAGACAACAATGATTAACCCAGCAGGAAGAAACAGGGCTAATCAGAGACCCCTACTTAAGATTAAAAAAAGGAAACTCATTTTTATACAGAGACTTTATCTAGAAAAGGCACAAGAATATGTTGGAATAATTGGAACAAAGCTACAGTTAACAGACTGTTTCAGGGTCAAGCCCAATAAAAGCATAAAAGCAGTGAAACAGATAGCATTCTCTTAAAAGGTATGAATTATTTAAACTACGCAAATCAATTTTAACAGTTATGATAACGTGAGATGAGTTGTTTTAGAGAAGCAGGCAGATGGTGAGTTATAAAGGATCGACGTACTGAACAGCAGACTGTATTTAGTACTCTCTCAGCACTATGAATTTGCATGAATTTGTTTTTGTAGACATTCAATAAACTACATCGTTTAGAGCCAATATCAAGCTCTAGAATGTATTTAATGAAGATAGTCATGTGGGATATACAGAAACCAGCTGTTGTTGACAGCAAGTGAACAGTAGCCTCTTAACCTACTAAGCTCATTTTGATAAATGTTTGAAGCTTATCACCTTGAAAACACCAAGTGAGAGCCTTGAGGGGATTTACAGCTCCAAAATAGCTTGTTCTGTTGTTATGTCAGGCTAATGCTAGGCTAACTAAAGAAACTAAGGTGCAGAGATATTTCATCAGAGGACCAAACAGGAGTGGAACCATCCATCCATCCATCTTCTACCGCCTTATCTCCACATGAGTCGCAAGTACCATTAATGTGATATAATCCAGTGGCAACCATTATGACTTCACCCATAAAGAGGTGTCGCCTGCAACCAGGCTTCTATTGGTCGATACCATCTGTCAATCACACTGGTGTCCGCTTATATGTTTCAAACAGAGTTATTTTTGCAACCAGAGAACTCTGTACATTTTTATATACAGTCTATAATACTAAACTATGTAAAGAAAATGACCACGTAACATTCAGTCCCATTTCAGTAGTGGAGATACTGGACGTGACAATAAGTAACACTGGAAATAAAAATTATAAAACAAAGAGCAAACAGCCTGAAGTAATTTTCAGGCTTCTGGCAGAATAATGTTCCTCATTATTGTGTATGTGTGTCTGTCTGCGTAATAAATATTTCAGCAAGTTCACTGTCAAATGACACCACCACTTTAAAGTGTTCACCACATGAGGTAAAGTGACTTCAGGAGTGAAGCTGACTTTTTCTTTCATTTTAATGTGTGACCTCTGAGTGTGGACATTTTGTCTGGGCCCCACATCTAAAGAGCCTTTTCAGGATTTTAGGGATACAGTTAGAATTGGGTTTATTTTAGGGTTAGAGTAAGGGTTAGGCACTTAGTTTTGATGGTTAAGGTTAAGGTTGCAGTAAGGTGCTAGGAAACGCATTATGTCTATTATGTGTCCTCACTAAGATATAAAAACAAGTTGTGTGTGTGTGTCATCTCCCCCTGCACCTACTGCTGCTCCTGTAACAATGCCATCGGCTAAGCTCCAATTTATGAGCCTGCCCTGCTCACCTAACAACTTAACACAACCCTTAATACACACACAGTCACACACCTGGCAAAGCATGATAGGACAGTTTATCCTGGGGGTAACTGGACAGGGCAGGATGCCAAAAACATACAAGAATAACGATAGAGTGTACATCTGTGTGTGTGAGAGAGGTTAGTTGTGTTCAGTTTTCCATACAATTTTCCACACACACAATTTTGTGTGTACAGTTTTACACGCGCACACACACTCGCACACACAAGGGCTCAATAACAATACATATTAGAATAGAAATATACATTACAAGTAAATATACAAGTACTCTATATCAATATAATATGTATGATGAGGGAAATGTTCCTATATTTAGTGTTTTCTGTCCATAAAAAACTTCCATGCAAGAGCAAAAATCTGTCTATAATAATCCTGACATTTGATTAATCATGTTAATTATTGACCTTATGAATAAAAAAAATACATATTTGTAGGATAGACACAGCCTACGCTGTAGCCTACATAAGCATAATGACATAAAAAAGAGGAAAATCACACTTGTTGAAGTCTGCACCACTGCATCGCTGAAAAGAGTTTGATGTAGTGTGACCTAAATAATTCACTTTTAGAGCTACAGAGTGTGTGTGTGTGTGTGAGAGAGAGAGAGAGCAGAGAGACTGAACTCACATCACTCCACATTCCATTCGTGGCTCACATAACTTTCCTCATCTCATCTGTGTGTGTGTGTTTTATTTCATGCAATCGTGTGTGTGTTCGAGCTGCACCCACTCCACACTAATTGTATTCATTCTGAAGCCCTAGAATTAGCCAGACCCTAAAAAAGCCCAATAATGACTACTTCACCCACCCTGTGGCAGAGCCACTGAAACATACTGTGCTGTACTCACTCAAACACATTCCACCACACACACACACACACACACACACACACACACACACACACACACCCTCCTGCACATACAGTCACATACAGACTCACACAGACAGGATCATATAAACACACCGGAGGACACAAGTGCCCACACACACACACATACACATTCACACAAGTACAGACAGTACTCACACACAAGTATGCACACATGTTGTACACACACATCACAAACACGTCTGATCAATAAAACACTGCACAAGTTGGTGTTACATAAAAGAGAGAGAGGAAAGGAGAGACAGCAAACTGCTGGCCTAGTTGTCAATGGCAACAGTGTTTTGGAGGGTAATCATCAGTACATGCAGTCTGCTCTGCTGCACAGCATGGTGGGAAATCACCACAAAAATGACACCTCATCATTCTGAAGACAGAACATAGATAATGTGCTTGATAACTTTAAAATTAAATTGCTTTTAATTCACCTGTTACATGCCAACACCGTACATAAAGTATAAGAATGGGAATCTCTTGATAAGAATCAAAGGGCTTGAATCAACGATAAAATGATTATCGATGTATCTTGCTGCATCAGAATTTCTATTACAAAACTAATGTTATTCAATTAATCTGTCAATTACTTGTTTGGGCCATAAAATGTTCAAAAATGTTGACTGGCGTTTCCCAAATCTTAAAATTATGACATTCTTCTCAAATGTCTTGAAAATTATTCAGTTTGAATGATTTCTTTGTTTTATGGAGTGAAGAAACCAGAAAATATTCACATTAAGGAAACACATATTTTTTATTTCATTTAAATGATTTAAAGCCGCAGTGCAAATCTTTTGGTGACTTTTGTTGTTGTTATTCTGCCTCTGTTTAGTCTTTGTGAACAGAAATTACGTGACATTATTAGAATGCTGAGTTCTTCATCTGAAAACAAGCTCTGTCAAGCAAAACTACATGTGCATCTTTCCACTAAGATTCTAACTGATGGATACTTTTCATCCTATCTCAAGATTTATCTTGTGATACTGTTTTTTGAAAAAAGATGCCAAAGGTAACGAGACCAGCACAGTTAAAAGGGAACCCGGTTTAAACTCAACTGAATAGTTGACAAGTGTGAAAAAAAACAAAAAAAAATAATATAATAATAATTACTGGTTATACAATAGTGACCTGCACAATGTCCAACTGCAGCGCTGTTGCTAGGCAACAGCTGACAGGGTGAAAGAAGCTGGTGACACAATGAGGAAAGACTCTCTAAAGACCAGACCTTCTCATTTTGGTCCAGTCCTTCACTTTCTGTATGGCTCATGAAGGCTGCATAGATGGAGTCTTCCAAAGGATGTGACCTCTGATATGGGACAGTTTGTTTGCTCAAACAGGAAGTTTGGATCCAATTACTGACACTGACCAACTGCGATTCAAACACATGGCACTTAAATAAGTCAAAGTGAAACCACACAACTGCACACAACTGCAAGACCTGAGAAACAAGCCACTTCACTGGAAATCCTCATCAATCCTATCTGTTCACCAAACATGCTTTCAGCTCTCATTTTCCTGCTGTATATGGTATAATGCAGACACAGATCAATGCAAATTCTATTCACCCCAATGACACGAGGAGGAGGCTGTCAGGGTAATTACACAGTCCTGTGAGGCCACATCACTCTCCCCACCAACAGCATGGATGTGAATGTGGGTCAATACACAAACACACACACACACACACGTGCACTGTTTTGTACAGCAATTCTTCTTAAGACACTGTATTAACTTCCATTCATTTACAGCCAAAAAAGACTTATCCCTAACCTTAATTAACCTAACCACAATTTCAATATTAGCCCCAAAAACCAGTTCCTCAGAAATGAGGTTCTGCCTCATTAGGACCAAGTTTTGGTCTCTGCGAAGACCACTGGTCCTGAAGAGGTGACAAATACAAGTATAAACACACAATTAATTGAGTGGCTAGTTGATCTAGGTGAAGGCCAGAAGAAATAAAGGCAGGTCAAGGAGGAAGTGGAAAACAGTCGACATGTTGAGGCGTTTGATAAGTGGTCAATTTTACAGCTTATCTTCATTTAAGGAGTCAAGATGTCCTTTTATCTCACAATACTGTCCATAATAACAGTTTCAATGGTGATAACAGAATGGTGAATTTGTGTTGTGTTGGATTTATCATACACTCAAAGCGATTGCAGAAAAATCCCTAACCCAGTTTTTAATATCACCTTGAGGTAATTTTGCATCTGAATGCAAATCTTTTCCAGTGGGGCATTTCAATTAGTTAACAGACACTTTCGTTTCTTCAGAAGACATTTAGTCTCATGACCTGTTGGAACACAACACAAGCAGAACTTTATGGTCAATTGTGTAAGAGGTGACCATATGCACGGTCACTTCCTGGTCTTTAATAAGCCAGCTTGTTTACTTTGGGTAAGCTGGCAAAGATGCAGTGGGGTTCTACAGTCACTGTCTGCAGTAGTTACCAAGAGTATTTAGTGGGTTAGGGTTGGTCGTTTTCCTTTTAGGCCATGTTGAATCACTCAGGGCTAACTGCTAAAACAACTACTAAAAGACAATGGAGAAGTTTTGATCACCAACATTACCTCCTTACAAAGTACCCTTAGCGACATGGAGCTAGCTTATATTCAGGCAGAAGTTGTTCATATAGTCCATTAGTTAGTGACATCTAATGGTGAGACCGCAAACTACGACCCCTCCCTTTCATAAGTGCGTCGGGAACTACGATAGCCTTTGCAATCGCTTTATCACAACTCTGTCCTCTCCCATTTCCTCGTTTATCGATCAGGTTTAAGAGCGATGCTTATCTTTTCTTAGTTAGCTTCTGCTTCAAAATATAAAAAGCACACACCCATTCAGGGTGTTGTAGAAACATTTTACAACAGACAATTTTGATTTTAAAGCTGCTAGTCACTATACAAACATATTTAAGAGTGGTATAGCAACTTTAAACACTCTTACGTGTTGTCTTAAAAGCTTTATCACTAAGTTCAATGACAAAAAAAATCTTCCTACTTCAGTGAATACCTTATTTGTAGTGTAGCTTGTAGCACAAGGCAGCAGCAGCACATTTTTAGTTAGTTGACAGTATGCATGTTTGCAGAAGAGATACATTTAAGAGATTTGCTTTCAAGCTCAACACTATACAGTAGATCCTGCAGAAGTGATGAAATTTACAAAGGTCTTTGAATGCATTATCTGTCCCTCTGCTCAACACACTGTGAACCTTGCATTACTTTCACAAGCTCTCATGCACTAGACTCCAGTTTAGAATGTGAATATTTGCCAAATATCCATCATACCCAACCCATCTCTACATACTGGACCATAACAGCCAGACCAACAAAATGGTAACATTTAAATATTTTTATTTTTTATATAAATATTTTTATTACTCCAAGTTAATATAACACATTGAAATATGCCACTTACAAAAATTGAGATAACTACTCATCACTGCATATAACTAAAATATATGTAGACATGCACACTCTGATGAGGGCTTAACTAGTAGTTGAAGGCAAATATTATAATTAAGATTGTCATATTGCAACTTTTTTGTGAAAAATGTTGGTATAGTAAATAATCTCATGGCATCTGAGTGGTGTTAGTTAGTTAAGATTGTTACATTTATCAGTGACGTATGTTTCACAAAGTAGCCCTGTTTTCTTGGTTTTTACTGCTTAGTTACCCAGAGATAACAATAGAATACAGGAGTGTTCGAAACGAAATATAAGGGCTTTTACATTGAAAATGTGCGCGAGGTGTTAACATTGGTGTCACAGTATTTGGTAATAACACCGATGGTAGTTGTATAATTACATATACAGCTTTACAGAGAATATTGACTGCATTATTCTTCAGCTGCTGTTTGCTCTGTGTTGTCATTTTCCACACATTCCCAACACGGTTCAGTCCTAGTCATTCGCACTGGGACATAATGTAACGCCGCGCCATTATCGGACCGGCTGCGTGTTGTTGTTAAAGGTGACTGTGAAGGAAAGGAATTTACCTGAAAACGGTGGATTCTGTGGTTTTCGAGGCGACTCTCCGGAGCTGCCAGGCCCGGATGCTGCCCTCCTCCGCTTTATCCGCCCACTGAAGGAACCTCAAACACAGCTCCTTTTTCGTCTGTGTTCTGTTCTAGCTCCACACGCTCCGACAGCGAAATAAAATATCCTCAGACACACACTCGCTCACACTCACCGGCGGGAATGAGGGCTGTGAAGACACACAGCTTCTCACCGAAAACCTGAAGTGTCGTTAGTGTGGCGGCGAAAGCAGTTTAAAGAGGCTGGAGGAGGACCTGCTGTCGACAGAGGCGACGGGAGGGGTGTAGGCAAACCTGCCGTCAGTGGGACCTACATAAGCAGCGACACAACTTCCGGTGACATTTCAAAATATAACCGCACCCAAACGTACAGTGATACCGTCAGTTTCAAAATGAAAGCTTCAAAGGCGAGGTTTTTTTTGCATCCTGTTCAAAATAAAACAACGAAACATGTATTTTATAGATATCTAACACAAAGATACAAACATATGATAAACCGTATTACACCGTATAAATTGCAGATAAAAATATACAATCTTTCTGTTGTTAGTAAACCAATATATTTCCATATTTTTTATATAATTCTTCTGAATACGTACATTTACATAATACAATTATTATTAATGTGTACATTTATTATTTTACCATTTTTATAAAAGACAGGAATATTAAAAAGACAATAACCATTTTCTAATTTCTCTCAAATTTGAAATGTTCTTTTTAAAAATAAAATGATGTCATCATCACGAAGATGTGAATATTTAACTTATTTTTAACCGACTTGATCGTTTTTCGTTTTTATTTAAATAACACAGAGATGATAATCAATTGAGCCTGAGAACCATAACCGAGATTAATTTTTGGTTGTGTATCAGCACCTGCTGGTGAAAAGCTGTAACTGCATGCATCACTGTAATTATGTAATTCCAAACTGGTAAAGAAATAATGGCTTTTGACATTTGTGTTATTGTTATTCTACTCAATACAGCTACAAATCTAGTTAAATAATAACATGTTTTGAATATATTGCCACAGTGTCTCTTAGAAGCATATGTTTCAGCCCCATTTCTGACCTATGACCTATGGTTTTCGTCACAATCAATGCCTATTTTATGGTATTGATAAACTTATAGGTTCCAGGTTCAACCACACATTAAGGTTTTAGTATTTCACAACATCTCTGCTCTCAGTTAAATATCTAAAATCAGATCACAGACCTCAATGAAATAGAATCATTCTACTCTAATTCTAATTCTAATGTATATCTTTCATGTGTTTATCTACTAAATATGCCTGTGTGACATACTGACATCTCCTCAATGAATTTCATCAGTGCATTGGTATATTGGTTCCATGGTGTAATGGTCAGCACTCTGGACTTTGAATCCAGTGATCCGAGTTCAAGTCTCGGTGGAACCTGAGTTTTAAACTGCAGCTCTCCAAATACAGTTGACACTGGACCAGAATAATTCAGATTATCCTTGGATGGCTGTGAAAAAGCAAAGAAGTTAAAGTTGTGGTTCTGTGGTGTAATGGTCAGCACTGTTCTTTGAATATAGTGACGTAAAGTGACTATCATTAAATCATTAATAGATATGTGTGCTTTGCTTTGGAACCAACATGCGATCCTAACTATACGGAGAGCAGATCTCTTCCTCGCCTGAGGGACAGCTTTTACCCACAGGCCATCAGACTGCTAAACAGTAGCACATGATGCTCCTATTCACTCTGTATTTATTTATTGATTATTTATTGAATTTTTACTTATATTTTATTGACTATTTTCTTTTTGTGATGGGATGAGAAGGTGTCTGTCTGGAAAAATGCATTTCATTGTACTGACTGTACTTTTAATGTATATGAAAATAAACTAAACGAAACTATATACGGAGAGCATGCCCTAGATATTGTTCAACTGTAATTTTGTCTATATCATGGTTGGTTATAAGTGACAAAACAAAGTTCAATAAATAAATAAATATAGAGTTATAAATCATTCATCAGAGATTTTAATTCGTAAAGTACACAGATAATGCATTCATTTGTTTATAGTAACTATCAACAAAAGTTGAAGATAAGTTTCTATTTTACTTATTTCTACATTTCTTTATTTTATTTTCTTTGCTATTTTGATGTAGATACATTTTGATTCTTACATTTTGTGTAAGAAATCACAGAAATTACAATTCAACCATTAACTGTAGAAATTTTTGAGCTGTAATTTCTGTGGGTTTTATAGAACATTATTGGGGAAGAGTGACAAACCCTGAGTCACATTAACTTCTTGATTACTTACAGTGGATTTTCTGCATAACACATCTTTTTAACATCCAAGGATAATCTAAATTAATCTGGTCTGGTCTATATTTGGAGCGCTACAGTTTAAAACTCAGGTTCCACCGAGACTTGAACTCGGATCACTGGATTCAAAGTCCAGAGTGCTGACCATTACACCATGGAACCACCATACAATACTACCTATACATCGAGCAGATCTACAATATAAAGAGAACGTGCCCTAGAAATTGTTGAGCTGTAATTTTTGTATAGACAATGGTTGGTGACAAACACTGAATCTCAGTAACTTGTTCCAATTATTCAGAGCAGGTTTACTAGACAATTCAGCTTTTTAACATTTATCTAGGGACAATCTTAAATTCTTTTAATGTGGTATCAATTACATTTGAAGAGCTACAGTTTAAAGCTCAGGTTCCACCGAGACTTGAACTCGGATCACTGGATTCAAAGTCCAGAGTGCTGACCATTACACCATGGAACCACCATACAATACTACCTATACATCGAGCAGATCTACAATATAAAGAGAACGTGCCCTAGAAATTGTTGAGCTGTAATTTTTGTATAGACAATGGTTGGTGACAAACACTGAATCTCAGTAACTTGTTCCAATTATTCAGAGCAGATTTTCTAGACAATGCAGCTTTTTAACATTAATCTAGGGACAATCTTAAATTCTATTAATGTGGTATCAACTACATTTGGAGAGCTACAGTTTAAAGCTCAGGTTCCACCGAGACTTGAACTCGGATCACTGGATTCAAAGTCCAGAGTGCTGACCATTACACCATGGAACCTATACACAGAAAAACTGTAATTCATTGTGGAGATACTCATATATGTCACACAGGCATATTTAGTAGATAAAGACATGGACATCATTATTTGGACTGATTTACAATATATTAATATACAGGTGCATCTCAATAAATTAGAATATTGTGGAAAAGATCATTTATTTCAGTAATTCAACTCAAATATTGAAACCCTGTATTTTATAAATTCTATACACACAAACTGAAGTAGTTTAAGTCTTTAGTTCTTTTAATTGTGATGATTTTGGGTCACATTTAACAACAACCCAAAATTCACTATTTCACTATTTGAGTTGAAATAAAGGAACTTTTCCACGGTATTCTAATTTTTTAAGATGCACCTGTACATTAAGAGAATTAGTAATGGTTGAAATGTAATTTCTGTGGTTTTGGACATGAATCTCATTTATGTGTTTTAACGACTCAGAGTTCTTTCCTCACTCATCATTTCTTTTAGTGTGACCTCCTGCTGCTTAAAACTCAGGTTCCACCGAGACTTGAACTCGGATTGCTGGATTCAGAGTCCAGAGTGCTGACCATTACACCATGGAACCCTGAAAACATACCACAAAAAACAAGGTTTAAAAAAAAATACAGTTCAACAATATCTAGGGCATGCTCTCCTTATAATATAGATCTAGTCAATGTTTGGTTTGCATTGTGTGGTGGTTCCATGGTGTAATGGACAGCACTCTGGACTTTGAATCCAGTGATCCGAGTTAAAAAGCTGACTTCAAGATTCAGTGTATAAGAATTGGTGCGCTTCTGATTCAAGTCCCTTGCAAAGACTACTTATTCTAAGGCTACACTGCCTGACTACAAAGCAATTATTAATTATCTTCAAAATGCAATTGACACCAAATCAATTCACATATCATCCAGAAAATCCACTCTGAGTAATCTATAGAAATTAATGTGATCCAGGGTTTGTCATTCGTCACCAACCACGATCTATAAAAAAATTATAGTTCAACTGTTACTAGGACATCCTCTCTTTATATTATAGATCTTCTCAACATATAGTCAGGAACAAGCTGTGGTTCCATGGTGTAATGGTCAGCACTCTGGACTTTGAATCCAGTGATCCGAGTTCAAATCTCGGTGGAACCTGCTTTAAGACCCTTGCATAGACTACTTATTCTAAGGCTACAATAAAGCAATTATTAATTAATGAACCTTAATGTGGTTTTAGTTAATTTATCAGGAAAAATGTAAGGGTTTGAGTCTGACTGACTAGAAATCAGTACCACTTAGCACTTACATATATTTCACAGCATGGGATGGGTGTCTTTGCACATTTCACACCAACTGGTGATTGTGTTAAAATAATCTGAGTGTCCATGTGCTGGTGGGTCTTACAATAAAGTGAAATATGGCACATTTCCCTCTGAGCTCTGTTTGCTCCACAGGTTTTGATCAGAAGAGTGACATGTATTGTATTAAGCTTCTTAAGTTTTTATTTCACTCACTGTTTTGTTTTCACAACTTGATTAATCATCCACTGATCTAGTCAGATTTGTCTTGAACACTCGTCCGTCTCTTTGTCCCCTCAGACCTGCCAGGTAGACCTGAGGTTTGGGCACGTTGCTCGCTCCATCTCTCTTGCTTTGACAGGCGGCGTCTTTGGGCGGCCACGTCTGAGTGGCGTTTTCCCGCCGCATGTGGCTCAGATCAGTCTGTGCTGAGTGCGTCACTTTTGTCCGAATATCAGCCTAGAATACGAAAACACAGATGACTCATTACAATGACAAGGTTCATAATTTGTCCACAATTTGTTTTTGAAACATTTGTTGAAATTCTCTTCACATCTGGATAGCCACTGAAAATAAGGAACTATGGAAAAGAAGAAAAAAATATAGTCGTATATGTTTGCAATATCAGACTGAAACTGATGCTACCATATATCCCACCCCCTCTCTCTCGGCTAAGCTCCGCCCCCACACAGAACAACCACTGCTAGAAGCCAAATGGAGGAAACCACGCAGGTAAGCACAGCAAATCCAGACCTGCTTGGTCTGAAAGAAATAAATGCTCATGATTATTTGTGACAGGACTCCAAGAGCTACAGACACTAGACTTTTTTCTTTTGCCGCTTTTCCACTACATGGTCCCACCACGCCTCGCCTCGGAACAGCATGGCTCGAGCATGGTTTTCATAACAATATAGTACCTCCTCAACGTGGGTGGGGTCATCACAGCACGGCTGCATGGAACTACTATGATTTTATACGTGACACACACAAGTGTGACTAGTGACTTGTAAAGCACTTGTTTTCCATGTGCTGAATCATTAGAATCAGTTAATTAAAAAGATTTGTTCAGTACTTCCTGCATGATCTCCATCTGACACAGTCACTGGACTGAAATATGATCGCTGGCTTTCAGCAGTGTTGTTG
This sequence comes from Solea senegalensis, assembly GCF_019176455.1. Taxonomy (NCBI): domain Eukaryota; kingdom Metazoa; phylum Chordata; class Actinopteri; order Pleuronectiformes; family Soleidae; genus Solea; species Solea senegalensis. The sequence continues at coordinate 24,375,467 of NC_058023.1, read as the reverse complement.
CTAACTACACCAGACTCCTGTCAAATATTGAGATTTTAGACATTTCTGTGCTGCTAAATGTCTAAAATAGGGGTGGGGTAGCTCAGTAGTTAAGACCTGTACCCCATCATGGTCACAAGTTCAACTCCACGCCTGGCTGGTTGTACTTAAGTTGCTTTGGATAAAAGCGTCTGCTAAATGACATGTAATGTAATGTAAATCTTGGAGATTAACTTGGTTTTCAGGAATTTTAAGTCATCTTTACCAATCTACAGTTCAGCATTGTTCAGTTTGATTCTTGTGTCGGACTTCTTGCTCATGTCTCTTCCAGTGACGACACTCTGACCGATCAGTGGCCGGCAGTCTGATGACGTTACACACACTTTCTGCTCAGCTCGCTTGGATCCTTGGCTGAGCAGGTACTAAAAAATGTACAAGGCAAGTTGAGTTGCCCTAGGACCACGTAGTATGTGTGTATGAATTAGTCTGGATGGGCAGATACAAAGATCTTTGAAAACAATGGCATATTAACCCACATTCAACTCAACTATCAGAAAAGCTTTATTACTAATGCTGATGCTGTGATGTTTGGTGCCAAAAAGACCTCAAAGGAAAGAGCTATTTCTAAAACTACACAGTGATTATGGGCAAAAACGGAGTCCTGTGAATTCTGACTCACCAGTTTGATAGCTTTTCGTCGCAGCTCCCACTCGTTCCACTCGTATGACTGGACGATGTTTCTCTCCACTGGGTGGATGTCAGTCTGTGTGCTGATCTCACACTTTGTCATGGATTTCACCAATAAACTCTCTCCTGCTTTTTGCTCCAACTGCAAAAGCAGTAGTCACTATTTGTAAATTAATAGTTAACTGACATTTCAGTGCCCAGATAAGCTATGATGAAAATTATTATAATAATACACGATACATTCCACCAAACTCCAAAATTAAGCAATTTCACATCACAGTGTACAAGATTTGTATATCCACTGCTGCTTCCATTAAAAATTTCAAATCTGTCATTTTGTGATTACTGTGTTTGAAATCCTTAATTCAGATTTACATGGATGACCAACTATCACTTTTCCCAAAAAAATAAACCTCTGTTTGTTCCTTTGAACTGTAGATGCATAAGTCACGGTGTATTTGACTTTAAAACCTAAGTGGTTACCTGTGCAGTTAATATAGGCACCACAAACAGCTGGCACAGTGTTATTCTTTGCTAGTCATGTCAAAGTGACGAACAGTGGCTTTAATCAAATGTAATGCACATGAGTGTGTGCTTAGTCAGACAGTGAAGAGGACTCACCTCAGTGTATGGAGTGACACGGGAGACCTGTTGATGGAGTTTGAGCAGCTGAATGAGTTCAGGGGAGAGCTTGGCTTTTTCTGCAACCTCTGTTATGAAGTCATCTGGACAGGAGGCAAATTTTAAGGCAGCTTCTTTGGAGCTAAAAACATAGTGCTTTTCTTTGTGTTTCAAGACTCCAATGTGTGGATTACCTGCAAGAAGTAATGAGGCATATTAAAAAATCAAAAAGATGTACATAGATGAATTCAATTCAATTTATTTGTATAGTGCCAAATCATAACATACATTATCTCAAGGCACTGTACATAGACAACATCATGAAGAGCAGAAAAAAAAAACAATCCACACATTGAGCAAACACTAGCCATCAGTGAAGAGAAAAAAACTCCCTTTTAACAGGAAGAAATCCTGACAGAACCAGACTCGACCGGTTGGGGTGAAAGTAAAAATGTTGGACAGAAAGGGGGGAGAGAAAAGAGAGAAAAGAGAGGGAGATGAGGTAGAGACAGAAGAAAGAGACCAGGAGCAGATATACAACAATTGTATCAAGTTATAAATTTACTGGATTATAAGAGCATTACCTGGAAGCAGAAGCCCATCTCTATTCACAAGTGTGTAACCACACACGCCATTATACTGCAGCAACAGATCATTAAAACTATCTGTTGTTTCAGGCAGGAGCCATTCCTGTGTCTTCATGTCCGCTGGAACAATACGCTCATCTGAAAGACAAAAAACTGTTTTCTCTCTGGAGTTCAGTTTTTCTACAATATTAATAATTTTAGACAATGTGTCAGTGTCCTACCTGAAGACTCAGTCATTCTCTGCGCATCTGTCTTCACATCAGTCGCCCCCAGCAGGTCATCCAAATACGCCTCAGAGAAGATCTCAGCCTGAGAGGCCAGGAAGAGCTGCAGGTTGTGTGTAATGTTACTGAGGATGTTCAGCAGCTCAGCCTCATCCTGAAGTCCAGTCCACACCTTTGACAGGGCTTTGAACAGTGGCTGAAAGATAATATAAAAATAATGAACTGAAGAATAACCAAAGCAGCATAAAAAATATGAATGTAAGAAAAAGGTTCTCAGTTAAACTTTAAGCTGTGAACCAAGTGAGAGGTCCCACTGTTAGGAAAACATCCAGACTACAGCTCTGCACTAACATGAGTTCAACCTTCATTTGAGATGAAAGCAAATACGCATGTTTGTCAAAATGTGGAACTATTCCTTTTGAAGATACTATGACGATAACAGCAGATACAGTTGAAGACAACCACACAACGCTCAAAAATGTATAATTTATGTATTGAAATTGCAATTTGAAACAATACAATGATCTAATGCTTTTATGAGGAGTTGAACCAAAGAGCTTTGCATGGAAAAGGGGGCAGGATTAAAAAGGCAGGGCTTTAAATGAGATTGAAAACATTAAAGGTAACAGAACATCTATTAACTGAGATGATTAATTACAGTGAAGAAGACACTTACAAAGACCTGTGTAGTGGGAACAGCTGCCTTTGACTTCACTCTCTCTTTCAGCAGCTTCATGTGAGTCGACAGCTCCGTCTGCAGGAATTCAACATGCTTGGTGCAAAGATGACTATCAGCCTGGTGGTAAAAGGAAAGAAATGTATTTCGGAAATATAACATGTGAATTCACCAGTTATTTAAAGAAAAAAATGTATTAAATTGAAAAAAGTGTATATACTACAATTAAGCATGATCTTATTAGGGCTAAATCATTTGGGTAATCATTTTTTTACTTTGCATGGATTATGGAACAATCAATAGCAGAAGGATGAAATTGCAGCATTTGTGATGCTAATTAAATTGTGTTTCGCTGCAGTTTTGATTTGAAAAACAATAATTGTTCAGCCCAAGTTTATATTAGTGTATAATTGCCTTAGAATAAGCATTATATAAGTACTTTAAGGAGGCAGACATCTTTACTTAGTAAACTATGATGGCTCACACATTTAAAAAGGGGAATGTGTGTTTGTCCATTCGAGCTGCTGTAGTAACATGACGAGACAAGATGTCTGCCTCTATCATGATCATGATTGGGACAGGGGGCATTAAGATTAGGAGTCTCACCTTTAATTGTCACTAATTCCTATAGCTATTATAGTGATGAAATATACCACAACTGCACAGACTATTGCTGTTTCCTCACCAGTAATGTCTTGAGGAAGACTTCGTGCTGCCTGACATTGTACAGAGCTTGTCTGAGCAGAACAATGGGCACGTCATGTTCTCCAGGTTCTTTGTCAGGGTCTGTTAGCTTCTCCAGCACAGCCGTATATTTCCACGCCAAACTCTGTGACACACTCAGCTTCTTTTCGATGCCTTTGCCGACGACTGGAAGAGCTTCAGTAAGAATTTCTGGCACTGCAGGGGAAGATTGAATAAGTATTATAACTATGACAGCATTGATGTAGTTTAAGACATGTAAAGACTGATGCCAGTTTGAAAAAGAAACACCACTCTTTTAGACTGGGTTCTCAGACCGTTAAGACACAACTGCTCTTCACTGTATTTGTTTTGCAATATACCGAAATAATGGCATAAAGAATTGAAAGGTACATGTCAAGTAATACTGTGACATTAATCAATTTCGAGCAACGTTGGATTCATGTACAGCAAGATCCTCTGGTAGCATGCTTCACACATTCTCCCTATGGGCATGCAATTTTGTTAGGCAGGCAGTAATTATGGGCCAAGAGGTAAAGTTTGATTTTGTGTGCAAATAATTGTGAGAGCATTTGTTTAGCAATTATATCACAAATGTAATAAATTCCCTATGGAATGGTGACAGCTGTGTTACTTTTGTTTAATGTAGACCATTGTTGTCAGCTTACTGCCATACAAGAGAGGCCATGCCAGAGAGGAAAACTTTTGTTTGGTAACTCAGACTCAAATACTGAGGACCAACGACTTGGGTCAGACTTTTCTTTAGGTGACTCAGACTCGGACTCAAACACTGGAAGTCTTGGACTTGACTTGACTGGTGACTTGGAATCAAACACAACTGCAACCTGAACTACGTACTCAAAGCTGCAAATATGGCTCACTAAACCTAAACTAATGCTAGTCATATAACCACTACTCAGTCACTAGGCTCATATGTTACCAGTGTAAAACAAATTAGCTCATGTTTTCGACCAAAATGACATTAGGTATTTGCATGTTTTTCGATAGCATACATAAAATTTGTAGGACGCAGTACTGTACTGATTTCATGGAGTTCAGTCTCCTGTGCTCCCTTCTTGCAGGCTTTGTTGAAGAGTCGTATCCCTGTTACGATCATGGTGACTTCACTGAGTTGCTGCTCCTTCTCCTTCTTTAAGAGCACCATGAAGGCTCCCAGTTCCGTTGGAGGAAAGACACTCTGCAGAGCAGCTGGGCCGAAGAGAGATCAAGAGTCAGGAGGATATAAAGTGAGATCAAAGATAAACAGGGATTAGCTCTGATTCAGTCACAAGTAAATGAATGAGCTTTAACACACACTGGTGTTAAAGCTCATTCAATAAAATCAATAAAATCATGATCCAGTTCATTACAAAGGTGTCAGTCTATGGTCAATACAAACTGTCAGTAGAGACAGTAGAAATTGGGTTTTAAACCTGTGGTGTATAATTTTCAAATATGAAAATATATATCTGTTAAATTCACATATCGGTCTGTATTTTTCAGTATAGATGGACAGTGTTTAGATCTCCTCACTGCAACAGCAACATTGCACTAGTAAAGAGAGACGACATTGTTGGCACTGCCCTTTTATCCTACAAAACTAAACTACGATGGCTCACACATTTAAAAAGGGGAATGCATGTTTGTTAATTCGAGCTGCTGTAGAAACATGGTGAGACAAGATAAAAACAAGTGAGTGTGAAACCTGCAGCCTCTTGCATCGCATGGACGTGTGCAGGTGAGCCCATGCCGGAGCGAAGCAGAATATAAGTGACTATTCTGTGGTACAGAGAATCCAGTTCTTCACGTGTTTTCACCCGACTGTCAGTGATGTCCCTGCTCACTGGACTCAGCCTCGACTCCACCACCTGCTGGATTTCCTCAAGAAAATCACCTGTGCATAAGCGCACACACACAGCAGGATTATACATTATACATTTTGTAAAATATATGCTGTTATTTTATAGCTCATTATTTCAAGAGATAACATATCATGTCCATTTATTCATTCATGTTGTTGTATGTTTCATGTTTTATTACTTTTCTCAATTGTGGTTTTTGCATATTTGTTATTTCTATCCGAATTGACTTCGTGGATCGTTGTCCTCTAGTTCTGTCTTGTTTTTGAAACTATGACATTTGTTGTATTGTATTTTGTGGTTTTTACCTTCATGTTTCTCCTGTTTCTAACTCTGGATATCCTACATTTGCCATGTCAATCAAAGCAATTTGTAAACTATAGATGCTATATAAATAAAGTTATAATTATTACATAATTTGCCAGGTCTAAAAACGTTGTTGCATACTTTGGGACATTAAGTAATTGATTGGGGCATGTAAAAAACATTTTAAAGTTACAAGATTTAAAAAAGGGGGGGAAAAGTGTATATTTGTAAAGCCTTTTTCACTTTTAATGTCTTTAAAAGATTGAATAAGGTTTTTCCATAAGGGTTTTAGCACCTGCTACAATTTGGTCACACTAAGAATCAAGATCTATCACTAAGAATGTATTTTTGAAAGAAAATTGAGCAAAAAAAATTATTACTACTACGTCACTCAACAGAAAATTATTATCACTGAATAGCTTTGCATTTTGGGCTGTTTTCTTTTTTTTTGGACATGACATGATATACAGTTGTTAACAGAGACAGATTAATTCATAAGGAGAAGAATTGTATGTAATTGTTAGATCCAGACACATAAACATTACTATTAATGAGCCTGCAGTTTTTGTTACTTACATCGGGAGGTATAATTCATGTCAAAATACACTTGCATTTTGATCGTGTCAAGGGATGGGCTACACTTATCCATGAGTTTATCCAGACACATCTGTAAGAAATATTGTGAATTAGAAAAATGCTGTATTTTCCATTGACCACTCTGAGCTTGTGAGGGAAATTCATAACCTGAGTACATGGCTTTCAAAATAAAATTCAGTCAAAATAACCTTCAGTAGTTAACTACAGAACAAACTGAACACAACAAATGAGAAATGAAATTAAAACATACCTCTTCAAGTCTCTGGATATCCTGTTTTGTCAGAGTTCGGTCAACATTAAACCCATTTCTTGGGTCCAAAACAACAGCTTTCACCTGAAATTAAACATAAATACATACTTTTTAAAAACTGTAACGCAGTGTGATGATAGTCCACGTTGAAGGAAAACACATATTTTACTGGTTAAAACTTCAGAATAAAATTCTAGAGTTGTCAACTGCATAATGACCTACATTATTTATTTTTTTGACAAAAAGGACGTTGACAAATTACTTTGGAATTGATTAACATTGTGTAATGTGGAGCATTTTTAAATTAATCCATCTGTATTGATCGTATTTTCTTGTTACTGTGTTTGTTATGCACCTCAAAACCAAGGCAAATCCATTGTATGCAATATAACAGATTCTGATTAGCATCTAGCTGGCCAGCAAGCTTCATTTCCAGTTTACTCACCATGAACGCCACCAAAGTGTCCGACACAGCGTGTCCCCTCGCCGCGCACTCCTGCACTATCTCACGGATAATGTTTTTAATCACGCTTTCTGCGTGAGCCCGAGACATTTCTACAAAAATATACTTATACAGCAGCTTGTTGATGGCTGGTTGTCACGGTAACAGTGTTTATGTGACGTGTCCGCGAGTCCTCAACTGCGTCGCACTTCGGGGGGAACTAAAATTAGACTATACGGTCAAAAACCTTTCACGATTGTAGAACCGTTTTTCTACGTTAACATTTCTACAATATGGTTTTATTTGGTTTATTTGGAGCGCACCTGTCGTGTTGCGTTCACGAACAATTAAAGAATGGGACATTCCGCTTTAAGAGAAAAAAGGTTTCAGTTTCATCACACATCAAATCAGATCAGATGAAAAGTATTATTATTATTATTGTTATCATTACTGTTATTGATATAGACGGATAAGGTCAGAAAAACTGATGGAAGAAAGAGATAACACATATTTATACTTGATGACTTGTCAGGGGCCTGAACACATTAGATCTTTTTTTTGGACAAAGCACAGACACAAACCAGGGACTGTGGTAGTGTCTCTGTTAATTTGTCATGTAAAGTACAAATCATGTTATATATGCAAATAAGTGCAATAATTAGGGCCGTCAATCAATTAAAAAAATGAACTAATTCATCGCACAATTTTCTGTACTTTGCTGAGCAAAAACTTTATTTATACAAAAGATCTACCAAACACTTTATTACGACATTATTTCTTTCAATCATTTCTGTTTTGACGGATTCAGTCCGAGGTCAACACACTCAGTACCACTGCTGTGGTCCAGTGTGGAAGTGGACATACTTTTTAAGTGTGTTTTCTGAACTAACTGATACTCACCATATGTTCATATTGGTAGTTAGTATTCAACATGTAACTTGTGAGGACGAAGTAGAGGGCAGAGAGCTGGGTGTCATGGTGGATGCGACAGGTGCTGCAGGAATTGTGTCATATCCCAAAGTGGAAATGCTGAGGGCCAAGGAATCAGGACCAGATGTAACAGTGAAGAGATGAAGCCTGAGAAACATATTAGTTCAGCACTGCGAGACAATCAGTGATGTCACAGAATCCCTCAACTTTTCCTCCATGCCGTCTGTCACATTATGCTCTTCTGTTGCCTCTGAATCAGGCTGCAGTGACTGACCAGTCTGCTGGAGCAGATAGTGAATTACAGTGAGCTCTCCTTCAAACAATAGAGACAAAGAGAAATATTTGCAAAACTTCATTAAGTTCATAAAAGATTACATTACCAGTATGTTCAGAAATGCTTACCAGTGTAACGTGAGTGTAAGGAGACCTCTGGTGCCACCTCCCTGCCAAACAGCTTCTCACAAATGTAGCTGTGTAAGGCCTGTTGACAGAGCAGCAGCACCACAAACATGGCATGTGTCATAATGTCACATTTCCTTAAATAACAAGAATGGTAAATTGGCCCCTAAGATTTTTTTAGTATTTAAGTATATGCTATGCATGCAAAGTATGTGTTTTGTGGAATACACTCTTGATTCCTTTAAACTTAAAATGTGTTTTTTAATTTGGAAATACAATAAATGTTTTCCTAATTTACAGAATGGCTCAGTTGCAGCAGCTCTGGTCAACCCTCCAACTGACCTCAACATGTCATTGTCTTTTCCTTGCCTTTTTCCTTTAATATACACAAACCAATTAGTGCATTACCAAAATAGCTGATCTATAGTAAATAAACAGTTCCCTGATCGATTGATTAATTAATCTATTAATTACAGCTCTATTTTACATCAACATCTATAGGTAACATGTGTTTTTAGACATAAACATTTTCATCTCTGTATATATATGGAAATGTGCTTATTTTATATAAAAATGAATGGCACATGTGTATAAAGCAAATTAGAGAGCGTATGTACAGCAAGTTAAAGCAGTGAGATAGCTGTCTATCTAATTCCTGACCAGAGTGATGTGATGTTGGTTAAAACCGCCCAGAACACAATCCAGATGTAAAGAGTTACTGACAGAAGTAGGATTCTCACCCACAACTCCAGAGCAACACTGTCACCTAAATGCAGGCGCTTCCTCACTGTAAATAGTGTCAACTATTTTTTGAATGGTAGACTGGTTCCATGGTGTAATGGTTAGCACTCTGGACTCTGAATCCAGCGATCCGAGTTCAAATCTCGGTGGAACCTGATTTTGAACAATCCATTATATTTACACTTATACAACACCCTGAAATCAGATGACAGTTGACAGTCAGAAACTCAATCATCACCACAAAAGTGGTAAGAAATGTAATTGAGTCATAGCGAGTCATTCTCTTCATCCATTCATTCATGACATGTGCTATGGTCACTTTCATTACTTTCACCTGTGTTCTATAAGCCGCACCTGCAGTAGTTAGTCTTCCTCCTATCAGTCAGTTATTGTCAGTTTATTTAGGTTAAAGCAAGGTTAGGAAGGATCCTCCTGATTCTCGCCCTTTCGTGGTCGATCAAGCTGTCGTTGATCGACCACACGTCTTTTATTGGCTGAAAATAAAGTGCACAGACGAGACTAACCCGATCAACCAACAAGCTAACAGCGCTAAGCTGTCATTAAACACAACAGTTAACAAACAACGCGTAAAATCACTTTTCCAACCCGTTTCTGGTGTTTTAAGTTAAAGTGGAGAGAAATTATGAAACAAAGCTGGGTAAGAATCACTTTTAGCCAACTTTGCAGCGGTTGGCTATGCTAGCTAGCGTGCTAATGTGTGGCGCAGAGCGAAATTATTTTTTTGACCACCAAATGCGCTATCCCAGAAAACTAATTCTATTTGCTTTTATGTAAAACGTTTTTATAATCCATACATCATTTATTTATTATTATGTGATGAATAAATGATGAATGAAATGCTGTGCCCACACTTACCTCGCCTCTGAGCTGTGAGGGCTACCTCTGTCTCAGGGAGATGATCGCTGAGTTGAAGAAAAAAAATGTCAACATTGAAAAATATCCAGATGGTGGAGAGACATAATACATCATAATATTCATTCCCATAAAAAACACCCTTCAGCGTACCCTAACGTTTTTAAAGAAGTCCCATAACTCATCATTTTCTCTATCTAACTAGCGCTAACTAGTGTCAATAATATTTCAACCTAAAAAGGTTAAGAATATGACAGTAAGATATGTGCATACATTACATGCTACCTGCTTGACAAGTACTTAATAATAATAATTCATTTTATGTATAGAGGCCTCTCCTCACTTAACACACATAAAATAAACGTAGTCAAATTAAAAAAGCTGGCGACCCCTGAAGGAAGCAGCCGAAAGGAAAAGAAGTCAAATTAAAAAAGCTAAGCTAAGACACAGACAAGGTCAGACAAGGTAAATAAAGAAATAAAAACAATACAAACAAATTGGTGATGGTAGTATGTGGGAAGATCATTTGGGGTAGGCTATTCTGAACAGGTCAGTTTTGAGATGTGCTTTGTGTAAATGTTAAAATAAGTGATTGTTTGACTTCCATTTAGCTTCCTCTGTTAATGTGTGGGCTGTTTAACTGGCTTACACAAAGTTAACAAAGAAATAGATCATGTGATCAGTAACACTTTCCCTGATAGTGATAGATTTTTGCTGTCACTGTTGGACATCTCAAAAATTGGTTTAACGAGTCTTATGTCTGTGAGCTTAGCCTAAGTAGTTTATCTTTCAATGGAGACCTTTCCCACTCAATATCTGTGCATGAAGGCAGCATGAAGAAAACCTCTCTCTGAATCCAACAATTTAAGTTCAGATCTCAGATTGACATGTTTTTGTAATATCCTGTGTAACATAATTAAGTAACAAGTTGACATATCTGTTCACACACTTCACGCAATAGATGAACTGATTGCTGTTGTAGTCTTACTTCTTGTTAATATTAACATGTACGTGTGAGTTCAGATCAGTTAAATACTGTGCACAAGTCACACACAGTATGTCCAGCAGAGGGCAGCAAAGACCAGTGCAAGGCTGAAAGGCTGTTTTCTGTGTTTTTGGTTAATAAAGGGCATTTTTGACAGCAGAAAGGAAAAGTTCTTTTTAGATATTGTATTAACCCAGAGATTCTGCCTTAATTAAGTCAAGAGGGGTCTGTTTTGTACTGGTCAACATTTGAAACACTTAATAATTTGCGTCACTTAATTCAGTTGTGTGAGTTGAAAGACTATTTAAATTTGTGTTTGTCAGGAGTGGGATTCGTGAAATTTGTCAGGAGTGGGATTTGTGAAATTTGATTTTCCCCTGTCCAGCCACTTTCTTTCAGTCCATGTTTCTTTGTAATGTCATTTGCCAAACTCGGCCCAACATTTGTGACAGAAAGATGGAGTACAGTGGTGATGATTGCATTTCTGACTGTGAACAATGAGCTGATTTTAGCGTGTTGTCATTCTTCATCAGTTTATCAAGTGTGAATACAGAGGATTGTTCAAAATCATTTTCCACCAAGACTTGAACTTGGATTGCTGGATTCAGAGTCCAGAGTGCTAACTATTACACCATGGAACTGACTTTACCTCTTTGAAACAATGAATTAATTACATTTTTTAAACTCTTAATTTACGGTGTTCACATTTAACATTGAAAACTGATTTTGAAATATAGTGTAGCCAAAAGAGCTGTTAGTGTAAAATAAAACCATGGTTCTCAAATTGGGGCACATGTACCACCTGTGGACTTGGAGGAAAATCAGAAATATGGTTTGTATATATATATGTGATCGGAGTGAAGCTGAGGAATTTTGTGGGAAATTAAACAAATAACTAAAATAACTAAATAAATAAAGAATTAAAGTCATCTTATCTCACATTCCATCTTAATCTAAATTTGTTATACCAGTGAAAAGTCCATAGCTGGCTTTGCTAGGCCTATTTACACCACTGTATTTCAAAATTGGTGATTAATATTTAAATAAATGTTTAAATATTTAAAATAATTACGATAATAATTATGAGTTTGCCATTCTTGTTGGTTCAGACTGACTGATGAGGAAAGACTTGCAGGTGTGGCCAATAAAACGTGGGACAAGCTGGTGGGCGTGGAAGAATGACAGGAAGTAAACTGATCTGCAACAAGAGAATACTGTTAGTTTTAAAACAAAACAAAATAAAACTGATACTAGTGCTAAATGAAGTACTCATACATAAAACTGTCCATTCCTTTACTCTTCTTTACACTAAGTGGCTTCTGTCTGTTTACAGCCAGGATATTTTGACTAGAATGGGGGACATCAAGGCCACAAAAACGTCCACCTATTGCTCCTCTCTAAAAATGGACTCAACCAAAAAGAGGAATTTTTTTTTCAAGGATAGATTTATTACAAAATAATAACAAATTATTATTTATATTATTATTATATAATTATTACTGTCCCTCTGTCTTATGTCTGTGAAGTCAAGCATAGCCACTGCTGCATGATTACACTGAAGGAGAAGATATTAGAGGGAGAGGACAAAGGAAATAAAAGATTTAGCAGGGTTTAGGTTAATTGAACAGCATATATTTGCACAATCTTTTGGGGCTGATTATGCCGTGTGTGAAGACTGCTGTGTAAGACTGTAATGTATTTGAAGAAACAGAATTAAAAAACATTCCTGTCAGAAGTGGGATTCGAACCCACGCCTCCAGAGGAGACTGCGACCTGAACGCAGCGCCTTAGACCGCTCGGCCATCCTGACAGAGGTGCAGAAAGGGGCGCCGATGTGTGAGTAAATCATCCAGCCAATTACCTCGCCACCTTCAACATTGGACCAATCATAACGTTGAAATGGAGGACGCCACCTTTCGTCGTATTCGGAGCGGGGCGAACGAGCGTCTAACGAAGCCGGTGTTGGAATCTGTGACCGCGGGTGACGATGTTGCAAAATTGAGTGCAAGTGCATGTTCAAATCACTACAGACACAGAAACAAGAAGGTCACAGACTAAATAAATAAATAAATAAATAAATATAAACCACACATGACGGCTGATGTGTTCACTTATTTTTAATTTCATATTCTTCGTCTTAAGTGCATATGAAGAGTTATTTGCACTAGTGTGCCATGTGACGTCACTAATAGAAGAAGTAGAGAGGGAAGAACGCACTGTTGTATTTAAACAAGCACTGCTTCATTTTTAACACCAGGGGGATTGTGATATGTGACGGTAGTCTCTCTACCTCCTTGATATTGCTCATTTACTTCGGGCACCTTTCCTCCACCCAACGATCATTTCAACAGACGGAGGCAGCTCTCACAGGTAAATGGAGGCACAACCTTCACTCATCATTCATTAATCACAAAAGCCTATTTCTAATTACAACCTTTTTTATTGGTGTATTGATGTAAAACTCGTGTAAAAGCAGACACAATTAGTTCTCTGGAAGAGCGCTTTTGGCGGACATAACTGACGGTGGCCCCGCGTCACATATTAGCATGCTAGCTAGCGAAGCTAACTTTATGTTGCAGAAGCTTCGCTAGCACGAAGTTGACTCCAAGTTGTATTCAACCTCGTCTCAATAGTTCCCCTTCATTAAACGTTAAGACGCACGAAACCCACAGCAAAGTGAGTCTCTTGCGTTTTCTGTTTGATAACTGCGTTTGACGCATAATAGTTGAGCGCTGAGTTATTTAGTTTTGGTTGCTATGGTGATTAACGGTCGCTTTCGCACATTAAAGGCAATAAAGTCACGTGTCACGGACTGGAGACTATATAGCAGGTAAGCTCAGTTGGGCTTCAGTCTGCACCCTGAGCTGTAACAGACAGAGTGATGAAAGCAATGGCTAAAGACAAGGGAAGGGAGACCTTAACCATGGACTTGCTTGCTGAAGTAGAGCTGTTTGAGAAGGCAACGGTCCAAGGAGAAGACCCTTTGCAGCTGATGTTGGAGGCACTGCTGGATGAAACAAATGAACCTGCACCTGTCCCTAATGTGGAGTTTGATTCCAACTCCCCTGATCTTCTCCAGGATATTGTTAAGGACCTGAGTGGAGAGACAGAGGGACCTGTTCCTGCTGTGGAGTTTGACGCCAACATTCCAGACTCTTTCCCGACTATGACGTTGGAGGCAATGCTGGGAGATACTGACGACAGGCTGCCTGTCAGTGAGGACGATTGGGATGCCATTACACCAGATTCTCTCCTGGAAAAGCTGGAGGCTCTGCAAACAGAGACAACTGGCCAGATTCTTTCCATTGATGGCTTTTGTGACCCCAGCAGAACAGACTCTATACAGGAGATTCTGGAGACTCTGCTAACAGAGACAACTGACCAGATTCTTTCCATTGATGACTTTTGTGATCCCAGCAGAACAGACTCTCTACAGGAGATTCTGGAGGTTTTGCTGGGAGAGACATCAGAGCCAATACCTGTAGCTCAAGAGCCACAATTTGATCCCCACTCTTTCCCTTCTCCTCCAACTCTTTCCACTGTCCCTGCAGAGCCTGTGTTTGACACTCAGCCTCAGCTGTGCAAGAATGTTCCTCTTGTACCGTATTCTCAGTTTGCACAAGAGAACTTGGTTGCCATTGGAATGTTCAACGACGAGGTGGTTTATGCTCTGCCACCACAGGCCTTTTCCCCGGCTTTCTTTCCCACTGCGCCTCCTCTGAACACATCCACATCTCGGAAAAGAAGAATGTCCAATCAGAAGGATGAGAGTGGGCAGTCATACATCAAGAAGCCGCCTAATGCATTCATGGTCTACCGACAGGAGCAGAGGTGCAAAGTCATCACTGAGCTAAACGTCAGAGACTGTGCTGTTGTGAACAAGGAACTTGGGAAGAGGTGGACAAATCTGCCCATGCAAGAAAAAGTTAAATATTATGAGGAGGCAGACAGGCAGAGGCTTTGCCATGAGCAGCTTTATCCCAAGTGGTCACCTTCGGACAACTATGGGAAAAAACAGAAGAGGATCAGGAGGAAGGGTCCCAAACCAATGACAGTTTGCACGGCCCCTCCTTTATAAGTCATTGCATAACCTTCTATGCATAAGATCTCCAATCTGCTAACTATGTGTGCCATTAATATTTATTATGAAATTATTATATTTTTATATTTAACAGAACCTTTTTGTGTGTTTTGGTCACAATGATACTGTCGTTACATATAGAGGTTGTAACAACCAAATATGGCCAAATATGTTGATAATACCAATCAGATTTTTCCATTTACTTGAAAGAACGAGATAATTGCCCATTACTGTTTGCAACCATGTTATTAATTGTTGGAGGCTGTGTTGCTTGTTGCCTGTTGCTGTAAATGTGTGTATGTGTGTGTGTTTGGAAGTACTGCAAGAAAAAAATATTTCCATACTTCATAATGTATCTGTTCATTCTTTTTTTCGATTCGAAAAATATAGTCCAGTCATGATTCCTGTTGTTTCTGGCGCTTAGAGTCAGATTCAAATTACCTTGTGTGTCAATCTTCATGGATGGATCCAGGATTGTGATGCTGCTGCTCTGTGAATTGAAGCATCTGCCTTACTAGGGCTGCAACAACTATTCAATAAATCAATTATTAATTAATTACTAAATGAATTGACTGAATGAATTATGAATTAGAAATGAATATTTCCTGGTTTCTATGCTAAGTGTAACAAATAAATCATTAAAACTGAATCATTTTGGTTTGTGGACATAACAAGACATTCAACAACATCATAATTTCCAGGTTTGGTCAAAGTTTTTCAAGATTTTTTTTGACATTTGCAGACTAAACAAATACTCGCTTTACAAGAGAATAATTGGCAGATAATCGATAGTTCCAGCCTAATGCCTTACACAGCTACCAGATGACCTGCTTTAAGGCCTTTGAAAATAAACTTCAAGACAAACTGCTCAGGTGAATTTTGAAACAACCTCTCTTTTCACATCAAGGGCAACACACTTCAAAATCAAATAAATTATAATAAACAGAAAAAATACTCACCTCATCGGACGAAACAGAACGAGGTTATTTTGAGCTGGTGTTCAGTGATCTGAAAATGCATCTGGGGAGCAAAGGCCTTTACTCTGTGAAGGGAAATGATGAGAAGCTGTTTGGCAGGAAGGTGGCACCAGAGTTTCTGCTCACCCTCATGTTTAATTGTTAAGGATTTGTGTAGACACTGGTTCTGTGATTCGATTTTTAAATCTTTCATCAACTTAATGAAGTTTTTTAAATATTTATTTTTGTCTCTATTGTTTTTAGAAGAGCTTTTTGGCCTTCAGTATCTGCTCTGGCGGACTGGTCATTTATTGCATGCTGATTCAGAGGCAACAACTCAGATGATGAAAGAGCATAATGCAGAGGACAGCATGGAGGAAGATGAGGGATTCTGACATCAATAATGATTCCACAGTGCTGAACATAGATTTTCAGTTTCTCTCTCCTAGTCTCGCCACTGTCCATCTGGTCCAGTGTGGGATTGACACCGGCTCTCTGTCCTCAACTTCATCTTCAGAAGTAACATGAAATACCAGCTGATGATGAAGATGTGGTGAGTTTCAGTTTTTTCATTTAAGAATATGGTGGCATACAGAATTGAGTCTGTCTCTGTTTTATATGTTGATATAGTGGGTATGGGCATTTTTTTAAAGTCAAAGTAAATATTGGTCTTTATTTTGCTGGAGTGGTAGGAATATGCTACAGCTGTCTATTCAATTTGAAAGAACACATGCTGCTAGTATCTATCTTTAATGCATGAACATTGTGTAGGAAATAGTAGAGACCACACACAGCAGTGGAACAGCTGTCCAGGCACTTTTACTGTATACAGTATAATTTATTATTCTTCAGCATTGCTTGCTATGGTTGCCACCTACAGTTAGAAGAGGTGAATGTATTCATTATTTAATACAGTTATTTAATAAGCTGGTGGGCACTGAAGAATCAAAGGAGGGAAACTGATCTGCAACAAGAGAATACTGTTAGTTTAAAACAAAATAAAATAAAACTGATGCTAGTGCTAAATGTAGTTCTCATACATAAAAACGTCAATTCATTTACTCGTCTTTACACTAAGTGGCTTCTGTCTGTTTACAGCTGGGATAGTTTGACGAGACTGGAGGACATCAAGGCCACAATAACATCCACCTATGGCTCCTCTCTGAGATTGGATTCAACCAAAAAGGTTAAGGATTATTTTTTCTAGGCTACATTTATTACACAATAATAATAATTCTTATCATTATTTATACTATTATATTATTATTATTTTTGCTCTATCTCTGTCTTATGTCTGTGAAGTCAAGCATAGCCACTGAAGGAGAAGGTATTAGAGGGAGAGGATGAAGGGAATAAAAAAACCTCTTCTGACTTGAACAGGATAAGTTACAGCCGGCTCTAAGAACTCAGATTTAGCAGGGTTTAGGTTAATTGAACAGCATATATTTGCACAATCTTTTGGGGCTGATTATGCCGTGTGTGAAGACTGCTGTGTAAGACTGTAATGTATTCGAAGAAACAGAATTAAAAAACATTCCTGTCAGAAGTGGGATTCGAACCCACGCCTCCAGAGGAGACTGCGACCTGAACGCAGCGCCTTAGACCGCTCGGCCATCCTGACAGAGGTGTAGAAAGGGGCGCCGATGTGTGAGTAAATCAGCCAGCCAATTACCTCGCCACCTTCAACATTGGACCAATCATAACGTTGAAATGGAGGACGCCACCTTTCGTCGTATTCGGAGCGGGGCGAACGAGCGTCTAACGAAGCCGGTGTTGGAATCTGTGACCGCGGGTGACGACGTTGCAAAATTGAGTGCAAGTGCATGTTCAAATCACTACAGACACAGAAACAAGAAGGTCACAGACTAAATAAATAAATAAATATATATAAACCACACATGACGGCTGATGTGTTCACTTATTTTTAATTTCATATTATTCGTCTTAAGTGCATATGAAGAGTTATTTGCACTAGTGTGCCATGTGACGTCACTAATAGAAGAAGTAGAGAGGGAAGAACGCACTGTTGTATTTAAACAAGCACTGCTTCATTTTTAACACCAGGGGGATTGTGATATGTGACGGTAGTCTCTCCACCTCCTTGATATTGCTCATTTACTTCGGGCACCTTTCTTCCACCCAACGATCATTTCAACAGACGGAGGCAGCTCTCACAGGTAAATGGAGGCACAACCTTCACTCATCATTCATTAATCACAAAAGCCTATTTCTAATTACAACCTTTTTTATTGGTGTATTGATGTAAAACTCGTGTAAAAGCAGACACAATTAGTTCTCTGGAAGAGCGCTTTTGGCGGACATAACTGACGGTGGCCCCGCGTCACATATTAGCATGCTAGCTAGCGAAGCTAACTTTATGTTGCAGTAGCTTCGCTAGCACGAAGTTGACTCCAAGTTGTATTCAACCTCGTCTCAATAGTTCCCCTTCATTCAACGTTAAGACGCACGAAATCCACAGCAAAGTGAGCCTCTTGCGTTTTCTGTTTGATAACTGCGTTTGACGCATAACAGTTGAGCGCTGAGTTATTTAGTTTTGGTTGCTATGGTGATTAACGGTCGCCTTCGCACATTAAAGGCAATAAAGTCACGTGTCACGGACTGGAGACTATATAGCAGGTAAGCTCAGTTGGGCTTCAGTCTGCACCCTGAGCTGTAACAGACAGAGTGATGAAAGCAATGGCTAAAGACAAGGGAAGGGAGACCTTAACCATGGACTTGCTTGCTGAAGTAGAGCTGTTTGAGAAGGCAACGGTCCAAGGAGAAGACCCTCTGCAGCTGATGTTGGAGGCACTGCTGGATGAAACAAATGAACCTGCACCTGTCCCTAATGTGGAGTTTGATTCCAACTCCCCTGACCTTCTCCAGGATATTGTTAAGGACCTGAGTGGAGAGACAGAGGGACCTGTCCCTGCTGTGGAGTTTGACGCCAACATTCCAGACTCTTTCCCGACTATGATGTTGGAGGCAATGCTGGGAGATACTGATGACAGGCTGCCTGTCAGTGAGGA
Organism: Solea senegalensis; assembly: GCF_019176455.1. Lineage (NCBI taxonomy): Eukaryota > Metazoa > Chordata > Actinopteri > Pleuronectiformes > Soleidae > Solea > Solea senegalensis. Next base: position 24,356,543 of record NC_058023.1, on the reverse strand, counting down.
CGATTGGGATGCCATTACACCAGATTCTCTCCTGGAAAAGCTGGAGGCTCTGCTAACAGAGACAACTGACCAGATTCTTTCCATTGATGGCTTTTGTGACCCCAGCAGAACAGACTCTCTACAGGAGATTCTGGAGGTTTTGCTGGGAGAGACAGCAGAGCCAATACCTGTAGCTCAAGAGCCACAATTTGATCCCCACTCTTTCCCTTCTCCTCCAACTCTTTCCACTGTCCTTGCAGGGCCTGTGTTTGACACTCAGCCTCAGCTGTGCAAGAATGTTCCTCTTGTACCGTATACTCAGTTTGCACAAGAGAACTTGGTTGCCATTGGAATGTTCAACGGCGAGGTGGTTTATGCTCTGCCACCACAGGCCTTTTCCCCGTCTTTCTTTCCCACTGCGCCTCCTCTGAACACATCCACATCTCGGAAAAGAAGAATGTCCAATCAGAAGGATGAGAGTGGGCAGTCATACATCAAGAAGCCGCCTAATGCATTCATGGTCTACCGACAGGAGCAGAGGTGCAAAGTCATCACTGAGCTAAACGTCAGAGACTGTGCTGTTGTGAACAAGGAACTTGGGAAGAGGTGGACGAATCTGCCCATGCAAGAAAAAGTTAAATATTATGAGGAGGCAGACAGGCAGAGGCTTTGCCATGAGCAGCTTTATCCCAAGTGGTCACCTTCGGACAACTATGGGAAAAAACAGAAGAGGATCAGGAGGAAGGGTCCCAAACCAATGACAGTTTGCACGGCCCCTCCTTTATAAGTCATTGCATCACCTTCTATGCATAAGATCTCCAATCTGCTAACTATGTGTGCCATTAATATTTATTATGAAATTATTATATTTTTATATTTAACGGAACCTTTTTGTGTGTTTTTGTCACAATGATACTGTTGTTACATATAGAGGTTGTAACAACCAAATAAGGCCAAATATGTTGATAATACCAATCAGATTTTTCCATTTACTTGAAAGAATGAGATAATTGCCCATTACTGTTTGCTACCATGTTATTAATTGTTGGAGGCCATTCTTCATAATGTATCTGTTCATTCTTTTTTTCGATTCGAAAATATAGTCCAGTCATGATTCCTATTGTTTCTGATCACTTAGAGTCAGAGTCATTTTACCTTGTGTTTCAATCTTCATGGATGGATCCAGGATTGTGATGCTGCTGCTGCTCTGAGAATTGAAGCATCTGCCGTACTCGGGCTGCAACGATTATTTAATAAATCAATTATTAATTAATTACTAAATGAATTGACTGAATGAATTATGAATTATAAATGAATATTTCCTGGTTTCTATGCTGAGTGTAACAAATAAATCATTAAAACTGAATCATTTTGGTTTGTGGACATTATAATAACAAGACATTCAACAATGTCATAATTTGGTAAAGACAGATCAAACTTTTTCAAGAATTTTATTTTGACATTTGCAGACTAAACAAATACTCGCTTTACAAGAAAATAATTGGCAGATAATCGGTAGTTCCAGCCTAATGCCTTACACAGCTACCAGATGACCTGCTTTAAGGCCTTTGAAAATAAACTTCAAGACAAACTGCTCACAAATAATTGAGGTGAATTTTGAAACCACCTCTCTTTTCACATCAAGGGCAACACACTTCAAAATCAAATACATTTTAATAAACAGAAAAAATACTCACCTCATCGGACGAAACAGAACAAGGTTATTTTGAGCTGGTGTTCAGTGATCTGAAAATGCATCTGGGGAGCAAAGGCCTTTACTCTGTGAAGAGAAATGATGAGAAGCTGTTTGGCAGGAAGGTGGCACCAGAGTTCTGCTCACCCTCATGTTTCACTGTTAAGGATTTGTGTATACACTGGTTCTGTGATTCGGTTTTTAAATCTTTCATCAACTTAAGGAAGTTTTTTAAATATTTATTTTTGTCTCTATTGTTTTCAGGAGAGCTTTCTGGCCTTCAGTATCTGCTCTGGCGGGCTGGTCATTTACTGCATGCTGATTCAGAGGCAACAACTCAGATGATGAAAGAGCATAATGCGGAGGACAGCATGGAGGAAGATGAGGGATTCTGACATCAATGATGATTCCACAGTTCAGTTCTCTCCTAGTCTCGCCACTGTCCATCTGGTCCAGTGTGGGATTGACACCGGCTCTCTGTCCTCAACTTCATCTTCAGAAGTAACATGAAATACCAGCTGAAGATGAAGATGTGGTGAGTTTCAGTTTTTTCATTTAAGAATATGGTGGCATACAGAATTGAGTCTGTCTCTGTTTTATATGTTGATATATTTTATTAAGTCCACAATATCAGTAGAGTATAATTAAAGGCCAATGAAGGTTTTACATTGCTCTTTTCTAAATCATTTCATTATCTGCACAGGTAAGGGATGTCACAATCTCAAGTATGGTGTCGGAGTGGGTATTTTATTTAAAGTCGAAGTTAATTTTGGTCTTAATTTTGCTGGAGTGGTAGGAATATGCTACAGCTGTCTATTCAATTTGAAAGAACACATGCTGCTCTTGGGAAAAAACTGTACTATCTGATTTAAAATCTCATTGGGACCTAATTTAAACAGAAACAGACACATGTTAATATTTATTTTTTGATCTACCTATAGTATCTATCTTTAATGCATGAACATTGTATAGGAAATAGTAGAGACCACACACAGCAGTGGAACAGCTGTCCAGGCACTTTTACTGTATACAGTATAATTTATTATTCTTCAGCATTGCTTGCTATGGTTGCCACCTACAGTTAGAAAAGGTAGAAGAGCAATTATTTAATATGGTAAAAGCTAAAACCTATGTGTGATGTGTGTTTTTTACTTTGTAAACCTCTAACAAAGAATTAATTTAGGATGCTGACACTTATTCTTTCACAATACTTGATCCATGACTTGTGTCCATTTACCTTGTGATTACATTAAGCAAAGGAAAGACGACTTGTTGTCCATTAGGGATCCTGCATCACAGTGTCCAGTTGTTCAGGGTCTTCTGGACGTCACTCAGCAAACAGACAGAGAAGTTATTGTCTGATAAATCTTAACAAGCAAGTGGCTAAATTGGAGTCACAAGTACTCACTCTCCGGAGAGATGTTCAGACTGCAGGCGTGTGGGGGTTGCAACTCCTCTAACTCAGTATGGACTTAATTCAAGTCATATTGTGAGCTGAGTAGTCCGGTCTGACTAAGTATGAGAGGATTCTAAAGCAACATGGAGAGCTGGTACTATTTGCTGCTGTGCACCTTAGGTTTAGTCCTGATCTATGGAAAGCAGACAAAAAATGATGATGACATTGACCTAGTGAGGTTTCTGAGAACTATCCACCCTGGGGTGCTGGTGAGGGATGAGCCGTTTATTATCAACCGACAATTTAGGAAAAACTCCCTCAAGGACCTGGAACGCCTGGGGGTCTCCTCAGTTACAGAGCAATCCAAGGACAAGCCAGTCAGTCAGGACACAAATGGGACTCCTGGACCTGTGGTGTTAACCAAAGATGGGCAAATCAAGGGGATTACAGTAGATAAGGCCCATATTTTCTATGGGATACCATATGCAGACCCCCCCACCGGGGCTTACCGCTGGAAGCCTCCCAGACCTGTGACTCCATGGCCACGGGTTTATGATGCCTCCTTCCCTCGGCCGGCATGCATGCAGGCATGCAGAGGACCTATCACAGAGGAGTGCCCTCGGAAAGTAAGGAACACTACACCTCATTTATCTGCACAATTTCATGACATTTTGATTCAGAACACAAGGATGTGGTTGCAATTTTAGCAAAAAAATATTTACACTTTTCAGTAAAAAAGGATGTGCAACTTTTGCTCTAGTCTGCTCCCACATTGTGCCCCTGATGTCACATGTCATCCATTGTATCTCCCTGCAGAACTGTAGCTAAGAAACACTTAGGAAAGTTACTCCAGTACACCCCAAAAACATTTGTTAAAAGTGTTGTGGGTGTAAGTGTTGCTTCTTGACACGTAAAGAATGACATGACTGAACAAACCTGTTTTGTATTTTAATTTCAATATGTCTGGCCTAAACAACTGTCTACCAGGTCTTACTGTAATTTTTAAACTGTAAAATCAGTCAAATGTTATTTATATCCGTAAACCATTACACCTAATTTGTAAACAAAGTTACAACTACTTAAATAAAATACAAATTTTAATTGTCCATTCCAGGTCAGTGAGGATTGTCTCTACCTGAACATCTTCATCCCTCTGGATGTGGACTTGAGTTCCCCTCTGCTGAGCCCACTGCCCGTCATGGTTTGGATCCATGGTGGAGATTTTATTGCTGGTTCTGCCTCCAAACCGCTCTATGATGGACGCTTCATCAGTAACTTCACCCACACTATAGTTGTGAGCATGGAGTACAGACTGGGTGAGGATGTTTGGAAATATTTCACTTAATATGCCTATAGGAAAAAGGTGGTTTAAAACTACAACACATTAACAGTAAATACATGGAGTGTTTGTTCTCAATCTGGTTTGGTAAAGATGATAAGCAGGCATTTTATACAAGAGATTAATAAATGGCTGAGCCTGTTGGTGGTAATTTGAATGTTCATTTTAGAACTTGGAGGAAATCAATGTCTTGCTGCACTTAATTATGTGTTGCTGATCATGTGAGCTGATTCTTTCAGGGGCCTTTGGATTCCTCGTGTCTGGCAAGGACCCTCACACCTCCGCCATAGGGAATTATGGGATCTTGGACCAGCAGGCAGCTTTTCTTTGGGTCCAGCGAAACATTGCCGTGTTTGGAGGTGATCCTAGCAAGGCAAGCAAGCAGACAGACACACACAAATATAAGACCACAGTGATTCAACACTCTTTATGTAATTATGTATCTTTTCAAGCAAAAATGCTAAAGGTTTACCAGCTCAATTTTCTATAACCATAAGGACTTGCTACTTCCCTCATCTCAGTGTAATAGGAGAATTGAATAAATCATAGAATATTTAGGTTGATCAGACAAAGCCTGGTTAAATTTTGATGGACATACTTATCAATGTAAGTCTGTCTGTTGTTTCTCTCCTTTGATTTGATGTGCTTCATTGTTGAGAAGCTGCTCTCACAGATGTAAGTGCTCCCAAACATACTGGCCGTTGAGAGTGCAAACTCCCTGAGGAATGGAAAATGGGACTTGGGTAGCAGTCTCCCAACTCCCCTCTCAGTGCACTTTGCTTGAAAGAAGGCGTCTGACATAAGTTTGCAGAGTTCAAGCTGCATCTCTTGGGGTTGCTCAGTAACGGAGAGATGATCAGTGAATAATGCAATTTGCGGCTGCATGGCATAAAGATCTTGAAAAGAAATTGCTAATTTCTTTTTTTCTTCTAGCCTAAAAAAAGGTAATAAAAGGAATTACGCTCATTCATAACCATATTACTACAACCTGACCATCAGCTATCTGCTGTCGGTGTACCTTTTTTTTTTTTTAAAGGTCGCCGATGATAGCGGCTCTGACCACTCCGGTGTATGCACCATATTTGTCTTTGTGCATGGTATTGTTATGGTGACGTTGAAATCCTTTACAGCTGATTTTGTTTCCAGGCCCACCAAACACATTGGTTTGTCTCTGAATTTCGTAAAAAGATTCTGTAATAAGACTTCATTGATAAATGATATATTTATACACTATACGATGCATCAGAAAGTATTCAGACATCATTCTTTTTCACGTTTTCATTGTTACAGAATCATGATTAAAAGCTAGAAATCCTGAGTAATGGTGAAGGGAAAACAGACCTGGAAAAAAAAAATCACAAAGTTATCAGGGTTCAGAGACAGGGCTGTCTTAAATCACATGGAAGGCTACAAATATAAATCTACTGCATTGGAGGTAACCAGGAACAATCAGGACTTTTTCTAGAGCCGACTGGACCAGATGGCATTGAAGTGGTCATTATAAAATATATAGTATGGAGGTGGAAGGTCTCATTTTGTTTTCAACTGACGGAGGTCAAATTACCTTCTGCAGTGATGACCTTCACTAGTCAATATGATCAATTGAAGCTATTGCTCAAATTATAAATACTGCTGAAGGGCAAAGTGGCTTATCATGGTATTTAATTCATGACAGTCCTTTGTGTTTTGTTGAATTCATGTTTGCAGGTGACAATATTTGGAGAAAGTGCAGGTGCCCAGTCAGTGAGTCTCCACCTGATGATACAGAGCAGTAAACCTCTGTTTCACCAAGCTGTTCTGCAGAGTCTTCCCTTCTCCATCCCTCTGAAGACCAGGTAAACAACTTAGCAGTTATGGTCACTGATGCTTTTTAATCCCTTACAACCATAGGTTGTTTAAAGTCAAAGACAATAATACATGTTTTCATTACTTTTATTCTATACTGATATTCCTTCAATATGAGTTATCGTTTTTCTTCCTCTGTGTTTCTTTCTCAGACATGATGCCCTGAAGCTGGGGAAGGACTTTGCCAAACAGACCAACTGCTCTGTGAGCGACACGATCTGCCTGCTGTCTCTCACCTCACAGGCCGTCCTCGCTGCCCAGATGAAAACGAGTGGGATGCTGCAAAACACCATCTCACACTCCCCAAATTTAGAACAACTCTCAGAGCTGCCCACACATTTACATAAGCAGTAAAGGTTTTAGCATGCTTATCTGCAAAAGTTAATAAATGACATTATTTTATCCCGATCCGTGGCAGGCTGGAAATGAGAATTGTGAAAACAAAGGGATATTGAGCCTGTAAAAGGGTGTTGAGAGGGATTTTACTCTTTCACAGCACAAAATGACTATAATATATCTGCAGAGTTGACAGGGTTATATGTCAGTAGTGTGGACTGTTATTGCATCATTAGCTGCTGTTTTCTGCCAGTGTGAAAAATCTGGAAGACAAAAACATTTTAGATGTTAAAAGTAAATGCAAAACATAAAAAGGGTAATATTAATCTTACTACCTGATATAAAACCATTTACTTATTTCTGTTAGATCTCTGCTCAAGCTTACTTCTGTGTCTGAAAAAAATCAGACTATTTTTAATTTGATGTTTTTGGTCTCAGGTTCTAAGATCGTGAACCCGTTTCGATTCCTGGAGGTTTTTGAGACGTGGGGTCCACATATCGATGGGGAGTTGATAAAGGAACAGGCCATCACTGCATTTCTGAAGGGCCACTGGCAAAAAGAGAAGCCAATGCTGTTGGGTAAGTATTATTTTTAAATTTATACTTCTACTTTAACCACGTTTCAGTGGGAAATCCTGGCTGTGACCCTGACTTTTGCCATATGTCAGCTGAGTTTGGCTCCAGCAACCCATGACCATCATATGAAGGATAAAGTAATAGACAATGCATGAATGAATATGACTACCACCACTACTACTACTACTCACTTGGATATCTTGTTCTGACCTCTTCTCTCATCACATGATATTTCTCCACTGACGTGAAGTGTGTCCCTTTCAATCTCCACCTGTTGCCAACACACAAAATAAACCAAATTGGTTCAATGTTTATAAAATATAATCTACATATATAGTACTACCTTTAGTGCTTTAATATGAGATCCAGAAATAGAGAAAAAAACAGTTATCACTTTTTTAAAATGACTTAATCTCATCCCAACATCAATTTGTACTTACATTACTGTTAAGCCAATCTTCCTCTGGTTCTTATCATAGTACATGCTGAAATTCTACAGCTAAAAAAAGGAATATGATGTTTTGGGAACTAAGCAGCCTAATGCATCAATGTGGAAACCACCCATGAAGAAGGATATCCAAACAAGACAGTCAGAAACAGAACAGGTTGTGCGAATAGTGACAGGAAGGCACTGAATCCATTTTCTTTCCGACAGGTACAACCTCAGAAGAGGGGGTGCTCTTTGTGTATGGTGTCTTCACCAAGCCTGTGTCTGCTGTGGAGTCCACTGTGTACATTACTGCCATCTTTAAACAACACGCTCTGCGGGTCCTGCACAAGTACCTGCACCTGTACAGGGACGCTGACCGCAGGGACATGCTAGCTCAGGTAAAACCGAGTTTCTTTTATCTCCAATGTAGCCGATACTCGACTGCTGATACAACCAAGCAAATATTTCAGTCATAGTAGAGGGGCGAAGGCCCTAATAAGGTTAGTTAAACATTTGATTGGGGAGCCAATAAACACTTATGTAGAGGTAATGCCTATCACATCTTAATTCTATGGAATGAATCAGTGCCCTTAACTGTTGTAGTTGTTCCCCTTATGAAAAGGATTGTTATTTTTTATTCCTTAGAGAAGTACACCCCCATAGATAAAATACACAAGGGTTAGTTATTAAACGTTACTCAAGAGCTTGTTTTAAAAGCTTAGAGATTATGCAGTATGTGAAGTTTGTGGGAAAAGACAATTCAAGTCAGATCAGACTGGCAAATTATATAAAATGATTATCCTCCTTATTTGATGTGGCTTTGTCTCCTCATCAGTAACTATCCAGTGGCTGTCAGGAAAATGTCAGCCAGTTTCCAGCTGGCTTACAATATGCCTGTCATTTTGAGAGGCGGTGTGGACGTGCAAACCATATTTTCAGGCATAAAACACTGTCCGTGTTCAAAGAAAGTGAAGTATCTTTTGTGTAAAAAGCAGCATTTACAATATTACATGGATTTCATTTAGAGCTCCACCAGTATGGGTTTTTCTATGACACTTCTTGAAAATCCCAGTAGCCAGTGGGTGATAATAGATACCAATTTTTTGGCCCATATATTAACCAATTTTCTTTTTCCTCATTCTGATAAAACACAACTGTTTATTGACCATGTTAGTGTGGATGATTCTCTCCAGTTTGAAACCCTTTCAACTTGTCTGGTACTTGTCTTCAAAAATATTTACTAGGATTTACCTACAGAGGGAGCTATGATTCCAGTTTCTCTCAGTCTGTCTGTGACAGACCACTTTTCTTCTCTTCTATCATTTGTATGGGTGAAAAATGTGGCCCACCTGGAGTCAGGGAGTGAGTCTGTTTGAGATGCAGCCTGACTGCTCCCACTAAGAGACGCTATCTACAGTGACAGGAGAGATGGTCTGAGGAATATCAAATGAAGTTCAAGTCAGAGAAGGCTGGCAGAGGAAGTATTAATGCCAGACTTCTTGTTTGTTTTTCGCTGTGAGGTGGAAGAGGAGAATGAGTCATGATGACACTGAAGCAGAAGAACGCCTCCTTGTATTTCCAATTTAATGTGATGATGGCAGCCTCGGGGGGGTCAGGAGGTGACTCTCCCATACACATTTAACATTCAGTCTCAGTTCACAGCGCAGTAAATAGATGATAGAGTCACAGCTGAAGTCTGTCTGCCTCACACACACTCTCTCCTTCAAACCCACCTCTGACATCTCTTCATAAAAGGACACTTCTCCTGGGGACCAGGGGATCAACACAAATGATGTGGATTCAAGGACAAGGTCACATGACAGGGATCCTCTAAGCCCCCTTGTATTTAGCTGGCTGAATTGATATATCACTAAAGAGTTTGGGCCGGAGAAGTCAGTGCACTGATTTTCCAGCTATGTTGCAGAAATCAACTAAAGTAGAGCGTTTTTTTTTACAGCATGACATCATTTCTTCAGACCACCATCTAAAACCAAACCTTCAACATACATGCACTGCACAAGGGAGAGTTTAGAGAATGGGTGGCTAAAAATAACTCAAACATCATCATACTGAAGAAAAGATTTGGGCTGCTTGTCACATTTTAAAGTTGTAGAAGTCAGTAAAAGCAGAGTGCATGCATGCATGTATGCAAAAACATGTACAGACAGGTAGGCCATAAAATCATTCAGGATGAGCCCAACACCAGGAGGTGGGGGCACATGGGGAAAATGTCCCCTCACATCATCCCACAACATCACAAAACTTTACTCTTTCATCGATTGCATTATTAGATTCTTTACTTATGCTTTACTTATACTTTACTTATAAAACTATACAATGTACTGTGTGTTATACCTTAAAACCTTCTTATTACCTTCCCCATAAAGAGTACAAATCTTGAATTCTGACACTGTCGATTTCTCTTAATGTCTCTGATCAACAGAGTCTGGAGCTGGGCCTGACTCGGGATTCATTTAAAATTATTCGATGAGCTCTTTGCAGCCCTTTCATAGATCTATTTCATTTTGTTTGTAAGACAGCCTCATTTCAGAAAGATTTTACAGTATATACAAGAACATGCATATGAAATGGTCACCTGCTTTTAGTGAGTGGCCCACATGTGTTTTGCTGCTAGTGGCACATGAAATTTCATCTCGTTTGCCAGTGTGGGAACCATGTTCTCTGCCACATCTTTCCTAAAAACTATAACTTGAATAACACCTTGAATGTGTTTTGAATATAATATTATATTAAGGCATACAGAATTTGTTATTTTGAGTCCATGATACGATATCTATTGTTGATCAAATTACTATTAACCTCTGCAGTATACATACTCTTACTCATACCTCCTTGGCGTTGAAAAGTACAGTTTCACTGATGGTAGTTGCTATAGGATGTACAAGTTTGTCATTGTTTCTACTGAAGCGGCTCTTATTGGTTGGTTGGGCTGATGACATAGTAAACTGGAGCTGGGGACAGTGGCATCGACCCTCTGTGAAGCTCAGAGCAGAAATGTGACAAGGAGCAGCTGGTGACACAATGAATGAAGGCAGCAGCATGTGTTTTTCCACAGCAGTACTCTTAGTATTCTTCTGTTCTGTCAGGATAGAAACATAGAACAAAAAACCCCCACAAGAATTCTATTCTAATTTGAAGGGTCTTAACCTTTGATTACACATGCTCCAAGAAATCTAAATCTTTAGTTTTAGGATTTAGTTGCTTGATTAATCATGGGTGTGTAACACACAATAAACTAATCAGCCATCTTCCATTCCCACTAAAAGCCGGTCAAGTTTTTATTACAGTGGCAGATTTGTCAGTAAGTAGCCAAAACCTCTCAACTGAGGAAACAGATTTGATTAAGTGTGATGTAGCAAACTTACAAAGACAAATGTGATACACTTTGTACTAACATAATGTCCTCACTGCTCATGTATAATGTAGGCTTGTTAAGGATTAATACACTCATGTCCCTACAAATGTGCAGCAGTGTGTGTGTGTCTGTGTGTGTCTATCACCTTCCTACCATCAGCCTGTTTGTGCTCAGGTGTCAGATGTGTGGGCGCAGGTTGTGTGCTTCTGAAGGAGACACACTGGTTTCCAGGTAACAGTCTATCTGCCCTTTCATTTGCCTCCTTCTAAACAAGAGAGAAGAATATTATCATTTGCGTCATTGTTGTGACTTGATTTGCTGTTCTTGTTATTAGCCCTTTTCTAAGTAGATGACTCAATTTAGTTTTACTTATTTCTTCTCCACCGAAACACTGGTTGAGCATTATTTGCTGACATTAGCATGTTGACATATAGGCACAAAGGCAACATGCTGTTTCAAAGTGTTTCCTATGCTCACCATTTTTGTATAGCATGTTCCTTTCTTTGCTAGTCAGCAATGTCAGCAAACACATTTGAGAAATTCAACTTTAAAGAGGCAATTTCATGCCTCTTGAATGTGATGACACTTGGAGCCATTAATGATTTTTGCTTGAGTGGAAAAGTCATGGGGTCACCAACGTCAGTTGTGTTTGTCTTTGTGGAACATGAACTACTGTATATGGCAGTTTATCGAACATATGTTGAGATATTTCACAAAAAAAGCCAAAATCTTAAAAGGAAAAGTAAGGGCATTGCCAAACTGCAGGAACATAAAAAGAAATACAAAATGTCATGGCAATCCAATCAATTGCAGTTGACATTTTAGTCAGGATGGGTGTCCACTGTTTGGCTGACTGACTGACTGAGAGGGAGCCATTAAAAAGATTTTTTCCCTTTTCTGACTTGCTCCTCATTTTCTGTCCACAGATCGTCACCGACTATGTCTTCCTGTGTCCGTCCAGGAGGTCCGCACGTGCTGGCATAGCAGTGGGCAGTGGAGTTTGGATGTACGTGTTTGACCATGTAGCATCAGACCGTCGTGTTTGGTCAGGTCTGACTTTCTGCTACCAGCATGCCTGCCACGGTGCCGAGCTGCCCTTTCTCTTTGATTCGGCCACAGTGGCCAACTTCACTATGTTGCCACAAGAGAAGCTGCTGTCCAATCGCATGCTCTGCTATTGGGGGGCTTTCGCTCACACTGGTGACCCTTCCTCACGAGCCCATCAGACATCTTTCTGCCGGGAGCAGCGTCTACCTGTTTGGCCACGTTATTCTGACACCAGTGGCTGGCTGGTTATGAACCTGACAGTGCACTCGCATGCACAAGTGGGAACCAGGAACCATATATGTGACTTTTGGGATCAATTGGGCACCTATTAGTGAGGAGACAGCCAGGGCAAGGAGCTGTGCCAATGAATCAGCATCAATATAGGCTTCTCTTTGTTCTTGAGCATGCAAATTCATATCAGAAAACCGTACCTTTGTTTGTAATATAACAAAATTATATGTTTTACAACAGCATTTTTAAGTTTTAAAGAATAAAATTATACATACAAAGCTACCCGTGGATGTAGAAAAGTGCCACCATTTTCCTTTTCTCACTGAAGACGAGTAAACATCTTAACAAATGTACAGAGTATAGTCAGATGGTAGTAAACTCTAAGTCTGAAGAGTAGTTCACGAAAGTTAAGTAAATATATGTCATAAACACAGACAAGAGAACAAAGAGAAGGTATTGAGGACATTTTCTGTGTGAGCACAAAGTAGATTCATTCTACTGTGTGTACCACATAATACATACAAAAAAGAATTGAGTAATAATTCAGAAGTGTTTGTCAGATGTTATGTGGGGATACAGCTAATGTTGAGTGATTTATGGTTATTGTCTCATTTAAGGACTTCAGCTATGCTTTGTGTTAATATACATTTTGTAAAAGCAGATGTCAGTTTCCTAGTTATCTAGTGAAAAAAACACCTATGGTAATTGATAGGATATACAGTGCAGTGTTTCTCTTGTGCTGATGTCATAATAGTGCATCCCCTATCCATTCAAGTCTAAATCGACTGTCGAAAATCGAAATAGTCATTATTATTATAGTCAGATTATTAATTCTTTGTCTTTTGTGTCTTAATTTGCAGCTTTTTGATGCTCACTTGTGCAAGTTGTGAATGATAATCGTGAGTGGCACATTGATATTAATGATATGATTGTGTGAAGTTGCAGCAGCTTAGTGAATGAAGTTTTTGATTGTTACTCAGTTCAGAATTCTAGCAACCATGTACTACATGAAATATACAATACTGTACTAATTAAAGTATAAATTGGAAAATCATGGTTATTAAGAGCGGGTACTGCTTCCTCATTACATGTCTCCTATTTACTTCAAATAGCCAGAAAACACAAATGTATCACCTTTCACAGCCCTGACCTAGCCTTCACCCGAGGCCTTGAAAGAAGGTAGAATTATTATGTTGTTAAGCAACCAGCACACACTGAAGCTGTTTCCTATTTTCATCCCATGTCATCATGCAATTAAAATCTACCCACATGAAAGAAAACAAAAACTTGGATTGGATTTACAACAATATGATGCAAACTATTGTAGTTGATATCCACTACTGTGCTCCTTCCAACATACCCTGCGTGGAGAAAAATCGTTATTTTGAGATTTGAGATGTTTTGAAATGAATTGCGACAAAGAGCCTCACAAACGTTCGTATTTTGACCCTGTGAACTCGTTTCTGTACACGCCCAGGCATGAAACGAGAGGTGGCAGGCTGCAGTCTTACCCAACTCAAACTTTGAGGACTGAAGACTCACTTAAATATCTGGCTGAAGCCTGAGAGCTGCAGTTCAGAAACTCCTTAGGCAAAGCTGTGGATAAGGTTTACTGTGAGATGCTGAGGACATTGGTGAACTTCCTTTGTGCCGATGGTTTCCGTGTTTTTAAAAGATGACTGGATGGTGTCGTTTTAGTTTTTGGGTATCACACACACAGTGTAACACATCTCACATGTAGGAGTATTGATACAGATACAGATTATATAAGAGGCGACCAACTCTTCACTGTTTCAGAGTTAGTAGACAGGTCATGTAATGTTTATACAACTGGAGTGATCCATGTGTCCTGGCAGCTTAAGAAAATGGAATCCCAGGGTGTTACCAGGAGAGTGCATTTTGGAATTATATGCACTTGCAGGCAAAAAAGCACGACTTTAAAAGAAAGTTAAGACCACTCTACTTGGTAACCAGGGCAACAACGGAATACAAAAAGCCCTACAACTACCTGTATATTCTCATCACCAGGGAAAAACACTGTTCTGCATCAAATGTAAAATATAAATGGAGCTCCTTTTGTCCATTTTGTTCCTTTCTCTTTGGGTATTGAGCTATTTAAAGCAACAATTGTATTGATTCATTAACCGGAGACTGGGTTCATTGTGTTTGGCTGTAGCAGCTCACATTATAAAGATATTGTTTATTTAAATACATATTTGAAGGTCAAATACAGTGTACAGGTTTAAACAGTACAAACAACTACATTATTCAGGCCTATTCATGCCATTATTTTCCAAAATTATATAGAAAGTAACTAAAAAATGAAAAATGAAAAACTTCACATTGACCTTTTCTTTAGTAATAAACAGTAACCTCCAGAAGAGGGCAAGTCCTTTGTGTGGTCTTGGTTTTCGATTATGAAAATTTTATATCTTACCATCTATGGGGTCATATGAAAGAAGAGACTATGTTATAGTTGTATGTGTGTCTGAAAAGGAACACACATATTTATCGTTTGAAGTCTACATGACCCCTCTGGGGCACGCAAGCTAATGAATGGTTCTCATTTAGTGAAGCCCAAGGATAAGGACAGGATTTATTTATGGAATTAGTTTTGTGTCAATATTTTCATTATTTGCCACTACTGAGCCATGTCTGAATGGTCTAAGGGAGGCCGTAAACATTGACACTTAATAGTTATGCACTACAATTTTTTTTATAAACAAACCCAGTTACTGGCTGTTTACACATGTATTGATTAGCAGAGTGTTGATGCGCAGGGTGCGTCGAGGCCACCTCATTATCTCAGCAGCAGGTATTTACTTTGCCGTCATGCTGCATCAAAGTACAGCCCCGCACGTTGACTGAGCTGTCGAGATTGGCCACACACAGCTAATCAATTGCAGTTCTTCCCAGCATCGTGCCCACAGCTGGATTCTCACAGAGAACCATGCTGCTTATTATAGTGACAACTGATGGGAGAAAGTGAGAGCGAGAGAGCAGAGAGACATTTAAGGAAGATTATGGAATCAATGTCTGGACATCTTTAAATCATGGCTGCTGGCTTTGCATGGGGACATTCCACTAAGATCTGATTATAGCCTCTGTGGATGCAATTAAAAATGGGATGACAGCTCTGTGAGCCTGGTGTGCTGCTCAGGTCAGCCATAATACTGTAGGGGGTGACCGCTTTGGGCCACAGCACACTGTTCACCTGGAGCTGTCTCGTCTAATGGGCCTCATTCCATTTAAAGGAATAGTAAGTCATCTTGGGAAATAGAGCTTAGCAATAGGCATCCTGACTCTGTCCAAAGGAAACTAAATCTAAGAAAGTTAACTTTACTTCTAAAGCACATTTAAAAACAAACCAAAGTGCTTTGCAACGTAAACAGGTATAGCACATAATACAATAAAAATAATAAAAGTAAAACTGTAAAATGGTAAAAATCTACTAAGATATATGAGTGGATGGAGCACACTAACATCAACTTGTGCCGAATTTCACAAAACTTGGTGGGAAGATGTTATAGCCCAAGAACAAAAAAGTCCATTGGGACCACGGCCTCAACTCAACAGGAAGTCGACCATTTTGAATGTGGCGTCCACCTTGGCGATGTGCACGCTTCGTAAATGAACAATATCATCTGAGCGTGTTTATCGTACTGACATTTTGTACTGGACACATCAAAGGCAAAGTGTTATCAAAAGGATTTTGTGGATTTAAAAGGGCCTGGCATCGGACATTTTGCGAATTTGACCATTCGCCACAAAACACGAAGTGCCTTATAACTCTGCCATACATTGACTGATCGCCTCAAAACTTCATACGTGACACGAGAGACCAACCCTGAACATGTCGAGGGACACAAACTTCACCTAACATGATGTCGGGTGTTTTGAATTGAGGTCAGGGTACTGCTGCATTCCCCGACTTGTATGGGGACGCTTGCATCTGGTGCGAGGGCCCTGTCATGACTACACACATACAGTACATACACACACCAGAAATGAGCTAATTGCTTATGTGAGAGTTTGGATTGATTCAAGAACTTTTTCCATACAATCAATTCAGAACAATTCCCATTTCATGCAATGTTTCCACACTTTCATGAATTCAACTAACAGGTTTTAATGTTTGTTATGCTAAGCTAATTTACTCCTGACGCTAATATTACAACACTCTAGTGTGAAATGACTGTTTTATACATTTTCTTTTAAATTTATGAAGCTGAACTTGAAAATAGGATGCGTACTGTAATAATTCAATACGTTATACAGTATATTATGATAGAAATGTCTTCAATGCCAGTATAAAAAAGGTTCAGTTTTTGTATGTGTTGCGTGAATGCTTGAGATCAACCTTTGTCTATTTATTTAAAATGCTTTGTGATAATTATCAATGTCAACTATATTTAATACTATATTTGTATATAAATACAAACCATTCACCATTTTCAAGCCCCACTAGAAAATGCAGTTCTCATTTTTCTGATTTTGTTTTTGTAAAACAGAACAAAGTGAACAAATGAACATGCAGTGACAAAGAAGGTAATTTGATAGTGAATTAATGATTGTCTGTCTTCTCTCTGCATGTTCTCATCCCTTGTTTTGCTCTTGGCTAATGGACGTGAATGAAAGGCAACACAAGGACGTACCGTATGAGGAGATCTGTCTGAAGTCAGCGACGCTCAAGGGCAAATATAAGAAGCTGGATGAATTAGGATTGCTCACTGAGAACAGCCTTCAGCAGAAAGATCACATCTTCTTCACCTATAGTTTTGTTTAGAATGTGCAAAATGGAATCGTCTCTTCCATTAGATTTTAGTGCTGCAGGCAAATATCACTGAAGACAAACTCCCTCTTAACAGACATAACATTTTATGTGATAGGAACAAAGCTGCCGCATCTTTCTTTCAGTGACTCTGCAGACTCAGCACTGACTTGAACCTGACTTGTTGTTTACATGGAGGAAACTGCACAGTGTCTCAGGATTCTTTGAGTGGCTTTACAGAAGTGGGACCCTGAATTCATTCAGGATTCTGTTCATGTTACTCTTGTTTATATTCACTTTATAGCATTTTATTTCATTTGTATGTCATGTTCCTATTCATGTCTTTATTTTACAGCAACACAATAACCTGATACATTTTTTTAATAAATGTGCATAAAGTTGAATTCTGCCAGAGCAAGTTTTATTTTTGTGTGTGTTTTTAAATCTCCTCTAATACCTAGAAGCATACTCATGCTTCATATCTCTCATTTAGTTAGCATCAGGCCTGCTAACCCCCAGCTTAAGAAAGCAGCAGAAGTGTTTACTATTCAGGAAAGGCTGTGCAAAAATGATTTGCTCGTCTAAGAATAGATTATCTCACGATATTTGGTTGACTCACTTGGCAGCCACTTAAATGACATGAGGAAACTCTTTTGTCAGCAAAGTCAGACGTAATAGGATGAGTCTTAAAATGTAAATGTACACTTTGAATCAGACAGATGTGTTTACATACGTTTATAAAATTAAAACATTTAATTTGGTTCCGGCAAAAATGCTAGTAAAACGTCCTTTAGACTCACTCATGACAGCGTTTTATGCAAAAATCTTTTACTTTTAACAAAAGGACTGCAGATTATGCAAATGTGATTATTATTAGAAGGGAGATGTATATGACATGTAGGAGCATTTTTACTGCTTGTGCTATTTTTGTTATACTATAACTGCAGAACTAACTCCACAGAGAAACCCAGTTTTTCTTTCTACGTACGAAATTCTCATTATCAAAGTCATGCCCCACCATATGTTCTGATCAACTCTGCTCAGCCACAGTAGGTCCTTGAGGCATAGGCCCATTCAAGTAGCAATTAAAAGTGAAAAAGAGACTTAATCAGCTTTTTTATTATGCTATGATACAGAAACCACGTGCATATAGAGTCAATTGCTACTTTCAAAAGGATTTCTGGATTTCTGCTGACTCGTATACCTCTGTCTCATTCTCTGGAGATTTACCATGTAATGGGAAAGCAGCAGCCAGGCTTTTTCCTCCTGCTCTCCACCCTGAAATGAATTGGTCCCATGAGCTATCAGTGTAAATTCAGAAGGTAGACTACAGCACAATTTGCTCATAAATCACAAAGATGTGCTGTAATTCTGAGTGGAGGCGTATGTGGGGAAGAATGTGTAGGTGGGTGGGAAGAGATAGGAGAACCTTCAGCCTCTGGTTTGCTACAGTTTACTGTAACAATAACACTTGAGAGGGCATTTTTACTGAAGTGAGCCAAACACATTCCTGTTTGAATTATGGATTTAAATATGTGTGAACCGCATGGAGGGATTGAGTTTGAATGTAAAAATAATAGATGCTATTAGTCATCAAGTTCTATGTCCAGGTTCCCCTATTAGTTTTCCCCCACAAGCCAATTTACATCACGCCAAGTCAAGAGACTATTATTAATCATAGTTTTAGTCATAATTTAGATCTGCTATTCTCAAAATCTGTCTTAAAGGTTAGCTGTAAGATTTATTTGAAATGATTTCCATTTAGGAAGACTGACATAGGTTTTCCTACATGCTTGGAAGGAAGAGAATGAGGTGAGAGATGCAGTATTTAGCTGCAAAATGCAACTTCATCAATAAATGTTGAAATTGTAATCCTAAATCCTACACACTGTACCATTAAGGTCTGTGCACACTAAACACTTTTTTTAAAATGTGCAAATTGCTCATGCATCAACAATATTCAATGTAGGTCAGTGTAGCTTTCACATCAGTGACAGTCAGTTTCAAAGTTTAACTAAGTTTAACTTTTGCTTCTGATGACCCCACATCTAAAAAATGAAGCAAGCGCTCCTTTCCTTCATTGTTGGTTGCATCCCATCTTGTAATCCCATTATGCAATGGGCCTGCATTATGTGACTGGTGAAGGTGTGCTGAAGTTCATCTCTAAATAAAAACACAGAAGTGTTCAGTTTGTGTATAATAACACAACGCCATGATAAAAAATACAAACATGAATTCTACACCTTACAGAACCATAAGAACAATGATATGCTGAGGCAAATATAACCAAGCATGTCACATTTCCATCAAAGGCTTGACAAAATGGATAAATGTCCATGTTTCATTTGGCCTGAGGATCACCTGGTTAATCGAGCTAACCGCACAGTGAGCACAGTGGCATTCTGGCATGACTAACAGCAGTACATCAACATCCACTGAAAAGTGGCCTGATATATTGTCATGCCTGCACCTTGAAGAGTCTCTTCACAGCACAGTGCTCAGGTTCTGCTTTACATCACTGACATTCCACACTTTGCTATAAAGAACCAATTCCATTGCATGAAAGTCCTGATAAAGGTAATAAGTAGAAATCTTTTTCCTTTTTTGCCATTTTCTAATTGGCATTGCTTTACTCAGCATTGCACAGGTGGGTGTTGTCCTGTAAAATTTCACAAGATCCTGCAGAAAAATTATGAGCTTGGACGGGTGCATGCAGAGGTCTGGGCCTCTGCATGTATCAAATAAAAATGATGAGACCCATCCAAGAAGCATAAAAGCTTTGACTGTTTTCCTTGTTTTCTTGTAGAGGTGAAGTTGAGGACGAGGCGTCCTCACACAGACTCTAAAATGAATTGCCATGGACTTCTGTAAAGTAAAACACTGTCTTAAAAGTGTAGGGCATAACTTTTGAACATAAACAAATGCCTGTTAGAAAGAAACCAGTATCAGTATCATGTTTAGATCTCATGTTCTGGTTTCTTCCCACAGTCCAAACACATGCAGATTAGGGATGAGGTAAAATGGACACTCTAAATTGACCACAGGTATGACAGTGAGAGTGGATGGTTGTTTGTCTCCTTTATGTCCTTGTGATGGACTAGTGATCTGTCCAGGGTGTACCCCGCCTATCGACCTATGTCAGCTGGGATTGGCACAGCGCCCCCTGTGACCCTCATGGGGAGGATAAAGCGGTTATGACTGAAAACACAAGTCATGCACTGCAGCTTTAAGTAATCAGAGCTACTTAATTATCCATCTCTGGCCAATGTTTTCGTAATATTATGAAAATAAAGTCATAATATTATGAGAATAAAGTCGTAATATTATGAGAATAATATTACGATTACAATATTAAGACAAAAGTTGTTATATTCGGAAATTCAGTCCATTGCGCTCTTTGTGTGCGGTTCCAAAATCTGCGTTGATGACGCATCGTGCGTCATGCATAGTTGGGTCTATACTAGGGCCTTTACACTCCGTGGTATAAAATGACTTAGTGAAGCAAAACGACTAACCAGGAACAAGACTGACGACATCTGAATAATGTTGTGTTGCAGTAAGAGGAGGAAAGACGTACAAGGACAAGGTGTTCACGTTCCAGGCCTTTAACCTGTCCCACAGGTCCACACTGTTTCAACAGTCATCATTACCAGCTAATCAAGCCACACCACAGGGACTAACACACAGCCACATCCGCCACGACATAGACGAAGGGATCAATGAAGCAGACAGGTTCAGCACTATTGACTAAATTTATTGGTCCACCCATGAGCTCAGGGCTGCTTCCTTGAAGACAGAGACAGTTCAAGGTGCACCTGGCTGCTCCTTAAGTTAACTGCACTGTTCATCAGACACACGGGCCCACAGGCCAGCGGTTTTATGGACTCTGAAATAAAGTTAGTTTATGAGCCCATTTCCTCTTTATGTGGAATAATCGTGTCAGTAAGCACTCAGAGCAGCACAGAATTTTAAAACATTGTCTTAACAGCCGCATCCTGCTCATTGAGAGTGAATGCAAATGACTCTGTAGGATGAAATGCTCGTATAAACAAACAAACAAACAAACAAATATCGGCTTATTTTCCTCAATGGCCACTCTTCAGGCGTCTTCATCAAGTGACTATGTTACATGTACATAAAGTCATGGTTTTATCAAAAGTAGAGCATAGATAACAATATGCTTTTGTAAATGAATACAGACATCGAATCGAAATTAAATAATGTCATTCCATGCATGTTGTGGCAAAGGTGAGATGTTTACACATTTTGAAACTCTGCTTCTGTCCATTATGTGGTGCTGTGAGGCATGTCTCTTCAGACTGAGACTCAGATTGGACAGTACTTTATCACAACTTGCCCTTTCATGGCAAATCTTCAAAATATCGCTATGGTAACACTATTTGACGAAAACCCTCAATTTTCATGCTATAATTTCATCAACGTTTAAAGACTGTTCTTACCTAATTTTAGGTCGATATGGCCAGTTTAACTTTGAGCCAAGGCTGTCACATGCTTGTCATCAGACTGAGACCCTTAACAGACAGACAGGATGTGTCATTGTTATTGCTGCGCAGTACAAGTGGGAAATAACATACCCCTAAAATTCAATACTTTCTTCATAAGAATCCAACCTGTCAACAACAAACCACATCATGCCTCCGTCACATGAATATATTCAGAGTGCATACATGTATACTATTCACCAAAGTTACAGTCTCTGTTGCTAAAAAAAAAAAGGAGAAAGATTTACTCACACTGACAAACGCATGCAGAGCGGCGCACAGAGCACCTTGGCACACGTTAAATTTTATGTTGTCCAATTACTGTTTCACTTAACAGCCTGTGCGGCTGCAAATGAGTAATTAGCAGTCCCAGTGATGGAGCCGAGGTCATTAATCTGTGTGTGGAAGGTTTGTATTGAGAACATTCCCACTAAACAGTACAGTATTGGTCATTGCCAGATAAAGTGCAGATAAATAGACAGTATAGCAGTATTTGACACCACCTCCAAAACAAACACATTGTAAGACTTTAAAGTATAGGAGAAAGGGCCAGAGATTTCACCAAGAGATGTACATTTCCACTGTAAAACCTATGGTTCAGTTATGTGAAGGTTAAGCACTCCACGTCACAGATTGCTGTGGATTCCACACAACATGATGTGCTGTCATGTGATCAGAGTCTGTGAGCTCTCACTGCATGAGCGAGCAGCGACGGGAGGTCACACACTACACAAGCCTGTACGTGCAGGAGCCAGTAAGTATGTTCATGTGGCATTAGAGCAAAAACTAATTATTGTATTAATCTGACTAAAACTGGTCTTTTAAATATATGTTAACATGGTAGTCTGAAATTGTGCTGAATCAAATTGATCAAAGTCGGACCCTTACTGCGATTGGGAGTCAAATGACCACCGCATGTGTACCTTCAGTTCGACCAGAGTCGATCCAGTTGGCCTGGGTGCTCGGTCAGCTTAAAGAATTTAATGTTTTTAAAGGTTATGGATGTTACGAAGACTCGAGATGGCGCTCTCCATGCAAAGTAGTCACAATACTAAACTAGCTCATCTAAAAAGTGACTGACTGACTGATACGTCACAAAAAAACATGCGGAAAAAACTTTCTTCTTTCTAATGAACCACTGTTGTATTTGTGTTCATGTTTAAGCTGCCATCACCCTGTCCTGCTCTCTGACTGGTCAGTGTGGCTTGAGTCGTCACAGACTCTGATCAAATTTCTACCATGCTGGGAATGAGATCAGGGTCTCTGACCAACTGAGGAGCCATTAGTGAGTCTCTGTGAGCTTTAATATTCCATGTTTACTGACAATCACATGTTGAGTCATTAGCCATTTGCAAAACAGCATTCAGTGGATTATTGAGCTGAAAAACACACAGCGTGAACTTGGTATTCAGTAAGAACTGTCACTCATCTCTTATGCTACTGGTTTACGTGTAACTAAACACAATGAAGCTGCTTTGAGACATTTCCCTATTATTATGTGGAGGGGCTGTGTATGTAAGAATGCAGACATCCATGAAAACTAACTGTGGTTATATTCCAGAATTTACCTCACCAGCTCCACAGGCAAATTTCCAGGTCATGTCGGTTATCTGGTAGGAAACCACTCACAGTATCACTGCTGTGCTCGAGTAAATTACTTCTTAGTTTGTGGTAAAAGGAATAGTCATATTAATTTGACAGAACTGATTAGCTGCACATTTTTTTTTATATATATACATAGAAATGAGTCACCATTCCCACCCACTCAGCTTTGCATACGAGCAGCTGGTCAGTTAAGACAGCCACTGCTCATTGTGCTGGGGTATGTGAAGAGTGGAATACAGCAGGAAATCTTCTAACTCGTGGTATGTTTTGTACAATAATGAGGTTGCACACTTCTGTCTAGTGGAGGGACATAATAGTACTGATCCCACAGACCTCAAAGGCAGCAGCTGGTGTTTTAGCTCTCAATGTTGTTTATCATGCGTCACTGTAAACAGCCCCAACAACGGGGAAGGTCACATAATTACTTGCATCACAACAGGAGGTACACCACAGGAGGCCAGGAGGAGATTCTATCATCACTACCAGTGTGTATGTGTGCATGTTTGACTGTGTGTAAGCATTTTAGATCAAAATCTCAACGCAGTAACAACCTGCCATTGTTGACCTGTATGATTACACGGCCAGCAACATCTTCAGGACGTGCTTAAAATAGTCACTGCCCATAAAATAGACACTACTTTGCTATAGTGTTTAATATGCATCACCAGCAGCCTTTGTTCTTTATTCTCCTCATAACAAAATGTAAATTAACACGAGGTATCTTGAACTTGCCTCCAATCATGAATATCATCCTCATTTAATTTTTTTGGTCAAAGCTGAAAGCATGATCTGCTTCTTTGATGTGTCGATGACACTTAAAATCTGTTTCCAAAACAGCCATGAATTTATGAAAGATGAAACTTAAACCTACTGCAGGTGCTACGAAGATGCTGCATATGTATGAGGATTGTTGACTGTTTGATTGCTTGTCTTAAGTCCCGGGTTCTGCTTCTCGGTGATTGGATATTGAAGCACACATTAATTATCCACCTCCTGGTGTTGATCAATGAATTATTAATCCTGTCGCCCATGCAGATATACAGTATAATAGTCATCGGGGCAGTAAATCACTTCTTTATGGCACCCTTCAGCTGATACCCCCCTGCAATCGGACTGCTGGGCTGCATGTAAGCCAAAAAGACAACTGTCCTCCTAGGACTAGTCATGAGTTCATTTTGGTTGCAGTTTGGTTTCCCACCCACTGCTTGCCCTTCTCTCCCATGTAGCCCCAGGCGTCTATCAAAACACATTATATTCTCCTGTGTCAGCGCCACTGCAGCCTGCCTGTGTCGGCTCTCCAGAGTCTGACACGTTTGTTGTGGTGCCCTTTCTCTAGGCGTCATGCAGCTGCTTTGTGTGTGTACATGCACTTGTGTGCCTGCGTGTGTGCACTTCTTTTCAGCCTGGGTATGAGTTCATTCAAACTTGCTGGCAGGAAGCAAATCTGAATGGCAGCCCTAACAACTGGAGCTTAAAAAAAACATTGACCACACACACAAACAGTCTGGTTTCCACTTCAGAGTACATTACATTAAGTTGCAATCATTTCCTGGAGACTTAGTCTGACTTTAACAATAACTACTACTGGCCTAATCCTAACCTTAACCCAATCATACTTGTCTTAACCTAAAATGTCCCTTTTTGTCGCCATTATGTGACAATGAAAACAGATTTAGGTCCCCACAACATGAGTCATATCTGGAAGACACACACTTGATGAAAGATGGTCTGTCAAGTGTCTCTCTACAGCTCTACAATCCCCCACTGAGCCACTGAGCAAACATGACAAAGCTGACAGGCCGTGGCTGTTGGCTCTATGTAATTCAAGTTCCCTCTGTTGGAGGTCTTTTGGTGTTTTTCATACACTCTCACTATTTTGCAGGGGAACTGTCTCCAGGATATGTCAAGCCTCCTTTTTGCTTTTATTCTCTCAGTCACACAATAAAATATGTGTCATATTTACACTACAGATTTTGTGAGAAACCCGAGTGTTGCAGCAGATTTAGCAGAGAACTGAATTCACTTACAGATGTCATTTCACCTTTTAATCAGCTTTTCAGCTCAGGGTAGAACGCATTTCCTTCACTCCTTTCACGTCACATTACAACACTTAAAAGGGATGTGCAGCACAAGTGTCTTTGTATTTAACTTGCATCTTATATGATGTGCAGGACATTTCTATCTTTTTTTAAATCCCAGTGTGTCAGCCTAGGTTCTTTCATTCAGGGATCTGCGGACTGCACAGGCAAAGAGCCACGAAGAACATCATGGAAGCTGCTGAAAAGGCTTCACGTTGGCTCTGGTTGAGGAGGAGGGATGTGTGGCGTAGTGTGCTACCTGGACAAGCCAAGTCGGGGCTGTGTCACCTGGCTGGGTGTCTGATGTAAGACCCAAAACACCCAGTGACCACGGTTACATCACTGAAGATGTGTCCAGGTTGCACCACAAGGTGTATTCTCAGTACTAATCTTGAATTAAATCAAGTCAGTATTAAGCAGTAAAGGTATCAGGGCTGCAATCACTTTTTTATTCAAGTACTCTTGAGTGTTAATCGATGTGAAAGTAAATCAGGGTGTTGCTGTATAAGTGGCCAACTGGTGTCAAGTTGAGCGAAGGTCAAAGACCTGCAGCAGAGAATGTATTATGTTTCCAATGCACACAGTTGCCTTTCATGTCAACAATGGCCTCTCCTCTCTCAGTGTCCTAAATATCAGACTGCCTTTGTCACCTGACTCACAGAGTCACATTATCCAGGGACAACAGGAAGCCAACAGCTGCATCCCACCCACTGTCTTTACATCCTGCCTCCATTACTGCTACCTGATCTACCCTAAAAATGTTAAACTTTTCCAAAAGCATCAGTTACTGTAACTCTGTGCTGTCTTTTCTCTCCATGAATAAACACCCACATAGTAGTCAGGAGTGGTGACATTTATACTTTGCTTTTAGACACAATTTAATCAAATTCTTTTGCACTTCTTATGCACCAGTAAGACCCCCTCAAATTAAAATCATGTTTGAGAGTTTCCTGTCACGTATTCCCTTGCTCTTGCGCTCATCTAAAAAGCTAAAAGGCCAATGGAGCAGTTTTTCACGGCAAAAAAAGGAGTTTCTGCTCTGATTGCAAATATAAAGTTAAATGACCTTTTCCTTCTTACCACTAAAGCCCAGTTCTCTTATTAACACCACTAAAAACGTGCATACACACTCTTGATACACAGTCAGACACACAACAATAGAAACTAATGATTTCATGTGAAGTCGCCAACTCATCTATACCCACCTCCCACCACCGTGTCATTTAATACCTGCACCACCCCCACACATGTTGCTGGGAAGTGAGACATTATACTGGTGGGACAAGACTGGAAGCTCCACAACAATAAAAGCCTTTGGTGTATTCTGAAAGGTTCACATTCTGAATCACATGACAATGAATTATGGATGAATATCTCATTCTCTAAATTGCCAGGTAAAAGCAATAGTTTGATAATAACAAGGGGGAATGTGTGTTGGATATAGATTTACACTTAATAATATAGTAATGATATATTTTGGTTCACAAACGTTTTAATGTTAAGGTATTAAATTGATGGATATTACTTTGGAAATAAAATTGCATTAGAAATAAGTCCATATTACCATAACCTCCTTATAACAACATTATCACATACTTGTGTTGTTACTGCACGTTTATGTAAAGTGTTCCCTTATTGGGTATGAAACTATAGAAACAACAGGGATTCATATGAATAGTAACTTGGCTTTTACAGGAGCATATTTGGCACAAAACACCACATACAACACCACTTAGTCTGAGAGACTTTGCCAGATGCTCCAGTCGACACTACAGAGACAATGGAAAATTACCTGAACAATCATTGTGCAGTCATAATGGAGACATGAAGTCATTAAGTTTGATTACTTTGAGAGTGAGTGAACTAGTGAGTGAGTGAGTGAGTGAGTCTATTTTTTCAACCGTATCAACAAGAGAAAGATCTTAATGGCGTAATTATTTTATACATTATGAAAGTTGCATGACTGGGGTATAAGCAGTGAACGTGCAGGGTGCGTTTTGTTACTTTGATTCTATGCACCAAATACATAAGTACAGTGCCTTTCTAAGGGCAAAGCATTTCAGCAATAATATTGTTTGTCAAATGACTTCTTACGACATACAGAAGAGAGTAAAGGTAACTGATGGTGCCTTCTGTCTGAGGACAGTCTCAGGAAATGTATGTATGCCAGAGCAAAGCTACAGTCATTTGTCAGCTCTCCAATCACAGCAATACATGTACAAAAAGGTGAGTACAAATATACAAATCAGACAACTCAGACAGTGACATGGATGATGCAGTATGTCAGGTTCAAAAAATAATCCAGCTACATCTGAGTTTTAGAGTCTGTTGTTAATGGGAATCATGAACGAGTCTCTGTCACTATGATTATCTCTCTCTCTCTCCCTTCTCCTCTTCTGTGCTTCTCTCATCCACGTTTCCCGAAATGGACAGTAAGAGGCTATTTCCACCCATCGTTATCCTCTCTCTCTCCCTTTCTCTCTCTATCTCTCTCTCCCTCACCTCACTGTGACACCATTTCAAAAAAAGAGAGAGAAAGAGAGAGACGGAGAGAGAGGAAATAAAATGGCAGCAGCCCTTGGCAGTTTCCTCGGCCCAAGTGCGATCACACTTCAGACTGTGTGAAAGTGAGATAAAGAGGAATAACAGAAAACAAGTGTGTCCTCCACCTCCCACCTCCTTCTCCTCTCCTCCTCTCCATCTGTTCGGCCTGCATATATTGGTTTCAGCTGGGAAGGTTTTGGTCGGCATTTAATCCTGTCTGTGTCCTCCTGGGAGTGAGTGACAGGACGTGTGTGTGGTGTGTGAAGTTTTTTTTTTCCCCAAAGGACGGCGCTTAGTGCTCTTGCCCATCAAACCCTTTTCTTAGCAACATCTAAGAAAAGTTCAGCAGGTATGAGGATGTGGAGGCTCAGAGGCCTAAGAGCAAACTGTTTAAATAATTCACATGTTTAAATAACCATTTAAATAATGACTTATATGCATGGGTCAAAAGTTGCTGATGGTGTTGCGCAATAATTAGCATTTTGCATTTTAATTAGGGTTGTCTGATAATATTGACCCAATTGTGCCAAGGGTGTCATACAGCACAAGCCTCATTTGTTGCACTTTAAAGGAGGGCTATGTTTACTTGTTTGGACTGAAACTGTTGTTTTTATTGCACACGACATTGATGGTGCATCTACTACTGTATTTATTGCCCTGATTGAGCCCAGTTTATAATTTCAATGACTGTATAGCCCAAGTAATGTCTATATTTGTTCTGTTTCTTTGCACTTCATTTTGCAATTCTAAAGTGTTGTTTGTACCTCATAAAAATGTGCCGTAATCAAAATTGTATAGTTGAGAAAAAATGTGATAAATAAATGGCACTTTTTTCCATATTTTAAGTTGGTTTTTCTTATTTTGTGTTTATTTGTGGAATGCATCCAGTGGGGCATCACAATAATAATAGGCATTTTGTGTTAATTCCATAACAGGAGTTACGTGATTGGACCTAAAATTAGTTTTTTAGGCCAAAGCCTGTATATATCTGTATCCATATCGGTTGACATCCGAATCGGAAATTAAGTGTTGGACAATATCGGCATATCGAATATCAGACATCCCTTATTTTAATGATTATTATAATTTTTGATGGTATATCAATCTAAAACGGAGTGAATGTCACCCCTGTCAAAGCCTGAGTAGGTCTCCATCACCTACACTGACAATATGGAACTTCTGGTTTTGGGTCCATGTCACAAAATTAATTACAACATTCTACCCCCCCACATACCACCCTCACAAAAAACTGTACAAGTGGAGTTTATTATATGATTGAAATAAAGAAATTAATGAATTAAGCTTAAATGATGTATTCCTGCATACATTTTCACAAACAGGGAGAATACACTGATCTGACATATCAATAAAATGGGCAACCGATTGATGTTTAAAAAGGAGTTAATTCTATAAAACTTGCTAACGTCATTTAAGACTTGGAGGCCTGTTGGATTCAAACACACAACCCTCCTGTTGTGTGATATCAATGATATCAAAATAATGCTTAACTGTGCCACTTCAAAATAATTCCATCTAAATAGAACTATAACACATTATTGTATTAATTGTTGTTTTTTCATTACCCCAGAATGCTTTTTTATATCCGCTCCATTAAGGCCACCATTTCGGACAATCATGTTTTTACTATAGCCCCTAATGGACGAACTCAACATCTTTTAAGTTTGGATGCTACGTGAAAGCTAAATACTGTACATTCTCCAACACACTTAACAGGGAAGGGTGAGATGAGGGATATTCAGCCGCAACACGCAACCTTTCCAATACATTTTACACACTGTACCTTTAAGCAACACATGATTGGGTATCAGCCCCATTTGCCACCAGCACCATCAATGAAAAATAATGGAACATATAACTAATCATCCAGACAGAATGTGTGTGCTCACATGTAAAGGACACTGGTTTGCACTCTACTTGAAATATATTGTATTTTCATACATAATATTAACCACATAGTGTATTCATCACCACATGCCGGAGCCTGACTGTGTGAGGCAGAGAGAGTGTCTGTAAACAATCGATGCACTCTGCATACATCACACACAAAAGATGCCTAAAACACTGACATGCCGAGTAATTGTATTCAGCGGATCATAAAATTGCACAAATTGCATCATTCTTACCCCGATGACAGGGGAGGAGATGCAGGGGAAGGGGTTTAGCCGGGGTTTGAATGCACACCGCGTTCCAATGCAGTTTCAGTTAATTAAAAACCAAAAGGACACTGTGTGCACACCAATGCGTCACCTCGCTGTAGCCTTCATCAGAAGTTTCCCGTAGGAAGAGCTTCATGGGACTATTTCATTTCAGCTGCAATGCTTCCAAACATATTTCAGCTCGTTGACACACATTAATTACCAGCTCCTTCGCCTGGGTAAAGATGGAACACACATGGAAGTTTATAAGGTGGTTCTTTTTTTCATTGGCTAGTGTATCCAACTAATCTGTATGTACTCTGGAACACTGGAAAAGTTTACCTTGGCGCAGGAACAGATCATAACTTCACTCCACAACAGCAGCATCTCACTCATGATACACCATGTTTGTTTATTATAAGATCTTCATCTGACCACAACCTCCCCACTCAGCATAGAATATGAATTGGATATTGATCTTTGTATTGATCAAGTAGTCCTCATAGAGAATATCCCTTTCTCCAGGTCCACATTAGTTATGTATTTCGGCATGCATGGCTAAACTACATGAGCATAGGCACTGCAACATACTGCAGCCAATGCAGCCATCTTGTCTATGACAGACAAGCAATCAATTAATGTATTAATTCATTAATCAAATTTCCAATGGTTTATTTTCAATACAGCAATTAAACATTTAAAACACTGCTGAGGATAGTCTGGGATATTCCTGAGTGATTCACTTGGCACCAAAACTGTGTCTGATGTGTTGGTGTTTTTGTCTGATGGCAACACCTTGTTCCACTGATGCACTGCTGTTGCCTGCCATATATGAAAAGTTGAACCTAATCAGGAAGAAAGAGTATACTAAACAACCACCAGGGGGCGACTATACTGGTTGTAAATAAATGTTTTACCTACCCCTCTTGACTTAGTAACATCAATAACATTTTCCTGAAGAGTTAATGCTCTCAATGACTAGTTTCAGTTCTTCTTCAGCAGCACATTATACTAATTTTGTAAATGATGTTCCTATTTAGAGGAAAAAAAGATGTTCCTATATGTTGTGTCTCTGCACCGTAATGCCCAGGACACTCTATATGTTTTATTCAACGCTGTTAGAAGACTGCTTGTATTTTTCACCTATTCCTGGTTTGCTCTAATGAGACACTTTTATGCAATTAAATTATTATATCATAATCATCACTGTGTCCACTGGTTTGCAAAACAGTGTCAGTTTTTATGACAATTTTCAATCACAGGATGCTCCCTGACCCTTAATTGCTTTCTTTTGTCCACATATATGTAGGTCATGTGAATAAAAATTATTATGATTCATCAGTGTATCATGATTTCATTATCCTTAGTGTTGCAGGCGTTCACTGTAAGGAGAGGTCAGAAAAAAGAGCTCCCTTCAATCTTACTGCTTCATCAGAAGCACGATCGCTACACTGACAGCACCAAGTAATGAATATAGAGAATTAAACATAAAGAACAGATTTGTTTCAGTGGACAATCCAGACCATATGATGTAAATTGTAAATGATGAAAACACTTTCTTATATGGTTCACAATTTCAGATCAATTACATGAAGTTCAGACAGCGTTAAAGCTCAAGTGTGCAAACTCTACAGTATCGTGCCCTGTGGATTTCTGAGTAATTAACAAAACAGTCTAAGTCTGTAAGACCCTGCAGTGCATGACTTTTTTTTTTTATCTCCCCTGCCTCTACCCACTCTCACACAAGTGAAAAGGGGAAAAAGTGGTGTCTTCTGATGTTGTTTCTACAGTATATTAATAAGTTATATGTTGTAAATCTATCATTTAATGTAGCATTACATGCCCAGATTGTATCCAGCAAACCTAAGGAGCTGCATGGTAAAGGAAACAGCAGCAAAAGTAACTGAACATGCAGGCATGTAGTCAGGTAGCTGTTCAAGGAGTGCTTGAATTTTCAACATCACACACATTCACAAGAAGCTAAAATCATTTGCACTTAAAATATGATCATGACGTCCTACGGGTGCTCCTTCTGCCATAGTCCTGCTGTAGGTCTGACTTTACTCGAGCTGTGCACGTCTTCCAAAAAAGTCACTATGTTTTGATTAGAATCTGTGGGTCATACTTTATGTTCACTGTGTACGTGTCCTACAGTCAAAAGACATGGCTTTCTGTCTGTAAGCTAGGTTTCCATCACGCTGTGGTATAAAAATGTGGCTGCATTTCCTCACACTTTTCAAAGGAGAATGTAAATACATACAAATTTAATCATTTATATGATCAGGATGGAATAGTGTGTGGGAAAACACGGTGGAAATACATTTATTATAAATATCCATATTTAGGTTTCTCCTCATCATGTCTTAAATTCTGACGTTTTCCTCCGATGCTATTTTTATTTTAAAAATGCTCTACACAGTATTTTGCACACACACAGACACTGAAGAAACACGTGAAACAAATGCAATTAACAGTCACAGTGGCAGCATCTTGGTTGGTTAGAAAGTGTCACTGTCAGGACCTGTGACACCAATTCCTTCCCACATAAATTTAAGGTGTTACTAAAGACACGGACCACCACAAACAGTTGGCCTATTCTGATACATAATCTTGAATCAAAAGCTACTGTCTCTCTCCTAGAGTGGACAAAGTTACTGCCTTTCTTCTTCAATGAGGACTGAGCTGTTTCATGTTAACTTCATTTATGTGTTCATGGCCTTCGCTCGTCTTCCCGTCTGTGAATACATGAGGAATCATCGTTGCCTACACCGCAGGCTTCAGAGGAAGAGACACGTTTTTATCCTCAATAGGCAATTAACAAAGACTTCATAAGAGGCTGCTATTTTCCTCCCAGAACAGCCTTTCTCTGCCACAGCACAGATAACGTGAAATCAAATGCACTGCAGAACAAAGGAAATTGCTCTCTTTTCACTCAGCAGAGACAAAGGTGTTATTGACAGGCACATACAAACTGGGGTTTTGCCGTTACACACAGGGCTCCAGGTTTTCAACCAAACACAGTGTACAGACTACACACTGTGGCCAGAAAGCCTCTGGCAGCCATCTGCTTTTTCATGAATTTATCTAATGCTGCAGATTTAGGAGGTAATGAAAGCCCCAGCCGTGTGCGTGAAAAAGGACATGCTCTTGGGAAGGCATGCACGGCAACCTTGTTCTGAGCAATTTGTCTCCATTTTAAAACCGGCACAACGGGGGGCTGTGTGAATAAATCAAAAGCCGACTGAACATCCTTCATGCCTGACGCCCACTTGTGCTTTGTCATTCCTCGCAGCCATTTAATAAAACAAAGGCTCCTTCGCAACCTTTGAGTGTTGCGATATCCATGGTAACCACATGCACCATGACCACAAGGATTCTGATTACATCCCAGATTTCATCAAGGGTCACAGTGAAGCGGAACAGGGTTGGGTGTAAATGTGCATGTGAAAAAAAAACATTAAATACATGCTTCACATTTCAAAGGCAGAATAGATGAAGGATATCTATAGAAAGCAAAGGAAGCTTTGATAGGAGTTATTCACTTCTAAGACTAAACCTTATTTCATTACATATTAGAATAACAGTAAATACTAATCTTGATGCTCCAAATGTTACTTCATGTCTAATTATTTGTAACGATTAAGCCTAATTAGATGAGAATCTTTTAAAAGCACCCTGTGTTCGGAAGTAAAATGTCTTTTGACAAACATGGACATTTTGACTGATTACACTGGCCCACAAGATTTTTACCTGAAGCAAATTTCTCATACGTGATTTATTTTAACAGTAACACTATAACCATGTTTACCTGCAAGTCAAAGAAAAAGATGAAGACTCAAATTGCTGTTTATGCAAAGAGTTAGGCGAGGAGAATCAAGTGCACAACTAGTAGATTCAATTGTTGTGGATATGACAAAGTAGTTAAGCAAATCTGGACGCAGTCACAGGGATGTGGGCTGAAATCAGTGCTTATGGAAAAGAGATGCCTCTCTAAATTGATAATATCCAACAGAGTCTATTGAGAGGAAAGATGTAGAGGCAATGGTTTCTCTGTAAACCCATTATACTCTCTCTCCATATATATATAGGTTTTATTTCACCTCTTAAAGGGCCCAAACTTTCATTTTATTCCATATTCTTCAGCTCGGCAGGCACTTTATTGTGTTGCACTTATATGTAACC
Organism: Solea senegalensis; assembly: GCF_019176455.1. Lineage (NCBI taxonomy): Eukaryota > Metazoa > Chordata > Actinopteri > Pleuronectiformes > Soleidae > Solea > Solea senegalensis. Next base: position 24,322,457 of record NC_058023.1, on the reverse strand, counting down.
AGTTATAAAGACAACACCTGATTAAAACTATATAAACAAGTAATAAGAAACTGAGAAAAACTAATAGTCATTAAAGGTATGAGAAGAAAATTGAATGAAATTAGTTACCAAGAACAGTGTGTGTTTAGTACTGTGCTAAAATTGCCTATATAAAGTGATTTCTCAAAGGAAAAACAACAAAAATACCTGCTTCTACAGGCTAAGCTGTTGATGATGGCTGGTTCCTCGCGTCGAAGGATCAGCGGGAAGGAAGTCTTTGACCACATGTCTTTTGGTGACTGATCAGGCCAATCCGTGATCGCATATGTGCATCTACTGCCTTTGGCCAAACACACTCTTTGACAAATGGCAAAATTTAAATGTAATAACCAGTGTATCCTGCTCTTTTGTCACTGGTACTCTTACGTTACCAAGTGTCCTCTTCTGGCCCACTGCCCCCAAACCATCCATAATATCAAAACTGAACTTGTGTATCATATCTGATGTAGAGTTGATTGATGGGGAGGGTGAACCGCTGAGAAAAGGCCCAATGTTGCCTCTTAATTGCCATTGCATATATCATATAAAGATATAAAAACATCAAATGCATATTTTAGTTCTCATTACCCGGCGGAGCAGAACCAGGACCCAAGGACACAATTATGAAAGGAGAGTAAAGGACCTGTTGCACATGAATTAGACTGAGCACAGAGCTCCCACTAACAGACATGCTAATAGCCACTGTTAGATTCCACTGAGCACATTTTGTATTCTCTTTTAGCAAATAATAGGGAATAATCTGCCATGGTTGGAGTTTCTTTGATTATGTGAGGCAGTCTCTGAAGTGTGTTGTGAAGTGCATCCCAATTAAAGTGAAAAAACAAACAGCCTTGGATATCTTCTTCTTTTCAAATTCTAATTTAACTGCTTTTTCAGAAAAAAAACCCTTCCTTGATGTAATCTGTAAGCACATATTCAGTCTCTTTGGTCTCTGGGTTTGTACTCCACAGAGCGCAGGAGGCTGCAGCAAACCGTAGAACTATGAGGAGGAGCCATACAACAAACTGCAAGTGCTTCAGACGTGTCCCAAGTCAAAATTTGCAAACCATGTATGACCCCACCAAAGGTCAGGATTTGACTGAGAAAGTTTTGGCTAAATGTAGGGACGGGGCGATATCACTTTTTTGTGTCCGATACCAATATCACAAACTCGACTATCTACCGATACAGCTATTAGTCCGATACAGTCAATTTCAGACCAATTATGAACTATGAAGCTGTTACTAAAACATTTGTGCTGAGTCATTTCAAGGACATGATTCTCTGCAACAAATATTGCTGTAATAAACAGCCCAAACATGACTCAGCTAAAATGCTTTTGCTGATTTTTATTATATATCTATATTTGATTTTTGGATTGTATCGGATTTTGCATTTTGAGTGATTTTGAGCAACCGATACCGATACTCACCGATACCGATTGCTATCCCTAGCTAAAAGTTGCTCTGAGTATCATGATAACCACCACCGGCACTACATCGGACACATTGTTTTCACATATTGTTATAGACATAATTTGACATAATTTTGACAAACTTACTCATTTTTAGACAAGTCTGGGTGTGACAAGGTTTATTATAATTCAACCCCTAGGATGAACCTGTCATGGTAGTACTTCCAATATTTGGACTGTACACTGTATACTGTAAACATTAGTAAAGCCATGGTGCTAGTGTGGCAAACCATAGACTTTGTATAATATATGTATATATATCTATATATACATATATATAGATATATATAAGGTTTAGGTGCCACAGCAGCTCTCATATATTGTTGGCTCCAAAAACATTGCGGTCCATAAACACACCACTAGTGCTTTACAACTAGAGCACTGGAAATGGACAGAAGAGAGGCAGAAATGTAGTAATGTGAAGTAAACAAACCCACTGGCTTTATACTCAAGAGGCAGTGAGTAACAGCAGACCAGCACAGCACGAACAGACAACACCAGCAGGATCTAGCTTGTTGCAGACATATGTCTTTAACAGGTGGAGCTCTAAAAAGTAACATCCCATCACTGCATGCTCCACAACAAGGTGCCGTTTGGTCCAAGCTGGTTATTGCACATCGACCACCTGTCCTGTTTGAAACATCTGCATGGATAACTACTAAATAAACTGGACAGTACTTTGGATGAACTCATCCTTCTCGGTCATGATTAGTGTGTCCAGGAAATTCATTGTCGGTCAACAAACCGCTGCCATTTCCTCTCAGCTGTCTTTCGGGCAGGAGTATATACACACACACACACACAGAGACAGAATTCAAGCTGATGTTCAAACCACCTGGGCTGCGAGGACTAAATGATGACAAATTATTTTTGAAAGAGGTGTTTGTGGTATTTTGGTCCTGATAGCACAATCCAGCAGAAAGCTGCAATTTTGACATCAGTGATGATTGCAGTCATTCCCACATGACTCAACACATCTGTTAGGCACTCCCGCATGTCTTGTGCTATTTTTGTCACTGTATTTGGTAAAGGCAGAAATGTACAGTTTTTCCACAGTCACACAGAATGAGGCCGCTATAGTTCAGGCAGTCATTTCTTCTTCCCTGTTGTGCTGAGTTTGTTAGAAGTGTAGAAGAGTGGTACAGTGAGAGCCTGGACACCTACATGCTTCACATCTTCACATGAAAATACAGAAAACGTAAGTGTTCTGCCTCTTCCTCATCCAAATGTTCAGCCCCATCAAAGTGTTAATTTGGATATCTTTCTAACCATTCCTCACAGAGAAAAAAAACATGCATACACAGGCAAACTGCACACCCGTACACACACTTGAAGCCCTAGGGAGACAGAAATAGTCAAACAGCATATAAATACAATCCATTATTCATAATGCATGAGAGAGATGTGGCAAGTTAGAATGTAGAATTGCAAAATGGACAATCTCAAAAAGCAGAGAAATAGCTGGAATCCCACTCATCCGTAACCAGAGAGACACTGGAATCCCATTTCTCAAAAGCACGCATGTTCTGCCTTTACAAGTACCAGCATAGTCCATTACCGAGTATGTGAGTGTCTACACTTATAACAGAGAGAGGAAGAGAGAGAGGTGGAATGCATCTTATTGGCATCATAAAACACCATCACTGTCACACTGATCCAGTTTTATTCACTGGCTGACTGGACTAGACTTCAGCAATAAGGAGCTAGGTCAGCAACAGTGAAGAGAAGACACGTTCAAATGTTTTAATCCTCATTTGACTTCACATCTTTTTGACAGTGGGGCTTAAATCCACCTGCTTTTTACTGCACATGACCTTTGTCTAAACATAATTGTTATAATAATATACTAATATAAATATTGCAGTTAAACCTTTAAAAAGGTGAATGGTGGGTGCTGCAAGGGCAATACTAAGTGGAAAGAAAGCAGTCTACTTTCACCAATAAACCTTGAATCTGTTGTGAATCACTTTTAAACCGAAACAAAGCTTAATTAGATTCAAGCTATTGTCAAATGAGTTCACTCAGTGTTGATTAAGTTTGTCATCTCAACATAACTCTTTGTTTTTCTTGGTATAGCTGTGTTTTCAGCTCATGTCAACCAGGACTTTCCTGTAATGCACATATCAAAACAGACAGAGACAAAAACAACAAGTCAAAATTCTACTGCTTAAAATTCCGTAGTTTGTAATTCTTGCTCCACCCACTCATCCCTGCACTGCTTATTGTGGACACAAACACTCCCTCAGGTCTGTTATGTTGCCAGAGCTCATTTTCAGATGAAAGATGCAACTGCCAACTGCATCAAACCAGAGAAGAAGAAAATCACACAAGTTTTGCACTGCAACTTTAACTTATATATACAAGTATATATATAAGTTATAATATGTATAACTTTAATTTACACGTGGTTCCTAATTCCAAGTGTCTTTTGTGAATAAATGATTCAAGTTTAAACTTAATAAGTAAACAAGTGTTCAGAAGGGAGGCCAACAGTGACATGTGCTGTAAAGGAATGGCCACAAAAATGAAATATTCACAAAGAGAAGAAGTTAATGACTGCACAGAAATGAAAAATGGACTAAAAACTGACTATTTCTGGAAGTCCTCTGTAGAGGTTGGTGGTCTTTTATGTGTCTGAGGACCATTTTCTCATGTTCTAAAAGGTCAGCTACAAACATTTCAGCAGCTGATTAAAACAATAATCTTTTACCTAGAAGGGTAACAACTACTGCCATGCCACACATCAATGCTCATTCTTCACTTTCACCGCCATTACTGACTCCTGGCAATTACGTGGACAGGAATACAGATCACAATGGACTGTTCCAAACCAGCAAGGCAGCTATCAGCCCTCGTGTTATTCATACTTGAGGATGGAAAAGGGACAAGATAAAACAAAATAAGAGTAATATTACACTACATCACACTACATATAAAAACACTGCTCCAATAACATCTAGATAAACATACTTATAAAAGAGCATTGTAAAGCAGCCATGTGGGAAAATGGATCTTGGAAATGTTGAAAAAGACTGCTGACCAAACTTTTAAACATCCCAGAAATTGAACAATTCAAAGTCACAGTCAGATCCTAAAAAAAAAACCTCAGGCAATTAAGATTAACCACTGATGTGGAAATAATTATGCCTAATTTTCAAATGAGTTATGGTTGTTCAAATAAATTGGGATGAATGTGTATAATGTGTGCTCCGCTCTCTCTAACCACTCCCAACAGACAGTGGGCCCACAAGCTGATAAGCTGCACATTCTTCCTGGGGAACTTTAAAGCTTACACCTGAATATGAATGAATGTTCCATTGCAGTGCAATTTTTCTGAACCAGCCTCTGCAGTTGAGACCTCTTGGTGAGTGTGGGTGGAGTTTGTCAGTGGGGAATACTCTTTATGGGAGCTAAATGAAAAGGCACATGGCAAGAATACAGATAACAGGCTTAGACAATGTTAATTTATCTGCACTTGTGCCAGCAAGCAGCCTGACAATGTGAGAAGACAGAGAGGATGTATTTAACTGAAAGAAAAGAGCTTCGGCTCCTGTGTGCATATTTGGCATTCTGTAATTAGTAACTTAACACCTGCTTCTTTCTAATTCAACTTTATTTGATATATATGCAGTATATATTTGATTTAGATCTGGTAATTCTGTTGACATCCCTGATCTGGATGATAATTACATCAGCGTATGCTGTGTGACGGTATAAATGTTTTAAATATCACACTCAATTACACAGATCATCAACATCATTATCATGCGCAGCTACATTAAATCAACATTGGAAATGCATCTTATTTGTCATCATGCTTAGAACTGAGCATCAGTAATCACTGTTGTGATGGAGACCAGAGAAGCGTCCCAGCAATTGAGATAAACATGTCGATCTTGGAATAGAAACTCGACCCCCCCTCTCGAAAAGACAGCATGATAGCTGATCCTGAAAAGATGTCCGAGGATCATGATGATGCCCTGTGGATGCCTCCCTGTGGAGGCTTTACGATGACAGCGGATGAAGAGAGAGCCTGGTTGTAGCCAGAGAGAACTCACAAACATGGGTCACTGGAAGCGGTTTTTAATTTTAAGCTTGCAAAGATGATGCAATTTATTTCCAATTTACTAAGATCTTTTTGACCCAAAGCTCAAAATGCAAAGTTATGATGAAAAAGTAATATAGAAAACTAGGGCATTAACAAAAAAGCAGATGTGTTGACGTGTCAACGTCAGTGGCACAAGTCGACAAGTCGTGTGAACAGTCAACAAGTGGCTCTTTTTTTTTTCTTCTTTCTATGAGCTTGTACAAGTACACAATGCAATCGCTCTGATTTGATTGAGAGTTGCGTACCCGGGGCCACGGTCACTGCAACAAACTGGGGTTAGATGTTCCGAGTGTGGCGGGAGTGATGGGAACGCTGAGATCTAGCCCAGACTAGACCCAATTGGGAGAGAACTTAATCACTTTCTGTTGTGCAATTAAAATTACCTAAAAATTTAAGGTATAGGCAATGTTTTATTTATAAAAAAATCAAATAGCTTGTTGACTCGACTTTGACAGATAAGTCAGTGTGAAAAATGAGAATTAATGCCCTAATAGAAACTCATAAATGCAGACACAGTCAACAGAGTAGCTCAGAAAATCTCAAAATACATAAACAATGAAAACTACTGTAACTTGTAAATAACTGTATGTATAATGTATGCCTGTTGGGACTGATATTTTCCCAACAGACAACAGCCGTCCTCAATGCGAGTCATTGAGGACTTGTCAATGATTGTAATGTGCTGTGGCAGGAAAAGAGTTCTGCTGTCTATAAAAAGCTAATTTCTGCCACATGGTCAGAGGCTGTGGTACATCAGACGGACACAAGACAGCAGGGACTGTGTGAGGCTTGAGAGATCAATCCCAGATGGTCCATTTCTTTGTGAACTGGCACAGAGTATCCTAATTATTATTCGTGTGAAGAGAGGCTCTTCTTTGAGTCTGATAGCATTGGCTGACATGGCCCGAGGCAAGGCCAAGACCGATCCCAAAAAAACACTGAAAAACAGTGCTATTTTCACACACACACACACACACCCACACACGCACACACACACACACAAACACATGTTTGTGCAGCATTTGAAGTGAGGACCCTCGTAGAAATAATGCATTCCCTGGCCCCTTACCTTAACCATCACAACTATGTGTCTAACCCTAATCCTTACCCTAACCTAAACCTAGGTCTTAGCCCTGAAAAAGCCTTTTAAAGATGTGAGGATCAGCCAAAATATCTATATAATATCACTTATCCAAAATGTATGTAGTAAGTTTAATGCAGTGCAAGCAACAAATACAAAAACACACACACACACACATCTTGTAGTTGAAAATGTAAACAGATCTAAATATATGAGCAGGTCTATAAACCCGCTGTGCATGAACTTTAGCTGGAACATACACAGCACACATACTGTATATGTACTTCATAAGTGCACGCAACAACAATAACATACAGTAACACAGTGATACTAAAATAGCGGGGGTTAATTATGTCAGCGTGTGAATGAAACTATTATAGTTCTCTGTCTGATGTTGACTGTGCTGCTATTCAGTCACACTGCTCAAAACACATTTTGGTCTACAATGAACACACTGTGTCACATATGATGCAAACACACTCTGAGGTCGTGTGCTGAGATATTTCAGTGTTAAGATGAACTGCAAAACATGCGCAGCAACTCATGACCATCAGCAAAGGACATTAAAGCTATTGTCCCGAGTGCTGACTAGTGTTAATTGAGGCCATTTTTGCATCATAAGTCGAATAAAGCCTGAAAGCAGGGAACATTTTATAAAGATGTTGCTTAGCTGAGCTCATCAAGAAAGGATTTGTATTGTCAAGAATTATCAGTTTTACTATAGAATTAGATTTGTCAATATTTTCAAACACCACTTTGATTTAATCATTCAAAATATTGTATTTTAAAATTGAAAATACACTTTTTGTTTGCAACAATTTGCAATTTGTGTATTTTGATTTTAAGGTTCATTTTTATTTGCTCAATTCATGTGTTGCTTGCTTCTTAAAGTGTTTGAAAATATTTACACAAATCTAATTCCGTCTACAATTAAGCGTTTAGCAAACACTTTTATGCAAAGCGACTTACAAAAGACAATAATTCCATATTTTACCCCCTGACTCCAGCTCAACACATGGACAGATATGGGATGAGAGTGTTTCAGGGAAGGGCAAAGAAGTCAATAAGCATTCCTTAAAATGTGGACTTATTCCTGTAGTTTCTTCTGCGGTTTTCCCCATATTCATGTACAATAGACATACTGTATATACAGTATATGTACTGACAGACATTTTATTCCTATCCAAACAATGCAAGTCTGTCATCTTTCATCACTGAGAAAATGAACGAGTTTACATTTAAGACACAGAAATGTCACCACTCCAAAATCACTACTGTCCTACTAAACACACCTGTCAGTGACATATAAATGAGGTGAAGTACAATGCAAACAGATACAGATGATGGTGAGGAATAGTAAAATGTCTGAGTGAAGGGAAAAGTCAAGGGCATGGAAATAGGTGGCACTAAAAAGGGCAGAGTTATTCATCCAATTAAATTTATAACCAACATGAAGCACATTTGGCAGGCTGGGTTGCAGAAACTGAAAAATGGGAGACGTGTGTCCTCAGGCATGCCCCACACACACACACACACACGTACACACACTATAGTCTTCCATCAAAGCGATGGCAGCTGTAAGCACTATTTCAAGGGACGCCATTATGCAAGGAAAATGTCATTAGCAATTTTACAATTTCATGCATCAGTGCCAACATGTCTCTGGAAGACGGCAGGGCATCGACAAAAGGTAAGGGCCCGAAACTCTGAACGCAAACCTCTTGACTGAGATAGAGGAAAAATGAATTCTCTCCTGCAAACCAACCTCCTCTCCTCCACCAGTGCTAAACTGGACTTTACTCATCCTAGAGCTACGACCTGCCTCCAACTTCTGTAAGAGAAGCCTCACCATGAGTAAACTTATTTACTCAGTAAGTAAAACCGCTCGGTAATGTAAATATCTGATCAGCCAGTCACACAGCAGCAACTCAATGCATTGAAAAAATAAGTAAGTCAAATAAATAAGTAAATAAGTTACATTCAAACCATTTTCAAATGAGTTCACACAATTTATATTAATATTCAGGGTTCATTCACAGCTGCCCTTCTTAATCGAACCCTAGTTCCTATGCTCGGAAGTCCGGTTTCGTCTGGGGAGGTGTGAATGCGCAACCAAACTCTGATGCACACCAAAAGAAGGTCTTAGGTCTCGGTTTGTTTCAAGTAAACCAAAACGCAGGGAGCGGACTACAATGGGGCATTGTGGGTACAACACAACCAAAACATACGTGAGTGAAGAACGACAGCTGGGAGAAATGACTGAGCCTCTTATTGCAGCGTGCAGAGTATTTTTGCTTAAAACAAAAAAAAACAAGACCAAATGGAGAATGCAGCTCCATGTTTTTCTCTTATGTGGTAGAAACAGCAGTTGCCCTGCATTAACCAACAGATGAGTGAGTTTTCTTGTTCATTGTTTGTCTTGTCTTTACCTTCATTAATTCTTGTTGCAGTGCCGCCTCAGACAAGGAGGACAATATGTTATTCATATTACGTAAAGAAAACTCGGCCTGGCTGAATGTTGCAACCCCCAGTTGAACCAAGTCCCCAATCATATGGAGTCCAGCGGACTATTAGGTGTGAAAATGACCCAAGCCTCTCAGCCTATATTTTTTCCATTCATAGAGACAACAGCACCATCGAGCTAGTAAAGCGTGACAGCGGCAAACTGCTTAGAGTTTGACTGAAAACACAAAAAATGCCAATGAAAAGCTTCGGAAATTAATTGTACAAAAACAGTCAGGTCTGATCACCAAACATAATCGATAGCTAACCACACTCATCTGGCACTGAATCTACTTTTTTCCCTGTCTTTTTCCTTCGTTGTGGCACAGTTGCTTCCAAACAAACTATACGCGTGTCGTGTAGTAACAAAAAAAGAAAGAGGCACAGAATTTGAGGACTGAGCTGTGACTCGACTGCAGACTAAAATCTGAATAAAAAGCCAGTCAGGAGCAGTTGATTACCTACTGTCCCCTTTTCATTGAACAGCAAATGAAGGAGACAATGCTTTCATTTCGTCTGACTCTTTAGCGTATCTCCAGCTTTACTCCTTCACGTGTAATACATAAATAAGCTATGAGAACACATTGGTTTGAGGCAGAGCAATTTACTGTGGGCATCTTAATCAACACCATTAAAAGGTTTATTACAAGTTGGCTCTGAGAAATATGAAACACAGGCAGATGTATGTTCGGACGGATGCCGAATAAAGCCCCAGGCTGCAGACTTATTTGAAAGAGTAAATTATTGCAAATTGTAATAAATTAAACTGTGTTAACGTTCATCATTTTACAGACCGACTGTGTGGTGCAGTTAACTTTTACTCAGGAGTTATAATCAATATTGGTTTGTCCACTCTTCTTCATGCATTTAAAAGTAGCTCAGTACAGTGACATTGCTCGGGACCATTTGCACACAATTTAACACTTATCCTAAAATACGGCGGAGTCAGAAGAAACAGCGTTGCATTACAAATCAGTGCCATACTGTGGGCAGGGCAGATGGAGAGAAAGTTTGCAGATGGAATACATTATAATAAAGCCACATAATCCGAGGCATCTTTGAGAGACCAGCCATCAAGCTGTCAGCGCTGACAGTCCAGTGAACACGGTCACCATGACTGAGCTATATGTGTTGGGGACAAATGACAACCTAGGAGGTTTTCTCTCCCGCCCCCTAATTTGTGCTCTTCCTCTCTCGCTCTTTGTTCTTTTTTTACAGGTATCCCTGATTCCAGAGATTCAACACCACAGCTCAAAGACTTCTTCTAGAAATATAGCTATTCATTACTGCTAACATTAGTATTATCCCTACCCATCCTTAACGCATGCCTGATAATGATAGTAATGATGAAAATTGTTATTAATGTTATTGATTTCTGTCATGCTCCATCTCTCCTCTCCTTTTCACGCACCTCTCCTTTACTAAACCCCTTACCTTCCCCTTCCGTTCTCTCCCCTCTTCTTCCCCAACTGGGCAGATGATCTGCTACTGACAGATTTCTTCCTGTTAAAAAGTGAGTTTTTTTCTCTCTCCACTGTTGCTGGAGTGCATGCTCGTTGTGTTTCTGTTGGGTTTCTCTGTTAAAAATTCTCAGGGCTTGACCTGACCAGGGCTTGTATAGCACTGATTCATAACATACATCGTCTCAAGGCACTTCGATGTATGTTATGAATCAGTGCTATACAAATACAACTGAACTGAATTGAAGATTTATATTTAAATAAATGTCTGATAAGTTAACAATCGATCAATGAGGTTCCACGATGATGAAAGTCTTTATTTGGGTGCCTGATTATTACCCCAACAGGGACTGTAATGACATATTCAAATACATATACAGTAGTTTAACATGGAGTTGGTTCCCCCGTTAACAGCTTCCACACTTCTTTTCCTCAAGATTTGAAGTGTTTCTATGCGAGCATTAATATGAGGTCAGGCACCGCTGTTGGACAGAAGGCCTGGCTCACAATTTCTGTTTCAGTTCCTTCTCAAGCTCAAAGGGGTTGAGGTCAGAGCGCTGTCAAGTTCTTCCACACCAAACTTGTTAAACCATGTGTTTATATGTCCTTGCTTTGTGCACTGAGGCACAATCATGTTAGAATAGAAAAGGGCCTTCCTCAACTGTTGCCACAAAAGGATGGAAACTGTCTTCGTATGCTGAAGAGCTAAGATTGTCCTTCATTGGAGATAAAGAGCCTAGCCATAAAAACTGCCGTGTTAAACTGCTGTTAAGGCTAAATTAACTCTTCATACTGCTGCAGCTTCATGTTGAGACCTCAAGTGTCAAAACACGTTTTCATTTGATAATAAATAAGTTAAAGGGAATGTAATGCATGAGTGAACTTAGCACTTTTGTTTTTGCTCATTAAACAACTGTCATGTCAGGCATTTTTGTTGACAGAGGATGAGTTTTACACATTTGATGGAGTAATGGAGGAACAGCCATGGAGAGCTGTTGGAAGAGCTGCAGGCGACAGGCTGCCCTCCTCAGACAGGTCCTTTGTACTCAGGTCCTGTTGTTTGCAGACCAATGCAGAGTAAAGTAAGAGGGCAGAATGATAGGAAATGGAAATGGCCAGTTACTGACTGCCCACAGAATTTTGCAAGATGCATATTGTCAAGACATTCACTTTTTTTGCCCACTATACTGTAATATGACAATTTCCTCTCACATTCTTCAGTGTGTGTCACTCAAGAAATAACTCCAAACTGTTCTGTTCTGACAGGAAAGACAATTATTTACTGGGTGTATTATCTTCTTTTTTTTTTATAATAAAAACTTCCAAAAAAATAATCAAACTCAAAGTTATTGAGGTGTATACAAAGCCTGTAGTGAATTTCAGCCTGTTCCCAGCACTGCTGTCTCACTCCATTCCATAAATGGCATCTTATCCTCCATCAAAAGCCTGTAACCTGTCTTAAACCCCCTGCCTCACTTTTAACAGTGTTTTCATGTTGAGGGCACAAACTTTATTGTTTAAAAATAATAATTATAATTAAGAATACACCTCGTTCTCAGCCTGAAATTTGAAGGACAAAATAAAAGCAGCGACAAACACAACAAGCAATCCTTTCATGTCTGACTTCGTATTATTTTATTTGAACAAAATTTATTTACCACTTTGGAAGAATGCTATTTTGCACCAGTGTTAAAAAGCACTTCTAAATCAAATTTAGACCAGAAATCAGGCTTGTGTTTGTGCCATAGCACTGGAGGAAAAAAGGCCATGATAAAGCTCCTGTATCATGGCTACCTTGAGGCTATTTTTCAACAACAGTGCATCGAGGGAGTGTTTCCATAACTGTGTGTCCCAGGGGTCAACAATCACAGCTGTGCTGCACTACAGAAGCTATCAGAGAATCCTCTACTGACTGAGGAAACATCACTAAGGAGAAATGGCAGAGTCATTGAAAGCAGTGTCCAGTTTACTGCACATAAAGTAATGAACTGTGTTCAAGGCAGATTTCAATCTGCTTTTATCTCACCTTTCAGTGTAAATTGGAGAGAGAGTTTGCAAGAGTATAGACACTCTAAATTGACCATAGGAGTGAGTGTGAGAGTCAGTGGTTGTTTGCCTCTATGTGGCCCTGCGATGGACCGGCAAACTGTCCAGGGTGTACCCCGCCTATCGCCCTATGTCAGCTGAAATTTGGCACAGCAGCCCCCACGACCCTCATATGGAGGATAAAAGTGGTAGATGATGAGTGACTGACTCACCCCCCACGACACTGATATGGAGGATAAAAGTGGTAGAAAATGAATGGATGGAAGTAAGAGTATAGAGGTAGCAGGTGTGTGTGTTTCTGTCCTCTGCAAGTCACACATAGATCTCTGGTCTATATAGGTTTAACATATCATATGTATGATAATGTTTAAAGTTCAGAATCAGTGCTCAACACGTGTACACACACACGCACACACACACACACACAGTGTCAGACATCTGAAAACTGCAAACAGAAAACTATCTGCATCCTTCATAAAAAATGTATTTGTAATCTGCTAACTGGGGCCAGATTTATTTTGGGAACCACTGCGGTAAACCAATTACTGTGTAATACACTGAAAGAGTAATACACTAATTCATCAAAAACGAAAAAAAATAAATAAATGTCTGAAGAATCATAAAGGGGCAGACTATGACACAGTTAAACATGGATTTTACTCCAAAAATATATCTCAAAAAAAGCCACTGCAACTTGATAAAGCGTAGCAGCTGGGTAAAGTCATTTTAAAAGATGACTGATTCAGAGACAACACACTGCACAAACTTAGGCAACACTTGTGCTGTGTGTGTTTAAAAATTCAAATCACTGACTGTGCCGTGTCGTGCAGCTGCAGCTACACCGACTCGGCTCATACTAAGAATCTCATTCCATATTATACATTAATTACTTGTTTGCCAACTGTGCATAATCAAGATTAATAAGCTACATGCTGTGCAGGGCTTTCTTTGGTCTATGGTGGAACTGGCCTTGGAATTAGGAAACACTCATTATAGGACTCAAGGATATTTTTCATTTGGCAACAGCGCTTCATCATCTCCTTACTTGCCGTTTCACTGGAGATCTGACGTGAAGGCAGTTTGTACCGTGAAGGAGTGCTTGTTAATTAGCTGCTAAAAGCATCAAAGTTAAAAGCCGACTGCTGACTACAGCCATGGAAAAAAGGCAAGAATCGGAGAGAATGAATGAGAATTTGTGAATTACATAAAAACATAGTGTTCTTATCTGCAGCCTGATGAACAACACTGGCAGATGGGCCAAGTGATGATGCTGCCCTTCAATCAAGAGCAGACTTTTGAGACACTTTGAGAAGGACTGGCGCCATCTGCTCAAATAATTACACGTCTGACCAAGAGAGGCAATAATTCTCTATAACCTTGGAGAAAAATATGTTGGCATTGCTTCTGTTCCAACATCAGAAATAATAGAGTGAGTGTGCACACACCTGCAGTAAAGCACATATCTGGTTCGTCCTTGTAAGTGATTTGACTTTAATGACCTGACATAAATGACCTCTTCTTTGATTTGTAGAAAAACTTTAAACCAAGCAGGTAAACTTGCTGCTGGATCAAAACACACCTAACAACAAATTGGCTGAGGTGATTAAGGGTCAAAGCAGACAAACACTGGGGTAAACAGCCTTAATTATTTATCAGTATAATGCAGCAAAGCTCAGCAACAGGGAAACGGCTCCACTGTGGCACAGCCAGAAATAAAAATCCACTCAGCAATAAGCTGCCAAATTGGTGGCTGAAAGGTAAAGGGTTTCATTATGAACAGCAGATTGGATTAAGGCTGTGGAGAATAGATTCTGAAGACACTGTTGAGAGGATTACTCTTAGCACATGTGAATATCACATCAGAAAGGATTTGAAAGTGTCGGTTGGTGGTGAGTTCATCCTCTGTGGTAGTGGGAATATGATGCAGGGCCTTTTTTGTTTTTGAAGAAAAGGAGCAGCGGAGCTTCCTCAGATCTGACAGCACGATGTCACTGCGAGACACGAGTGAGTATGTCAGATGGTAAATCATGCACTGATCCATTAAAAGAAACCCCTGACAAAATGCTATAAAGTAATGACTGGTACCCAGCCATGGGGATGTGGAAATAGCCCGTGTCATTCTGATGATGGAAAATTAGCAAACTCCCATGTGATCCGTTTTTAAATAAACTCTAACACTGGCCAGTTACAGACAAACACTGGACACTTCTTCAAGCACCATTTATTACCCATTTTAATTTTGCAGTTAAATAATTTACACCCTAGTCCTTTGAAATGGAAAATGTATGGCTCCATAAATGAGCTCGAGCTGATGGCCACCTTTCATCTATTCTCATTTACACCATATTTCCATTCTTAATTGGCCCATGCTGAAAATAATTAAAGCCCTGATTCCGAGCCACATGAGCGAGTCAGAGGAATTAAATAAGAAGCTGATGGTTGTACATATTCCGGCATCTTATTATCCCAGTGACCTTGTCACTTTTATCCCTGCACAAAACAGTTTGACTCCACGCCCTCAGAGGCACATCAAAGTGAAGGAACTGGTACATTGCAGGATAACCTGCTCTCGTTCACTTGATGCACCTATGAGCTGACGGGCTTCGATTGCACTGGGAGAGGGAGAGAGAGAGAAAGAGAGGGAGAGGGAGAGAGAGAGAGAGGGTGTTAGATTTTATCGGTATGCATGACATGTTGAAGGGATTTCCATCCTGAGCACAGAGCATCAGAGAGAGAGACAGAACCTGAATCTACAAGCTGCACAATGACCTGCATTTAAATGCAGTCCTTGCTCTGCTGTCTGTCCTCTGGGATCCACTCTCTTCAAAGTCACACACACTGCAGACAATGAATGTTATATCAATAGTCACATATATCCATAGAGGCTTGCACACACCTTTAAATACATTTCCATACCCTTACCCTACCTAAGAATAAACCAAAAAAAAAACAACACACATTCATTTTCAATCCTGAATATGAACCATACACACACCACATCATATAAATAAACACAGATGCACATCAAACTTGCATTGTATAAAGCATAAACACACACACAGTCTCCATGACACACTAATACGGCATGCTCAAAGACTGTTGATGAGGAAAAAAATGATTTTGTGCAGCATTTTTTCAAAACAAGGTAACAGTTGTTGTATCTGTGTAAAGTGTGTTCACTCTTCATAATGTGATCTACGGTTGCCAGTCGACTTACAAATGACTTTGTATTTTTTCAATGAAGGACAAATACCTTTTTTTGAATTTGAGACCAGAAGAAACCAAAGCAGAGATGGGCCTGATTAAAAGATCATCCCCTGCACACCCATCTAAAATTATTCACCTATAATGGCACAGCATACTACCTCTCAATCACATGGCGAAAATTGGGCATCATGCCGTACTGAAGACTTGAAACTAGTAATTACGACAAGTAACTCCTCAGGAAAATGAAGACAAACTACAATACACAATAATACCCCAAACAACAAGAACAAAGCAGCAACAAAACACACACAGAATACGCAGATGTTACAAAGAAGAGGACTCGGGTGGAAAATGTGCACGATAACACATCAATTCACTCTAGATATAATCTTCAAACAAGGCAAGTTTATTTATATAGCACCACTCACGCACAAGACAATCCAAAGTGCTTTGCAGAGGCAGAAAATACATTACAAAGATATAAAAACAACGGAATTGAAATAGACTGGAAATGGTAAAAGTGCGATTTAAAAAGAATAAAAAGCAAGAAGGAAGAAGAGCTAAGCAATGTATGGGGAAAGCTGCAGTAAACAACAATGTTTTAAGCCCTGATTTAAATGGGCTGACAGTTTGTGCACACCTCAGGTGTTCAGGGAGTTTGTTCCACAGGTGGGGAGCATAGAAACCAAGACCCACTTCAGCCTGCTTGGTTCTGACCCTTGGAATATCGACTAAACCTGTACCTGATTCTGGATGTTTGAACTAAACAAATAGTATTTATGATGGTTGAAGCCTGTGTATTACTACAATTACAACACTATTGACTATGTTATGTGGTGTATGCCATCACTATATAGTTTTACATTGAAAACCAGCCACCACACACATTTGCACCAAGTAAATAAAAGTACATTATCAGCCAGGACCACACACACACACACACACACACACAATCACCGGCACAACTCACACAGTACACTAGGAGTGGAAAGAGAGAGTAGGAGGAGATTACACTCATTGTAAACAGCAGTGGTGAAACAAATGGGTGGTCCCCCATTGGCTTCATCCCTGCACCCGATCGATGATGCATGATAAGGCAGCAGTGAGGCCTCAGGGGAGACTGATGGAGTCCTGTGACTACAGCGGAAAACCCGTGCTGTTTTGCATTTCTGGATGAGGCGATTTGCAGTTAATTAAAAAACTGGGTGGTGGGGGAAATCTTAGAGACAATTGTTATCTATGATTTTCAGAACAGCAAGGCTTTTATGTTCTTTTTGCTGTTCTCTTCTGCTTTGGAGAATAAAACCGCACGATACATATTTTCCCAAAGGAATGATGAATGTCCCATGTGAGCCAATCAGTCACAAACATCTCCCTGTTTTGCACTTCTGTCTTTATATTTGAAGGCTGCAGCAGAAAATGCTGAATCTCAACAGCTGCATAATTTTTCACAATCCAATTGCAGTTGGGAGTGGATTTGTGTTTCTTATGCAATACGCGACTAGATGAATGTAACTCAGAAGTTGTGACAAATGTTGTGACAGTGATTAAATACATTAATGTGTGGGTACGACGGAAATTGCAGGTGAGTGGATGCGTGGATTTGAACTTGTCTCATTCCACAGTAGTATAATCACTGTGCATCACCTTCAATGAGAAATTACACAGACAGAACTGGCTGAAACGATCACATGTATCATTAATGGTGATTTGCAAATATTAAATAAAATTACTGGGGCATGAATCAGTGAAAACAGAAAAAGAATCACACCTGCACCTTAAAGGTAGGGTTAGAGATCCAGGAAAAACAGTTTGAGCAGGCTACATTTTGAATTCAATAGTCCAAGCCCCTTTCTTCAGACTTCCCTCCGAAACTCCGCCTCCAGAGCAGGACAGGAACATGCAACGAACATGGATTCACGAGCACTGCTGCGCATCATCGATAACTTTCTGTACTTTTTGGATACTTGTACAAATGACAACCTGATACCGAAAAACTACAAATAAAGATCAAAGACATAAAGTCCAGTCGGAACAGAATTACCATGCCATCACTTTGCAGCCCTTTCTGTCACCACCATTCAAACGCAGCACCAATGTTTACTCTGGTCTTGGATTGCTCTGCATTAGCCTTTTTCTTGGCAGTAGCTTTCCCAAAAAACATCTTTCTGCCACAACATTGCCGCAACTGTCTCATTGGATTTAGCAAGCTAGCATAAGCTCTGGCGTTGTCTTCTGAGCATGCGCGACGAGTGCACGAAGAGGGGTACGTGCAAAGGGGGAGGGAGAGGCAGATGGCAGTTTGATTGATGCATCACCATCCAATTAATTTATTTGGTATTTACACATTAATTAATTGGTAACAAACGGGGTGTGAAGAGGATTTTAAGCAAGCCAGTAAAAAATGGTCCGGAAAATAATCTCTCACCCCACAAAGGTAAAGACATTTTTATGGCATGTATTAAAAAGTGCAAACATTTTCTCTGCTATTTTCTACACCACTGTCCTCAATGAAAATGTATTAACATGAATACACAGGACCTGAAAAACTCACTCGTTCTTCTCATATGAAGCAAAGCCGCGTGCCTACTTTAAAATAATCTATTAAGTAAAAGATAATAGTATAATTCACTTAAGGCTGTAGCTACAATAGTGAGATACATCCCATGGGAGTGTAATGTGCTCTCTGGAAAGTACATTACATAAATACATTCCACACCTGCAGTTAATAAGCCTTTTGGAAGTATTTTTTGCAAATTAATACATAAACAGATCTACAATGTGGTAAAGGCTATGAAACAGCATTTAGACATCTATGTCAGACATAAAAATGATAAAGATCTATTTGACTGGTGCATTTTTTTTTTGGCACTTGCCTTCAGTATGTAGTCTGTGATTGTAAGTAAAATGAGAAAAGGGTGATTAGCATGCAAATCTACCTCAAAACATAACTTTCCAAAATGTCAGTATTTTAGTAACCAGATTAATTATGCGGCGAACCGCAGCTTTAAGTTCAATAATTTCCAAGAAAAATCTATTTGAGGTATCAACAAAGTATCAACAATGTTGTGCAATATACAGTATCTTACATCATGGCTGAAATCATAGTTTGAGCGTTGTATTGAGCGCTGTTGAGCTTTATTCTGATTTGGAGGGGGGGAGCACCAAACATCCTCTTGGAATACAGGGAAAAAATGCAGATGTGCCAAGATGAAAATTGAAAAACGATTCTGTCAGCTGACAGACTGATAAGAGCAGGAACTGTGAAGCGAGGTCACCTTCAAATAAACTATGCGCCATTACCACATTCATCACGGAATATGATGGATGGGAGAGTGAGACGTTGACAGCAGGGACGCGACTGAGAAAACAGATGAGTGTTCTAACGTACCAAATAAATAGGCAGGGCTGACACTGATATGTCACATGACAAAGTGACATGTATTTTTGATGATTTCTGCAGATGCATAGTTCAGTAATCTTTAACCCAGAGGGTCACAAGATACAGAAACCAAATAAAAATCAGCTAAAGACAAATAAAGAAAGAAAGAATAGCTGAATCTCACGCTGTGCCTATTGTAAATGCTTGATTTCAAAGTCTTTGCTAAGATGGTGGGATGGAACTCTGCACACACACATTTGTATTTTAAGCGCAATATAAATATGGTTCCATTGTTGTCCAACGTCCTTTGTCTCATAAAAACTAAATTCACTTAAATTCATCCACCAGTCAGTGAGACTTGACTGCAAAGGTTCACTGGACAGTTAAAGTGAAAGGATGGAGCATGCAATGAGAATTTGGATGTGCTTTGGGAGCACTGAGCTTCATTTGAATAAAAGGCATGAGCACATAAAAATGAACCACAACTAAGCCAGACCTAATGGTGCGGCAGTACCTGAATGTTGCCTCAAGACTCAGCGTCACATCACGTGGCACAGGCACTTGTGTCACGACTACCTTTTCTCTGTTCAAAGTCAAAAGGACTCTTGTCTTTGATGGGCAAGTGCTGCAGACAGACAGAACTACAGACTGAAGGACAGACAGCCAGATGCTCCTTGAATTAATAAAGACATATTTTCAGGTGAGAAAACAACAATGAGGTCAGTTCATGGGAATTGGCCGACGTGCTGGTATGCAGCTCACGCTCTTATCTCTAAAGGCATCTTGGTTATTTGCTGGCTGCGCTGTTCACTAAAGGTACAACTGTTAGAAATGTAAATCTGTTACTGAGAGTGTGTCGGAGGCAAAGATGAGTACATAAAAAATACATGATATTTTTAACAGTTTAACTCGACTTCCTCTACAACCTTCTACTCTCTGTGGATTTCTATGAACACTTACATCACTATACCAGGAACCTATTACACAACACTAAACAGAGCAGGGCAGTACAGTTTGCTCAATATACATTTTTATATTTTAACACAGTTACTATTTCAAGATTAACCTGAAGATGCTTTTGTAAAACAGAGCCTTGGTATAGTTTTACATAATATTATGTGAAAGAGAAGAACAGAAAATACACATCAATCGACTGAAAATCATGTTTTCAACTTTCCTCCCTAATCAGACTTACTTTTGGAAAAGGAATACTGTGTCTGTGGATACTATGGCCTTTGGCAGAGGTTTGCACTTTCAGTGTCTAGTTCATTCCACTGTATCATTTTAAAAGGTCTTTTTCAGAAAAAAAAGAGTATCATCCTCTCTGTTAAGGCTAACTCCGTTTCATTTTGTTTGTCTCTATGTCACTGCAGAAGTATTTGGACTACGTTCAAGTGCAGCAAGGTCTCCACAGATCATTTTATCCTTGCGGCTTAGCCACTGATGCTAGGGAAACATTAATTACATCTCCAGCCAGTTGACACCCATAGAGTCCTCTCTCTGTCACACACAGACATGCACACACACAATCTCAGTGGGATTGACTCATTTCCCCAGTCTCTAATCTTGGTTATTGCTATTAGGATTGCAGCACTATGGTTGAAGGAACCTGGTTGCTACCAGTGTTAGACATTCATTTATAAAAGGACATACACAGCTATAAAATGATTTACCAATAGTAAGATAATCAAAATAAATAAAGTAAATGAAAAAATAAGGATATCATATGCTCCCTGACTCCCATAGACTTATCTGTGTTTGAAACAAGTTACCAAAGCAGTGCAGACTTAATGAAAAATGGCATTCCTAAGGAAATGTCGAAGCCACTACTTTCAACTCTATCCACAGTGAAGAATATACTTCTGTGTCTCTCAAGGAGGAGCAATAATGTGACTCAAGAGTCATGTAGTGATCAGACACAGTTTTTTCTTTTCCAGTCCATGACCAAAATAATAAAGTTGAGTGTACTACAGAAAGACCGATACTGTCCTACATATATTAGATTAAAGAGTCAGCCTTTTTGATTTGTTTTTACCATTGTGGAATTAGGAAGAAGAAAACATGCACAAAAAATCTCTGCCTTACTGTGACTAGCTCTCATCCACTGAATTCTACTGTAAACACAATAACAATAACTGGTGAGTCAGGCTCACATGTGAGGCCTCATAATCCACAGCCCTTTCAAATCTGAAACCAATGCAACTCAAAACTGATTCTCAACACCCAACCCCGAGCAGAAGCCTGGGAAAGAGGTCATAAAGAAAATAAAGAGCAGCAGCTGTTACACTGAACAGTATTGCTAAAAGAGATTGTCAATTAATGCTTAGGTGCAAATATGTGTGACATTGTGAGCAAGTTTATTTTGCACTGTAAAAAAAATTATTAAAAAAGAGAAAACTGTAGAGTAACCATTTGTTCCTATTTGCCGATAACATTTGTTGAAATTACTCCATTTGTTGCTTTCATACAGTGTGCAGCAGTTAGGTGGCACAGTGTAGACTATGAGGTTCAGTACATTTGCAATTGAGCAGCACTTGAAGGTTAATATCCTACTTGAATTGCCTTTTACAGAGTAGTAGAATTACATTTTTTTTCCTGACACAGCTTGGAAATATTACACACAGTACACCTTATACAGTATAACCACTACGCATCCTATATTTAGTAAATTATCGTAATTTAGCAAAAGGATCTTAGACATTAAATTCAGCCTGGTTTGCCGTGGCTTTGTCAGTGCTGGTGTTTAGCAGGTATACTGTAATGTCTTATGCCCCGTTCACAAAAACTGCTCACAAAGTGCTTTGACAGACCACGTTAAGGAACTATGAAGCAAAACAAAATGACAGACAAGAAACGAACAATGACAACACAAACCAACAACTGAGAAACCATAAAACTGCAATACAAGTGGTAATGAAAATAAATAGAAAAATTTAAAAAACACAGGTATCAGTTCAAAAGTATAACTGGCCTGCACTTTGCCATGTTTTTTGTTGTTTTATTCCGTTTACTCTATACTATGCTTCTTTTTTGTGGAGCATTCGCAGAGCCATGAGGCCACTTAGGGCCAGTTACCTGAATGTAAATTTGATTTAGTACAATTTCAGTCAGACTAATGTGTTTACATGTATTGTAAAATATTGTCCAGTTTGAGTTGGACTAACACTATAATTATGGCTTTTTGAGTAAAATGTGTCCTGAAAAGTTTCTGTTGTGACCACTTGGTGATTGGATCTTACTTCGTCATCACTCATGGACAACAGTTCTGTTTTTGTAGAGTCCGACTCTACAGAGGTATCGTTTGTCGTTTCTTGTGTGTTCTGTATTTGTGTGAGTCAGGGTGCATCTGTATCTGCATGAGCGACAAATAAGAGAAATACATAATGTATTTCTTATTACAGGCCTAAATACAAGCTAGTATCTTCTCAATGTGAAAGATAGTTTATAAGTATGAGCAGTCTACAGGCATGAGCTCTACTTCCTGTCCTATCGCTCCCACAGACATAACCCATTAGTCAGTATATGCAGGAGTTTGGCCTGTATGTCTATCCTGCACAGCAGCTCATCACAAATGACCTGTTTTTGTCACTTGCCCATTCCCTCAAGGTGCCCTTTAACCTCCAGCAGGAAATATGGCTTCTCCACAACCCTGCCCTTTACTAAGGGCAAACTGACAACTACACACTCGCTGTCCACTGCAATCAAGCTCACACCATTTGTGTGACACTCCTGTGGAATTTGCCTCGCAAGAGCAGCGGTGACCACATCCTCGTAAGTCATCACCTTCCCTGCAATTCCGTTGCGGGAAAATGGCAGCTTTATTGCTTCTGTATGTCTGATAAGAAATTAATGAGGGTGATAAAGCGACTATAGGACCCAATACTTCCTGAGCGATCAAAGGATTGTTACGTGGTTGCTCCAGTGAGTCAGAAGAAGCCTTCATCCTCACAGTGCAACACACTTAGTGTTTCCATGTATCCGTCAGCCATGCTTGACTATTTTGGGGGGATTTGTCTCATTAAAACAGCTCTGTGGAGGAGCTGGCAACAAAAGACTCACACACATATCATCATCATCTTCGCCATTTTACTGCATTTTATGTACCGTCATATATTATTATTATTATTATTATTACATTATGTCTTACAAATTACATCATGTGACCATTGTTATTCGTCTTCGTACAGATTGCACACACAGCCCACCCTCTGGTCTGTGTGATGTGTGGTACAGTGTTTGTGATGGGTGTAGACGCCTGTTGTCCACATGTTTTATGACTCCAGCTGACATTAACTGAAAACATGTGCTGCACCTGTCTTTATGGAGTCAGAGACACACTGACAGACTGGCAGTAGTTTAAGCAACAAGCAGTTCTTGTGTAAAGGACTCCGCACACTAAATGTGTTTCTTTAATGTGACACATTTACTCTTTTTTTCCAAAATTGAATCAAGTCAATGCAGCTTTCACCTCAGAGAAACCAATCCATTAGTGCCCTCAACACCAGTAGGCATGGGTAGAGTGTATTTTTTAATTTCATTATCCTCATTAACCCCTTTTCAACCAACATCTCCAGTTATATTACCAGGAACTTATTTACCTGGGAAAAATAATTCCTCTTAATCTGTGTGGTTTGCACCAAGGTTTTTCAAAGTCACGGGTGAATGAGAAGAGTTCCTGTGGTGGTAAAGGGGCAATTATCTTCTCAATTGTCTTGACTTCTGGCTTAACTAATAGCAGAAAATTACACACAACAGTTCCTGTAAACATGATGTGCAGATACCAAATGAAATCAGGTTAAAACGGACTCAGTCATTTCCTATAATGTTCAACAGCAGCGTCGTGTGTTTTATGCACATATAGTTCTGGCAGCAGGACACTGTGTGCGTCATAGTAAACCAGATGTTAAGGAAGGAACACATCACCCAGTGTTGTTCAATGATGTGTTTTCTACGGTGGCTGACAGGGGCAAATGTGCTGCAATGATCCAAAACACATGCAGGAGGAGAAACTAGCTGCATATTCACAAACGTTGCGGATTCTCAAAACACCAGCAAGTCCCAAAACGTCTGCAAGGCCCAAAACATTTGCCGACAGAAATAACAACGGAGGCGTACTCAAAAACGGAAGGGCTCAGGTCTGTGGGGCCGCTCGTTTTTGTGCAGCTATACGACCAGCCGTTACGATGCTCGGGGACTACTTAATTGTTACTTTATTAAAAGACGAAATTATTAGCAACTTTGAGAGGTAATAAAAGCATACTTTTCTACACCCAGAGCAAACTCGTGCCGAATTGAAACACTGATCCAAAATACTGCAGGGTTATAGGAGGATAACCTCTTAATAAAGTTATTTTAATAAAGTAACAATCAAGTAGTCCCGAGCATCGTAACAGCTGGTCATAAAGCTGAGTGCCCCACACAGACCCGAGCAGTTCCGTTTTTGAGTATGCGTCTGTTGTTGTTTCAGTTGGCCACGAGGGGCAATATGCAGTGTTTTGGGTCGTTGCAGTGTATTCGCTCCTGTCGGCCACCGTAGTTTTCCGTGGCTCAGAGAAATATCAGGTTTTACACTCATGACAATATTAATTTTAGACAAAAAGTGTGATGGCTCCAACAGTGTATTCACCAGGTGAACCACAAATACGCAAACAGAGGATGCATCTACTGGGTGGAAAAATGTGTCAACTTTAGCAAAACATTACATCCTGAGCTTTATCATCTGTAGCTTTAACTTCAGGAATGTACTTGAGAAGAAAATTTCAGGGTACATTTTGAAAATCCCACCAGAGATTGGGAAGTGCATAGCAAATCAACATGGCTATAACTATTTGGCCACACCTGTTAAGTATTGAATTCAGGTGTTTAGGGCTCGGCCCTGTATCTCCAATGAAGGACAAACTGACACACTTTCTTCAGCATATCAAGACATTTTGGACAATACTATGAGGAAAGCCCTTTTCTATTCCAACATGATTGTGCCCCAGTGCACAAAGCAAGAACAATAAAGACATGGTTTGGTCAGTTAGGTGTGGAAGAACTTGACAGAGCCCTGACCTCAACCCCATCGAGCACCTCTGAGATGTACTGGAACAGAGATTGTGAGCGAAGACTTCTTGTCCAACACTTCAAAATCTTCAGGAATGTGTGGATTGTTATAGGTGAAAAAGGGGAACCAACTCCATGTTAGAGTACTGTATATGTATTTGAATATGTCATTGCAGTCCCTGTTGGTGTAATAGTCAGGCGTCCGAATATTTTTCTTCCAGTCCAAGGGTTGGATCCTCTGAAGAATAGGCTTGACAAAAGGTGGTGACTTCATCGACCCCATCCTTCAGAAACAGAAGTGAGGCACTCTGAAATGAGATGGTCTAGTCTAGAGGACTTACCAGTTATGTTCTTCTAATAATTTCCAGTGGGCTGATACACAAGTCATTTTTTTTTTAAAAAACATAGTTGTAGAACTAATAATGGTATTCTAATCACAGAGATTCATGTGACGCAGATACTAAACGCAGACTTAAACAGCATTGTGTGAACTCATTTGACAATGGTTTGAATGTAACAAGCATATTTTTATATTTAAAGGTTATACATTACACGTTTAACACCGAACTGAAAGTCCCAAAACTAGTCGTTGCACCGGTGCATCTGTTTAATCCACTCCCAGGCTAAACTGCTTTATTCTCTAAACTCCTGCTTCTCATCCTCTCATCCTTCACTGCCCTCATTCAGCAATAGCAAAGATGAAAGGGTGAACAAGCTGCTGCTTTATCAAATTACCCAACATGGCGGCACTCCGCTCTGTCTGCTTCACGGTGGGCTGTGGTGAAATATCGATTGGAGCGAGGCTACGAGATGACGGTCGCCCAGATAACGGTAACTAAAATGATGGATCCTTCAATAGGGTCCCTGAAGAGGACCTTTAAAAACACATCTCTGCTGTCTTCCAGCTAGAATTCACGGCCTGGGGGATGTTAACTCTTATCTATGATGTATCAAACTGTATTCATGTCTGCTAGAATCAACTGTTGCAGCGCCCTAGGGTTATATTCTCACAAACTGTTCAGACTGCAGATGGGTTCCTCAGATGTGCCTTTTTTTCCCTCCCTCATCCTCCACCTCCTCTCTACCTGTCAAACACTGCAAGCTCCAGCCAACACAAATGCCTTCTTGTTACTGATGGAAAGAGACAGCTGTAGTGAAAATACTAAATGTTTGTGTATACACACACACACACACACACACACACACCAGAATGTTTCATAAGGGTGCAACCAGAGCAGGTTAACAGGTTTACTTCTTAATTAGCCCACACAGCAGAGGAAATGGTTCTGACTGGCCTTCTGTTTCCTTTCTTTCTGTGTGTGTTTCACAATAAGTGTGTGTGTCGGCTGCCTCTGATCTAATTGTGAAGTGTTCAGCATGTCTGTGCGACAGCTGCCCACTGGCCACTGACTGCCACATGTTGCCTTCACTTCCTGTTCATCCAGCACAGGCAAGACTGGTGGTCTGGATAGGGTATTAAAATTAGAGCGGTCACACAGACATTTCTGTTTACCCTTTATTTATTTTGTCACTGCTTATTTACCCCAACCATCTCACCCTTTTCATCATTTGATTTGACATAAAATACATTACACAGTAGGCTACAAGTTAATAAACCAGCGTGTAAGCTAAAGTACCTTCTACCTGGCACACACCTAAGAAGAATGCTGCACTTCAGTCAGGAACACTTAAACCATTTATTGCAACAAATGGAAATACTGTTAGATTTGGCACAGATTGCAGTTGCTCCTTGTTGCTCATGGATTGGCCAAGTAGCACATTAAACCACAAAGGAACACTTGAATAACATTTGAAACGTTTGAGCTTGTTAGACTCTGATCTAGCATGGCGTGAGACATGAAAGCTTTACCTGCAGCAGTTGTGTGAGGCAGCATTGGTGTAGCAAGAAATAAGTGTTGTTTAAAAAGGCCAGCCTCGGTGTGAGGGTCGCTGAGATTGGAGTGTGACGAATAGATTGCGGTCAGCTGGCGGTCACATATGCCCCAGCTCGAGGTCAGGCGCTGCAGGAACTATGCCCAGGCTTTATTTAGTTAAACCTGTGCTGTCCTGATATTTACGTGTATATGTCAAGAAACAGACACATTGTCACCAGTGGTCTGCTGGTGTCACACAGTGGCTTTCATTCTTCAAATGTAGCTACAGAACTCAAAATCGTTTGGTGTTATCAATTAATAATAGTATGATAATCTTCGACATTATGTAAATCAAGTATTCTAAGAAGATGACACTTCTTGCCTGTGGTGTGCTCTGTTCATAACCTTTGCTGATTATGTCCCTTCACAAAAGACTTTGAACAATCACAGACGGGTTATGCACTCCTATTGGCTGTTCCACTACAACTTCTCTGCATACAGGTTCCTGAATTGCATCACACAAGACAAACCAGGAGGGTTTGAGAGGCTCTGAATCAAGTCTCTGGTTCAACATTGTCAACCATCAACCACTATTGTTCTCTAGGAACTGTGGAGAGTCTTAACCTGATATTGACACTGACATTATAAGCTTTGGAGTGTTGCAGTTGTCCATTTCCAGTCTGGGTTGTCTTCAGACTGTAATTTTGTTTAGAGTTTATTCATTAAAATACCATTGCTTCTCTTTGTGCTCCCCCCAGTTCAAAAGCACAAATGACTAGTTTAAGGGAACAAATTACTGCGTTGTGCAGAGCAATCATCAAGAATTGCACCCTTGATACCCATATCTCTGTCAATTAATCACATGAAAATGTAATCAAAGAAATATAATATCAGATGAGAGTGTGAGCTGCAGTGAAATTACTTATATTTCACAGTGATAGCATAAAATGTCAGCTTTCACACTGATGTCATTGCCTGTATAGTATACATTTTACAGATTTTCAGTTAGTAATATTATTGTATTTCTATATGTATTTTATTTTCGTATTCATAACTATACCTCTACTGTTTGCTCCACTGTGTGTGTGTGTGTGTGTGTGTGCGTGCGTGTGGAGGGGGTTTATGATAAGCACTTTGTGTGCGCTATATAAATAAATAAAATTCAAAGATCACTTAAATTTACCAAAGATTGCGTAAGCCTGACAAACTGCCCAACCTCCCGCCCAGAGGCTCCCCCCCTCCCCATTTGTTCCACTGTGGGTATTCTACCTCATGAAGATCCCGGCCGCCGCTGTGCTGTCGGCTTGAAAGTGTTCTGTCAAGCCCCGGCCTCATCTTCTTCCTCTTTTGTTGCCATAGAAACCAGTGGCCGTGGAAACATATAAGCAAGAGGATTGTCTGGGGAAAGGACAGTGGGAGGTTGTGATGGTCTGTGCAAAACACTACGCTACGAGACAACTGCCAAAAAAACCACAAACAAATGAAAGGTCTTGAGTGCGGTTTGTTTCATCTGAGCAACGTTCATTAGTCAGGGAACTTCACTAAAGTCACAAAAACAGCTACAGGCCTGTTTTGTCACCAGGCTTAGCCAAATTAGCCCGAGTTAACTTGCTGTTTGCTGACACTTCTTAAGGCTGTCAGTCTCCTCCATAGATGTCTCACTATCCCAGCTCTGTCCTCCACATGTTGACTGTTTGAGTTGTCCAATTGAATCATAATTT
The DNA here is from genome assembly GCF_019176455.1 of Solea senegalensis. Lineage (NCBI taxonomy): Eukaryota > Metazoa > Chordata > Actinopteri > Pleuronectiformes > Soleidae > Solea > Solea senegalensis. The sequence continues at coordinate 24,293,539 of NC_058023.1, read as the reverse complement.
AATCATTTGCCCAAACACTCATGAAATCATCGCCATTAACTCCACACACCCTGGGTGTTGCTGGAAAAGGTGTAGGCATGTTATGTCAATTTTCACAGCATTTATACAGCAGGTTTCACAATCAATGAAAGCCTTTCTAGCAGAGTAGTCATCACAGTAATTACACCTCCATGAATTTATCCTCACACTGCAGGCAGCGTGGGTTTTTGAGAGGCATGACGTGAAACTGAAAGTCAAGTGTTATAGCACATAGCAACCCGTCAGTGAGTTCTATCTGAAAGGACAACAAATAAACATTGAACCACTGAAAAGGGATGGAAGTTCAGCCTCAGGGCAGCCATCATGAAGGCTTCATGAAACGTTTTATAATCCTAGTGTTAATACATCATGTTTGAGCATTAGCAAAGAGAAAGTCATTCAAATCCCATCAAAGCACATCCCAATATCAAAGTAATTAGCTGAAAATAATCACACCCATGAAACAAATCAGCTTATTTCCAAAACACAATGATATCAAACAAGCAAAAAAACAATGAGTGACACCTGTGTGCAGCACTGGGAGATAAAGCTTTGGCAAGTTCTCATTCTTACAAAGAACAACTGCTAATAACAAGAAAGTCATCAGCCACTGAAGCTACACATTTGTTATGCAGTCACACAATCTATTTAGAGCATCTTCAGAGAGATTTGGTCATCAATAATGGATGGCCTGCCCCTGTTTCACAGTGGCCTGGTTTCATCTTGATCATATGTTCACAGTGGAGAACGTAGCTGTAGTAGAACTAATTTACCAAACACTGATGGGCCACGTCCCATAAGTCCAGACAACACACAAACAGCTTTCCTCCATGGAGTTGTATTTACAAATGTGTCAAAATGTTTATTTGCAACTGTCAGCTTGTGCAAATGAAGATTGTTGAACATAATGAGAGGGAGAGGATCGCTGCTATGAAATCTACCCGAAGCGGGAGTATCTGAGGAATCTGAGGATGAAGATGTTGGAATACTGCAGGTCGGGAGTAATGTCCACCCTGGCTGTTTCCATACTATGAAAAGCACTGCGGCAGCATAGTAAGAGCTAGTTATATTCAGTCAAAGTTCTGCAACATTGCTCGATCGTCACTGATTTAAAGTGTGCAGTGAACTCTGGTGGCTTGAAACCAGAGAAGCTTTTCCTGCCAACATGGCAGAGTAAACAAACCGAGTCATTTGACATCCAGAGCTCTACAGGACAGTGAATTTAATGAAATTCAGTGACCTTCACAGCTGCCAGTTATGAAACCAGTGCAAAAACATTTGGGATGTGGCAGAACAAGACACTGGCGGCAAGAATGTGCAACTGATAAATCAGTATAAATATGTAATGCACATGCGTATCAAATTAAAAAAAGACAGAGATATTCAGGTCAGAACATAATAAGGCTATATGTGGACAAAGACAATACGTATACACTAACAGTATCAACACTAAAATAGAAAACAGAAACAGATGTTGCAGGAAAGCTGCAGGTGATTTCCATCTTTTAAAATTAAAGAGGAGTTTAAAGAGCTTCCATGTAGTCTGATATATTTGCATACATACACTTCAGAGGTGAGAATAAATTATATATGCTGTAAGTGTGTGCCGACTGCACTGCAGACTACATCTCAGCACATCTCCAGCCCCCAAATGACTCATTTTGTGAGAAGATGCCGTTACTATTTGGAGCCATGACAGAATCTAAAGGTTACAGCAAGTGAGGGGAAAAAAATGCTACAGGATGTTAGAGAGTTTTTGATTTATTTGAGGGTATAAATGTAAACCGGTGTTCGCCTGAATTGTGCTGAGGAACTGAGTTTATAGCAGTAAGCTTTTTATTGAAGGACTTTAGAGGGATGCAAATAAAAATGACTGCCTGTCTGAGGGCTGATATAGTGGTATTTTACTGTCGATTTATTTGGGCATGCGCTCAAAGGGTTGTCGACTGGTGAGGTTTCTAACAGCGTTGTTGTCAGACATGTGACATTTCACAATTGATTTTTGAATGATCTAAATGCTAGTGAAATGAGTCCTATTGCTTTATTTCCTTCCATGTTTAACCAATAAAACAATCATCCCACACAGTGCATTACTTCATATTTTTCTCAGTAAAAAGAGGGTGGCTGAGTCTGTTACAACTGGTTCTGTGGCAGTGACAACTGGGAGTTTTCCCATGCACATGACATGGTGAGGAATGAGCTTTCATTCAGATTCATTAAACCATCACATAAGCATGACATTCAGGTTGGGGGGAAAAGTCCTAATGAAGAAAACATTTTGAACAATGAATGTGTCCTATGCATTCAACACATTCATATTGTTGCCTTGTGACAGCAAATTAATTACATTCAAAAGAACATACAGTATATAAAAGATAGATGACTGTAGCACCTGGTATCACTCTCTAACAGCCACTTAAGAAGTCGTGTTTGACGTGCAGCCCGTCATATCACTATGACCCTTTCAGTGTTGGTGTTAACATCTGTCCTGAGCATAGTACAGATCTGAACACACCCAATGTGTCCTGGATGAATCTCTGTATGCATGATGTGACCTGTATGATTGAATCTGTCTGTGTCTTCACTATTCAAATACACACCAACGTCATGAGTGTATGGTTGTACGACTGTACAGATGTGTTGGCCGTCAGCTTGTTTGTGAGAGTCGGTGTGTGTGTGAGCCTGAGTGATACAGAGAGAGGAAAGAGGCGAGAGGAAGTTGTGAACGTGAATCAAAGTACTACTCATGCTGCGGTAAGGCTTTTAATTAGAAAAAAGAAATATGGTCATCAGTGTTCGTGTTGTGGTGGTAGCTGCAAATACATTAACTGCGTGGTGGTTCTACTGTATTTAGACAGATTAGATTCATGTTCAGGAATGTGGCCACATGCATCCCTCAAACCTCCAAATGTGGTTTTTGGCATGATGCCTCCTCATAATGACCTCATATAACAACTTTCTTGCATTTTCTAATGCTTTAGACGTGGATTTAATGAGCTTCATTAAATTCATTGACATGCAGCTGTTACACAGCACCCAACGGAGGTGTCTTTACCGTCTAATTTTTACCGTCATCCTGCTTCTTCATCCCACTAGACAGACACCTTAAGTTCACCAACTGCTCAGTGCAGTGAAAACCACAGTAACACACTCCAGCTCCAGCCTGTCAGTGCCTTCTGCACAATTTACTGCTGTGACTAGCCCATTAGTTTGGTGGAGAGTGTGAGGAAAGCGAGTATTAAAGCGTTTACCGAGGTCCCTCCATCCTCTCCAGCTACAGCCCCAAGAGCAGCAGCCCTCACAGTGACAATCACATTCACAAACATTCACACAGTCCGTCTCTTCATATCCACTCTGCAGTCACCAGAATGTTCATCAATGTGATATTATCGCTCCTGAAAGAGAAATGCATGTACCTGTCACAGAGAGTGAATATTAAGAGGTAGGGGGTAAGGGAGCGACAAGGAGAGATGAGAGGAAATCCCAGAGGGGGGAGGGACAGGATGACAGAAAGAGGAAGTGACAGAGTGTGTTGGATTACAGGGTGACATTGGAAGAAGCTCTTCAGATCTCCTTTCACACCATCTCTCTCTTCCAAACGGCAATCTTCACTTCACGACCATCATCCACCAAGTCTCACACGCTCCTGTCAACACCCCAGTGAGGGAGAGCTGGCAAACTGGTGGCATCGCACGACTGCTCGTCAGCAGTCTGGAGTGTCACAAACATTTTCCCAAGGCAAGAATGAATGAGATCATTGTCCTTCAGCGCAACGCTACTCAGGAGAACATGGGGGGGGTGGGGGGTGGGGCTGCATGAGGGGGAGGGGAGGGAAGAGACATGGGTAAAATGAAAAGGAGAGGAGAGCTGAGAGAAGGAAAAAAGAGGAAAGGGGCAGACAGAGAGGATACAGGAGGAGAGGATGAAAATTACATGGTTGATGGGAGGGATAAGATACCAGGGAAGAAGAAAAATTGAGGAATAGAAGGGAAAGTAAAGAGATAGCATACAGTAAAGAGGAAAGTTACGGACGGGGAAATGGGATGAGAACATGAAACAGGAAAGCGAGAAATGTAAATATTCACTGTGCTGATGACAACATTTGTCGAAGTATTTATGCTGTGTTATCTGTATGACTGTGGATGTTTTTCATATTACTTATTTTAATATATTTTCTGTTGTATATTATGGAATATATATTTGGAAAAGGCTTCATATTTTTCTTTTATAGTTTCTTATATTTATCAACCTTTTTTATCTATAGTTTAGGCGCCTGATACCATGCCACTGTAACAAGAAATTCCCAGTTAGAAGTCAATAAAATAACGCCAATCTATATATTTATAGAAACAAATGATAAGGATCAAGTAAAGGACAGAATTAATGGAATGGCAGGGGGAAAGAAGAAACTATATATATAAAAAAAAAAACAGAAAAAGAGAAGAAAAAGAAAGAGAGGGTAAAATAAATGATGACAGCGAGAAGAGGGGATTGACAGCAATCATAGGTGTTAGGTTAGAGGACAGAAAGGGAACGATAAAAGGATGGAGGACAGAATGAAGATGGGAAGGTGAAAGAGGAAGGTGCATTTGAGCAAGTCTGAGTTTCCAGAAAAATTAAAAGTACAGTATGAAACACCCATATGCAAGTATGTGATAATGTCAGATAAGGTCTTTAAGTTCTGTAAGATAAACTTTGGCGAGTCACTACTGTTATGACCAGGTCTGGGGAAAAGGATGAGGAGACTCACTCTAACCCAACTCCCAATCAACCACCAGCAATGTTGAAGGAATCCTTCGGTGAACAAACCAAACTCTATCACTGAAACGAAATTGTGTTCGCTGCACAAGACACTCACTGAATCAGCATATTACTGTTCATCCAAACCCATGAGCAAGTGAAGGATAGAAAGCGAGCAGCAGAGGCTGCAGTGAACTAAAGAGATTCGTTCACTGAATGTACTGTGACTAAATCGGCGAACGTAGCCTGCTAGTACACTGAACGCAGTGTACTAGCAGGCTCAGAGGCTCAGCTGCCTCTAAAATGTCTTCAAATATGTACTGTGTCGTGTTATGTGTGGCTGCTTGCAGATTCTCTCTTTTCTGTCTCTCTCTACCTCTCTATCTCCCCACCGTTTTTCCTCCCCACTCATCTGTGCTTCATTTCAGTGATTGCATCCCTGCGCTGTGAGTAGAGAAAGAGAAGGCGTCCTTGTGGAGAGGAAAGTTTAAAAGTGGGAGAAAAAGAGTGAAAAGAGATGAGAATGGGCAGCAAGCTGGAGGGCTCTCTTCTATTATTCCTCCTTCCTCAGAGTGTTTTTGTTCATTAGTTAGCGATGGCACTGATTTTTCTTTACACTACCTTATATAGTACTTCAGTTGGTTGAAGGTTACCGGCAGTCCTGTTATCAGCTTTCGTTTATTTTATCTATTTTTCTTTTGGGGACATGCTGGGTCCGACGGCTGTTCAGACACTTTTTTCAACCTTTTTGTTAGCATTTGCCTTTTCCTTTGTTAACTTTGTTTTGAAATAATGACAGTTGGCCAGAACAGTTGTATTTACATTTCAATTCCAAAATGTGTGCTAGAACGTGATTAGAATGTGTCACTAGTTTGTTACGAATCTGCTGTTTATCACGGATAAAGGATCGTCTTACTTGATTTTTGTATTCCATAGCGTCTTCATTAATACCACTGAAACTGTTCTATAGGACATAATGAACACGTTTTTTTCTCTCTCAACATGATTGTTAGTTACAGCAGTAAATTATGCAGCAAAAATGTCACTTCCATGGACGCTCAGCTTCTCTGGGAGTCAATGGAGCAGTGGGCGGGCGTGAACTATTGGCTTCTCCATAATGATTGGACGAACTGTCTAAAAGGTGGGACCAGTTTTTGATTGATAGCTTTGCAAAAACATACACGACAGCAGAGCCTTTTCTGCCCCAGTCCTTTGTCTTCAGACTCCCCTCGCAAAACCCACAAATAGGTGGTTGTTGTTCTGGTCATGAAGAAGTATTGAACAATTAACAATTTTTAATTAACTGATTCTAATGATTCAGTACACCGAGAAGAACTCGCCCATCACTAACATTACATTACATGTCATTTAGCAGACGCTTTTATCCAAAGCGACTTACAAAAGTGCATTTAAACATTTGGGTACAAATAAGAGGTAGAAGTAAGTAAGAGCTTCAAGTAGAACAAACTATGAAGTGCTAGTCATAAGTGCGATGTTCAAGTTTTTTTGTTTTTTTTTGTCGTCTTAGTCGAGCCAACCACCAGTAATACATTAAACAAACCATTTGGTCTATAAAACAAGCATGAGATGTCTGCTGGCAGTCTGTGAGTGGTTCAAGGGAAGTTCACTGATGATACTGAAACCTCCTGTGGTCAAGGTCAACCAGCTCCCAGGATCCACCCACCCACACACACACACACACACAGGGGAACCCTGGGGTCATAACACTGTGCTGTAGCAACTAACATTTATTTGTATGAAAAGGTCAGTGCTTAATTCATCATAAGGAAAACCAAAGACAGAGGTGGATATGGAGGACAAAGGGAAATGTATCCTGGTGTTGGGTTCTTGCTTGACATTGTGACGTCAAAAGAAGGAATCTCATTTTGAATGCAGACACACACGCTGTGTGCAGTGCAAAGCCACAACCTTACTACTGTTACACCGGCTCAGGTGCTGACTCACTCTTTCATGGCTCATTCACATTCCAGAAAAATGAACAATGTCTGCATCTTTCCTGAGGATACACCAAACGCAGAGCAGCCTGGAAAGGCAATAAAGATGTAGCTGTAACTGGAGAGGAATAAGTGGAAAATGCCTTTCATGGACAACAGCTTGTGCATTCTTACAGATCTGGCAAATGTCAGGTCAGCTAATGTTGTCACTAAACCGGTGCAGCCGAAAGGACACATTAATGACGGAACACAAGTTCAGATTTAGAAACTGAGTCAGCAGCCAAGCAGATATAAACAGCAATAAATAAAGCAAGAGTGAATCAACCTGGTTAAGTAGTAATCATTTTTCTGTGCATCACACATTCATGGAAATTGTGTGTACAAGTACAGCTGTTTTACATTCTCCTCCTACTCAAGACCAGATCTTCAAATCTACTATTCCTGTCTGACTCATCTCATGTAAGAATTATTTGGCTCAGTGGAAACCTGCTGCTACAGCAGTTGTGAATTCCAAGTTAAGTGACAAAACCTCCATCTGCTCTGAAAAACATAGGCCTCCTTCAACAGTCCCTCGAAAAGGCTAACACACATTCAGACAATTCCAACATAACTGCAACATGTCACCATTTTTTTAATTATTTTTTTTTTAAAAAACCTCACAACATTTACCAAAAAAAAGGTGTTTGCTGAATTTAGCAAACAGCTCAGTGTTCTTCATGGAAACCATCCAGTTCAGAAACACTGATTTGATTTAAAGCTGTAAACTTCACAAACAACTTTCTCCTCTCATCCTCTCAAATCTTTCTCCCTGGAACCATTTGGATTTGTCTTAATTCAACCAAGTTAATGGAGCATGTTAGCACAACTACACAGCTCTGTAGTCAACACTAAAGTTACCTTACAGGTTCTCTTTAGGACAAATAATAAAATAACTGATTAATGGCCCCTCACTTCAAATAAACAAGGACTGAAAATTCACACTCAGCATTGGATGGCAGTATTTAAAACCTAAGAGAAAGTCTCCACACACTTAGATTTGTTTCTCCTCATTTATATTTATGCATTAAATAGTTAGATTCATGAGTATTCGAGAGGTGTTGCATTGTACAATGAGATTCTTACTTTGCTATGCCCCCATTGACACAATTAAAGTCAAGAAATAGATATAAAACACTTTTTGGAAATGGCTAAATTACTTATGGGTTATAATGCGCTATAGAAAGACTAGTCTACTACAAAAACATTAAGTGCAAGGAAGCACATTCAGCTTATCAGACAGTGAAGGAAACAACATCTCAGCTTTCCCTGTGTCTGCCCCTCAATACTTTTTAGTTTCTGCCTTATGTCCCCATTATAGGTTACATTCATACATATCTCAATCCAGAAGAGTGTTTTCGATCTACATCAGAAAAAAATCTGAGATCAATACATGAGACACACCTGGAAACACATCACTAGTTTCATGTGCATGCCAGTGCAGAACGGACTACAACTCAGCAAACTAATTGAGCTGGAAGAGAATACAATGAGTGGGAAACAGCAATGGTGAAATGTGAAAGCAGAAATTTTCTTTTCTTTGGCAGGTCAGCATGTTTCTGTGAACATGCAAGTCCTCATTTAATTCAGCTACTGTCTTTGTCTCATTACACAAGCCCTGGCAGCTAATTCATTTATTAAATGAAGTGTGTCAGCCTCCCCTACACTAGGGGGTGATGTGCCCCACTCAGCTCATCAGTATTAGGTATTTTACAATTGACCTATAATGCCACAGCTTTCAATCATCCATTTTAAATGTGTAATTCTTTAAGATGACAAATGTCATCTTCTTGGTCAGTCCAAAAATGCATTGGTCAGGTTGTTGTCACGTTTTTTCCGATGTTGTACCGGCTAAAAGCCCGTAGGCGGAGACTGTGGAGCATGTGCAAAGCATCCAGGCTAATTTGGTTCCAGTTGAATGTAAACATGCAGCAATTTGACTCCCATTCACATTATGCAAGTGCATTAGTACAAGTTATAATTTTTAGCAGAATTTCTGTCATACTCGTGTTTATGTGCATCTTAAATGTCTGTTTTTGTCAGACAAACACTAACCCCCTCAACATCCTGTAAATGTGCCAACTGAAGTGGAATTATTACAGACTGTAACTGATGAGTCACTTATTTGTAAACATTTTTTGAGGGGAAAAAAAACTACTGCAAATGAACTCTACCACCGTTCAAATAAGTGAGCAGCTACTGTATAGTCACCATCTTCAGCCAATTTACATAATTTTAACTGTTGGTTGGCTCCAGGGAGACGATCACCCCAGTGGAACAATGACATGATCTCATGCAAAAGAGGAACTGACTGAGCTTTTCATACAAACATGAATGTCAGCAGTTGGCTCACACACAGCTGCTGCCACTGTCTGTCTGTCTGTCAGTGACCTAACCAGGCTGGAAGAGAATGAGGGGGCAGCCGAGTCCACTCAGCTGCTTCCCTGCTGTTATCACTCGCAGACACCATATCACCAGAGTGTGTGCAGGTGTTTCTCTGTCTACATGTCTGTGTGCATTCACACAGACAGCATCAGACGGTGTATATACACTCAGAAGTGAGCAGCTTATGCCACCTGCCCTTTCACACTGATAAAGAAGGAGGATATTTACTGTGCTGTGGTCTCCTGGTTGAATGGGATCTTTGTTTCCTGGTTTGTTAAGTGTCTAATGCTTCTCACAAAACAGCCCAAAGACTGCACTAAAACACACACCTACTTTTACAAATGAAATAAGATGTGTTTGAGCTATTGCATGAGTAAAAATAGACACTTTAAATACAGTTATCTTCCAGCTGAACACACTTGCATAGAGTGTTTTAGTGACTGATCGTTTGGATAGATTCAAGCTTGTACAAGGAACTGAGCCATACTTCCTTTGCAATATTTTTTCCAGATGTGTGATGTTCTTAACTGCATGATGCAAACTGAAATCCCACAGTAACCCCAGTAACCTCTATACCTAAGCCAAAAAGAGCCAAGTTGAAAAAGCAGCTTTCTTCTTTTTTGGAACAAAAACAAAGATTTAAATTACAAAATCCCTGCCTACACTTACAACACCATACCCTTCAAATATAAAAGGGTGTACTCACAGCCTCAATTGGATCCACTCCACAGCTCAGTATTCTTCTTTGGGTCATGGCCTACCCCCGTCCACAATTTCATGGAATTTGGCTGAGTTTCCTTTGAAGTCATCCTGCAAACAGACAGATGGCAGTGAAAACAAAACTGTCTTGTGGAGTAATTGGTAATTAGAAAAAACGCTTCTCACTGCCATGTCCTCGATTTATCAAATTGGGAGTTTGTCTGAAACATGTAACATGAGCCTCTGTCTTTTAGTGCATCGTTTTACAGCCATCACATGCTTCTTTAGGACCCTATGATCCAGACTAAACAACATTGTCATTAATCTGCTCACTGACAAGCAAATCTGTCCACAATAATTGTCATTTTAGTCAGCAGAATGGTTAGTTGGCTGCCAGCGAGTAATGAGAACAACTACTGCTGTCAGAAATACACTTTGGAGTCTGGCGTAAGAACATGTCAGCACATGTATCCTACTCCAATTGGAAGTTTAGCAGGTGCAGCACTGGTACAGTATTTACTTAATATTTTTCCAGTTATAAAACATAAAACAAAAATTTCCCGCCCGCATTCTGTCCAAAGGTTTTTCTGCACATACTTGAGAATTGCTCACACAGCTTCAAAGGGAGGGTAGTAATAAATTGTCATTGAACATCGTGTGTGTCTGTGTATGTAACAAGGTTTTATAAAGTTTTCTAAAGCTCTAGAGACCAAGGTGACATTTCTGCTCTTATCGCCAACTTACCACTGTAATCACAGAGAGGGGGCGAGCCAGCTGACCAGCACTGCTTCTGCTGGGTAGTCTGGCAACAGGTGCTGCAGTGTGTGTGTGTGTGTTGTGTGCAAAGGAAGGGAGGAGGTCAAAAGGGAGATGTAAGACTTTGTGCATGTATACACACACACAAACATAGTGAACTGTAGTTTGAAATAAACTAAAGTACTACTAATGTGCAATAGTAAACTTACCACAAGAGATTTGTGTAGCAAAACAGTCATTATATGAAAACAGGCCTGTCACAGTGATTACACTTATCCATTGCAATGGATAATACTACTTGATGCCACTGGTAGAGTGGCTATGTTAGTAGGTCGCTTATTTAGCTAATCTAACTGGACAACTTCTGTCCAGTTAATGTGAAATAAATTATAATACCGTCAACAAATAATAGCAGCTGTGGTTTGATATGTATAGTGAAACTTATATCCTCATGGTGCTCTCTGTACTAGTGCCTTTAGTCTGTACTAGTGCCTTTAGTCTTTTTGATGCAAGTCCACTAATGGCACCCATCACTGTTAGGACACATTTCAGATTCATTTTTAAGTTGGATAAAAATGTCAGATATTCACTCTATATGGAGATAAAACTTTACGAGTTCCGTTTACACAAATACTGCAAATGTTCACTATTATTTAGCAGTTTTTTCTTCATTTTGCGGTCTTGTAAAAGCTGTATTTTTACTACTTGGACAGCAGAAAAACAAGATGAAAACACATGTACATTACCCAACACTGACATTCATTTAGACTCCAAGTCAAATATTCAGTATTGTTTACTCTTCACCCACTCCTGACAAATACTGCATTATCTTATCTTATTATCTGCTACATGCCTCACTAATGTTTCACCTTCAAGTGGCTAATTTTATCTGTATTATGGTCTGGGTTGGGAAACCATATCAGAGTCTTTATTCTACCCGCTGCAGCAGAAGGCAAGGTTGGTTGATTTAAAAAAAAGAAAAAAAGAAAAGAAAGCACAAAAACACTAAAAGCAAGCAACATTCTTCCTGTTGGTACATCAAGCATTATTGTTCATCGTTTCAAAGCCATCAATTTATTGTCGACATTAAAATTTACCCTAATTTGTGCAAAGGTGATATAATATATATAATATGACTAAACTGTTACATCAAAGTGAGAGCAGAGAAATGGAAAAGAACAAATTATGACCTTGTAAACCCTGGTGACTCTACCTCCAAGACATATTTGCATAACTGAAAGTCCACACAAAAAAAACAAAAAACATTTGGTTCATCAACAGAGAAAATATATAAAACAGTGCATGCATTACTGAGCAGATGGCTTTATATTCCTAGACTTTTATGTCCCAAACCCTCACTGCACAGCCTGCTAATGGCCAAGTACATCAAGTATAATTGTTTAATAATGCAGAATATTTAGAACCAGTTTGATGATTCATTTTATGTCCTTTGTAATCCAGTTTTTTAACTGATTGCTGATTCAACAAAAGGGACAATCAAGCTGTTGTTAATTCTGAACCGCAGCCTGAATAAAGCTCCATAAAGTAATCTTATACCCATCTATCTCCTGCCCACACATTTGGAAGAAAACTAAACAGCGAGAGTGTGAACAGTCTGGTTTCCATTCTCAGTGTTGATGAGCTCTTTCACCGCCTGATGGAGCCCATGGAGTCGGGCTGATGCCAGATGTCCCAGAATAATGGGCCTTTCTTTGTGTACCTGTTATCTCATCTCCAGGCACTTTGAATAACAAAGTGAGGCGAGGAACTGCCGCATGCACGTCTCTGACTGATCTGTGATTACGGTTATGATGGAGATGTGGCGTGATAAGAGTGCACAGCCGACTCCCTGTAATCTGAGTAATGACCATCATGATGATGGTTATGGCTTTTACATGCCAGTCAACACGTGTGTGCGCGCCTCATGAAAGGTTTTCTAAAATGGAGACCACAAAAAGCAACAAGAGCAGACCATCAAATAATGCTTGCCATGGCAAGCGTTGCCATGAGTGTTCACACAATTGCGACAATGCATATACGGTTGACCATATGCTCCCATGTACAGTGTGCTTACTGAACTCATGCGAGCATATCACCAGATGCAGTGAGCAGGATGTACAGAAAAACAGTTGTGTTTCATCCGCAGGACATTAAAATGTTAAGGTTTTGGTTTCATAAAGACAAGGGTGTTTCAGGATCGCAAGGGGAAAACGTCAGATCACTGCTTCATCCCTCCATTTACAGTCTCCACTTAATTCTATAATTCCTTAACAAATACTCTTGGTAACCTCTGCAGACACCGACTGTAAGGGGTCAGCCCTATGTTCCCACATTTCTAAGGATTTTTTTTTTTTTTCACAGAACATGGAGCATCCCTCTTTGTGGCTATTCATCCATTACCTGAAAGACTGCCAGACACTGACTGGAGAAAGCATCATGCTGGCAGAGAGAGACGATGCACCCCCACGACGGCAACACAAGTGGAGGATCTTAGAGTCCACACTGGTCCAACTGAAGGGACAGCATAATGATGGCAATAGAAATATTGAGTCATACTGGAGTGTCGTCAGCCACTGTGTTGTGGAAGCTGTTTAGAGTTTCCCGAGCTTGTGCTGTTCCCTGGCATCATTTTGACACATCCTTTTTGTGACTACTTATAGTACATTTCGCATGTACTTGCAGATTGCACAAAAAAATGCATACATAGTGAAACTTGTTACTTATTTAGATTCTTTGAATGTGTACTGTTCATTAAAGAATTATAGAAAGTTAAATGTGCATTGTGTCTAAAATGCATTAACTTATGGAGGTGAGTTTAAATTCAGTATGAGGGTTTGTCACTCCACAGAAACCCCATGTTGGAGTAGCAGTGTTGAGCTCTAGAGAGTTTGGAAGCTCACTCACTCACAGTGGGAATGAGTGGCAGGGGTAGAAATGTGGGAACATAGGGCTATGGGATGGGTTAGGGTTGTGGAAACATAGACACACTCCCAACTGTGGAACATCTTGGACTGCTTATTGAAAACCAGAAAGTGAATATATATATACACTGCTCAAAAAAACAACAACAACTTCTTACCCCTGTACTGCTGGCGTAAACACACAAACACTGTCTCAGTCAGGTCTGATAGTATTGCTTGACAGAGTCTGTTTTCAGATGAAAGACACAGTATACAAATGCTGCTACATCTCTTCTGTTCTTAAAACACCAGAAAGAAAAAGTCACACACTGCACCTGGTGACAAATATATGTTCCACCAACTAGCAGAATGCATGGAGAGAGGCTGGCTTATGTAGTCATAGAGCTACATTATCAATAACAAATGTAACATCCTATAGTCAACAAATAGATAACAGTTGTCACAATAAGCAGAAAATACAAACAATGCTTCAACACACTGACATTACCCTGACTTACTAGCTTGCAAACATTAGTGTAAATTGATATTACTGAGCAGAAACATTGATTAAAAATGTCAAAGGCCAGTTAATGTGTGTGCATTTCAGTGCACAGAATTTGTTCTAGTCATGCAATAGTTTGTCATCTTTATAAAGTGGGTTCCCACATAAAACATTTGGGATACAAAGCTCAGCTCCATGTGTCTGGAAAAGCTGCCATCGGAAAGAAAAAGAAAAAGAAAAAAGGCCTGTATGTGATACGTCTGATGTGAAAAATGTCTTTAGAGACATTGAGTAAGGTATTTCGGATTTCTGTTCAATTATATTTGACAAATAAAGAACATGGTCAAAATGGTACATAAAACTTTACATTCACTTAACAATGAGCAAGTGAATGAATATTCCAAAATACACCTTTTGTGGTGAAAAGCTGCTCCTCGCTTACATTTGCATAAAGACAAGAAGTGAAAAGACTCTAATGAGAAAGACTCACCTGTATGAACTCTTGTGTCTTCCACACAATATGACGTCTTCTTTGAAGAGGGTGGCTCCTGTCAGGCTGCTTGGCCTCTTCTGGCTTATTTGGTTATAGTTCTTTTATTTTCTGTGGACAGTTTGTAGCTTAATTTACAAGTTTAATGGCATGCTAAGCTCTAAATCCCCCCCCTCTCAGAACCACCTTGGTGCAGCACAACCAGATATTTTGCTCTGTAGGCTTGACACAGGTGTACTGCATTAGCTGGGTAACGAGTTGGGCCAGCCCCCATATCCTTGCCTACAATTCACACACACACACACACACACAGACACAGACACAGTAGCATATATTAGGAGTTAATAGACCCTTTGCACAGCAGCCATTTTAGCATGTGTTAGCAGGAAATGCACAGGTGTGACTGATCACATTAATGATGGCTGTGTTCATTTCATGGAAGTCAGGACAGTGTAACAGTGAACAGGCATGTACACTGACACAGAGGAAGCTAAGTGGAACTGGGCCATCGTTAATTTGATTATATACACCTGTGCATTTGCTGCTGAGAGAGCCAGCCGAACCCATATAACAGCTGAACATGTAGCTACATGGGCTAATGCTGAACACGTTAGCAAGCAGCCCTGGATGTGTTAGCAACAACTTAAAGTGATTGTTGTTGTTTATTTTTTTAGGGCCTTTCTGCACGGGTTTTCTCTGAGTTCTCCAGTTTCCTCCCACAGTCCAAAAACATGCAGAAGTTAATTGGTTAAGTGGTCTCAAAGTTGCGGCCCGGGGGGCACATGTGGCCCTCCAATCGATTTTATGTGGCCCTCCAAACAATATCAAGTTGTAACAAGTCCTTTCTGTATTTATATTTTTTTTAATGAATAGATTAATTTTGCATCATAAATATTTTTGATATTTTTATTGTGAATATTGTTCCATATTAAAACAAGCACTTATATTTTGAAATGATCCAATCCAACTTTATTTGTAAAGCACTTTAAAACAAACACAGTGGACCAAATAATGGAAGTCACAAAATAACATATTTAATTTTACTGATGGATGCAGCAGCAGCGGATCAACAACTCTTGTGCCGTGATGTAAAACTGCTGATTTTCTCAATGGACCTTGGTGTGAGTAGTGGGTTGTTAATTTTCAACTGGAAAAAGGCTGTCTAATGGTGGGATAATTTACCATATTTTATGTGCTATATCGTAGATATTAAAGAATCTATAAGACCATAAAAGCCTCTGGTGCTGCAGTGCTCATGCCATTCACCCTGATCAGATACTACTGATCCTTAGAAGGAAATGGGATATCCTGGCATTTACAAACATACCAGTGCAGTCCTATAAAATTAGCAGACATGTCAACTTTCATGTGCTGTTTGGCATTGTAACATCATGCCATACATACCACTGGTCAGGTTAAGATCCAAGACACATGAACTCTCTCAGTTCTCCTCTCGCAGACCGGAGTCAAGTTCTGAGAGAATGTCTGAAGAATTCATTTACAAGACATGAAACGATGGATATCAAGAAAAACAGACAGCGGCTGTGTGCCCCATCGCTAACAAAAAAAAGAAAACAACTTGGTGAGTTTATGTAACCACTGTGCATATGCTCAGAGGTATGGAGGATGAGGACTTGTCTATCAGCATACTCTCATCAGTGTTGCCTGCTGCAGCCCCAGAGTATATATATATATATAAAAATATGTGACAAAGCAGGCTGGCACCATCATTTCAGCAATATCTTTATTGGATTTTATCAAATCTAATAAAAAGACCAAAACCAATCAGTGCATCATATTCCTCTGTGCCACAGAGCCCCACTATTAGAAACTCCAAACTGGGGCACAACGACTCCCTCTCACACATAACATACATCCTGCTGCTGGAAAATATAATATTACAGCATCAAATGTGCAATAATGCAACTGAAAACTGTCCAAAATAAAAGTCAAAACTATTTTCTTTTCAAATGTCTATTTTTTTTTCCCTTTCAGGGGAGACCCAGTACAACTAGTTTAGAAGCTGCACTGATCACTCGCAGTCACATGTCCCTCATTCTCACATGTTTTTATGTCTTCCTGCAGATCAAAGGGACACAGCAATGGTGAGGAATAAGTTGGCGGTCAAGCTACATGCCGATAAGGAGCTACAGAGGCTTCTTATGCAATGTTGGAAAGGCAGCTGCTGCGGCTGGTTCAAAGGGACATGCCGTGGTGGTTAATGGAGGTCAACAACAGGAAAGACTGTAACTTTACCACATCGTCACTGATCTTTTTATCCTCTGTTGAGCAAATCAAATACAAACCGACCACGCAGGTATTTCTCTGGTCTGTTAAGGTGTGAAGCCCATATTTTAAATAGATCAACAAGTTCATATCTTGTAAGTGATAGTCTATGATAGCGTATGAATATGTTTATATTGCCGTCAGATAGCCTTCTCCAATTGGAAAATAAGGTTTAAATGCTCTTGCACCAAAGTCCATATAGGGAAAATCAACATTTTTAGCTTGCAGGTCTATTGCTGCCTTGTTTGCCAAGTTTGTGTCATTTAGTTCAATCTAAACATTACAAAATAACATTTCAACTAACAGATGAAGAGGGCAGTGTATCAACAACTCCCATGTGCTGTGAAGTAAAATCACTGATTTCCTCAATGCACAAACGTCAGTTTCCACCCAGAAAGAGTGAGTATGTTTTGTACTTTTGTGATATTATGGATTTGAGAGTGCATAGATTTTTATTACTTCATTCTTGCCCCGAAGTATCCGACCTGCTTCAGCAAATACACTCCCTCACGTTCTCTCAGGTTGGCAGATCAGTCAGTGTTAGTCGTCCCTAAGCTTATAGGTGGCCACACATTTCCAGTGGCTGCTCTGAAACCGTGTTTTTAAGTCCTCCTTTTAAAACACATTTTTTTCGTTGCCTTATAACTCAGTTTGAGATGCTGGCTTTTACTGTCCGTCATTGTTTTTACTTTTGTATTTGTCCTCATGTCTGTGTAAAGCACTTTGGACATTTTGTGTTTCCCCGTGTCCCCACTGGCACCCATGTTTTCGGGGGGCGAGTAGCCACGTCTCAGGACATGAACTATCCTTTTAAGCCTATGGTCAGTTGTAGATTTCTGGTCTCAAGTAAAAGTGTGATTGAATTTTTCTGTTGCAACATAATGGTGGTGGTGGTGCTACAGCCTCATTTGGCCTGCTATTACCAGCAGCCTATGTTTGCTAACCCTAAATAGACTTTTGCTGCAGATATGACTGCTTTCAGTGTGTGTGCTATTACATTAGACTTTTATCGCGCAGTTGCCACATGTGGCAGCTATTTGGCAAAGGTCTCTGATTAGCAGTTTCATTCAAGGACATTTTTCAGTGAAGAGCATTTGTCAAATATCTAAAAAGTAAATGTGTTTTCAATATGGATCCTTATAACATTAGTGTTGCTGGGTTTTTTTTTAATGTCCCTGAAGTACAGAACAGAGGAGAGGGAGGTTTAGGAGGTGACTGTGGCTCAGACTGTAATATCCAAAGGGGGAGGGAGCTTCTTTTAGCATGTTCCTCTCCAGCAACAGTGACCCCTTCATGAGTCAAAACGGATGCCCTCATGCACCCCACATTTAATTGAATTAGCTTGGCTTTAGACAGTCTGGTGGCCAGGGCCACGTGTGCTTTTGACATTACATACTGACAGTTTATCTGAGCGGCAACAACTGGCAGTGAAACCCAATTCTCCACACAGCCTCTACTTTTAGACCAGGAAACTAGGGGGTGAAAGGTTCAGTGGTTTTAAAGCATGTAAGGCTGGAACCACGACAGAGCAGCAGCTAGTTAATCAGGTCATTTCATTGACCCCCACTAAACCACAGGGTTCTGACATATATCTGTGTAGGAAGATGGAGGACAAAAACACACAAAGACGCCATGCTGGTTTTTTTTTTGTTGTTTTTTTCTTTTAATGGAATGTACTGTATCTTTTCAAGGTATGAAAATAGATCTCATGTTGAAATAAGAAATTTGGCGGTGACTACAAAGGGTGAAGCGCTAAGTGTGGTGTAATGATGGCAACAGAAAGGTATGTCAGAGAAGCATCACATCGGTTGCAGTGGATACAGGGCGCAGCGATTACCCTGTGTGTGAGATGACAGCAGCACAGAGGCATGTGTTGGTTGGGTGGTGATACACTGGCAGGAGAGGAAAGCAAACACCTCCAGCAAACAGGAAACAACATGAGCCACAGTGAAATAAAACTGTTCCACAAAGCAACACCCCAACACAACATGACGTGTATAACACTGTTGTCCGTCCGCCACGTCCCGCTAATGCTGTGCTGTGGATCAACGCCACCTTTAGACAACAATCACATTATTTACTCAGGTGTTTTCCCATGAAACACAGTCTGGGCTTCAAAATGTTTAACTTTCGGATTACAGCGACATGTTAATGAACATTTTACAGGAGTAGATCAGCCACAGACGGAACTAATCTGACTGGTTGCAGTAAAAATCAAAGGGTTCAGCCAGAGTCTTTCATCTTGACTGAGTCACTTGGCAAGCTTTTATTGCCAAACATCAACTCTCGTCAAAATTCAACGTCTAATGTATGTCAATTATGTCATGTGACAATTTATTTTGTATACAAAACATTTCAACTCTTGACATTTTATAGGAAATATAATACACAGTGATTTGAGTGATCAGCAGTATATATGGAGTTGATTTTCCCCAGAATTGGACTGGGATTTGAGAAACTGTTGGCATAGTGGCAATTATTGCAGCTACAAGTTTCATGAAACCCACTGGCCAAAAATAGATTTTTTGTTTCCCCTGTGCACAATGGTTTCAAAAGACGAGAAGTAAAATAATGTGCACATTTTCATCACAGCAACTTGAAATGGCTCTCTAATATCACAATTAATGCCTTTGGGTCCAATTAAATAGACAACTCAGGCTGCATTATAGAAGATTGTTTTTATGTGCAGGGAATCAGTAGGAAGTATATTAAAGTAAGCGAAAAACATCCTTTAATGAGCTTTAAGGCCAAACAAGTGCTTGGCATTTGACCTCAATGTTGGGACTTTGTCGAATAAATGTGACACAGTCATGTGACACGTATCCCTCGCCACCAGGAAATGCCACAACAACATATGTTTTCACTCTCAAAACCTACTGTGATACTCTGCAGCTACTGGAGTCACAACTTCATACAGAAAACTTGAGATTAAAAAAATGCTAATATACCATGATAGGTTCTCCTGTTTTGACCAGAGAGCTACTTTTCTTATTTGTCTTCTGGTTGTCAGTTTTGGTTTAATTTAGATTCCTTTTATTTTTGAGTTTCCTTTCCAAAAAAAAACCCTGCTAATTTGTTTCCTTCCAAAATGATTTTAAGCAACCAGGAAAATACATCTTAGGAGGAACTCTGTTCATGTAAACAGTCAATATAATAATAATTATAATATTAACAATATTAATAATAATAACTCACTGTGTGTTATTTACTTGTGCTAACGTTTCTCTGTAATAACCCAGTATCTCACATAGATTTAAGACTCACGAAAAAGCAAGAGATAGTTTTTCTATCTATGCACGCGGCAACAATGGAAATGACTGTTGTTATTAATTAACCAAGCATTTCACAGAAATCATGTGTAGGTCAAGCAGGTCTCTCATCATATACAGTATCTATAGTACTTCTGTTAAGTATATTCTGAGGTGTGACACTGCTGAAGAGCGACACGTGTAATGAAATGATTCTTTGGTTCAGTTGAAAAAGGAAAAACATGGTCAATGAGACATGATACCGATGACAACTGGCCCGACTACCCTACAGCAACCACCCTAAGAGAAGTACATATGAAAAGCTGATGTACGTAATGACGTGTGGCTTGCCGAGCTAGTATTTCCCATTCCTCTTTAGCAACAACCACACTGAACAATCAATAATATAACATCATTTCATAGAAAAAGATATATACACAACTAATAAATAAGGGATAAACCCATCGCACCATGGTACACAGTAGTCTTCTCACATGCTTTTTGTCCATCAGTCTTTTGTGAATCAAGTCCGTGAGTTGAAAAGGGACGGGTCTCTGCTCTTTGGAAAACACTACATGGAAGAGGGGTTCTCCAGGACGGTGGAGCTTGAAGGTGAAGCGGCAGAGGGAGATGCAGCCCGGGTCAATATTCGTCTTCCAGCCAAGTGTCCAATTAACCTGTGGAGGCAATCAATTAGAGAGGCTGCAGACTGGTGGGACCCGACACAGGAGACACAGGAAATCTATAGCTGTTTGAAACATTGACTTTACATAAGGATACCTTCAGTTGCTTATTCTGAAGAAAGGTCTGGCTCTTACATTTAAATGCCAATGTACACGCACTATCCCTTTATTTCCCTCACTTTATATTAAAGTCCTGCAGAGGATTTGCATGAAAATAGAGAGAGGAAGATAAAACTTAGGTGGGAATATTTAATCTTTTACTTATTTAACCCCAAAGTTGCACTTTGTCGTATTGATTGTTAAAGCTGTGGTGTGCAACTTCTGTAAAGTGTGTAAACGGTTGGAAGCAGTAGAATTTACTTCTGAAACTTTGGGTTTGCACAGTCTCTCTTTACTGGCTTTGGGCACGTGACACCAGATCTGAACGGTGCTATAATGAGAAACTCCAGCTTTGACAGTGTTTTAAATGCAACAGACATGTGTTTATATTCCAAAGTTACACACTGCGCTTTAATTAGCCAAAAGTTGCTATGACTCCCACATCTCTAGAAGGCCTTTTGGTATCAGTAAAAGGTGGTGTGGGTGTTGGGCAGGATGTTGCACCCCCTCCTGTGTTATTGCAGTAATAACATTGCAGTTGCTGAATAATCATTTTAAATGTGTGCTGGGTTAAAACCACACTTCGTCATCAATCACCATGTGCCTCAGAGAGCCACGTGCATGGACATCTGTTGCTGTGGCTGCTCATTTCACTCCACACCACTTCGGGCCAGGAGCGAGGACGTGACACGAGCAGCGTGAGAGTGAGGGCTTTTGTTGGAGGCTGAGGACACATTGGAAACTTCACTTCAGGAAACAGACTACAGTGTCTGACTACATGCACTGATTCTCCACACTCCCTTTGATTTTTACGCGCAGTCTGTGCGTCTTTACGCATAATTTGGAGTGGAACCACTACAACATCGTGACTTTAAACAGATCACGGAATCTCTATACTCATGTGGTGCAGATTTAAATCGTCTCTGAAAGGACATAAATACACACCGAGGTAAATGTGGCTCATTAGGCGCCGTGCGTAATTAAATCCAAGCGTCGCAGCGCGTAATGGGTAAGTTTTGGATTCAGAGTATAGCTTTACTTGTATGTAATGCAATATCAGACCTGCCTGGTAATCCATCCAACACATTTTCACCTCCATGAAGGGGGACACATAACCATGTGCAGGGGCTCACAAAACTTTTCTTTCCGTCAAAATAAATCCATATTTTGTGATATCCTTTCTCCTTCTTTGTGGAACAATGTCCGCTCATAGTTTGATGTGTGAGAGAGAACTAGAACCTCACTTACGATATCAATATCCAGCAATAAACCACAATGTATTTATTTTTTTTTTTTAAACGCCAGCCCTGGGGAGCCCCGCCTCTTTCTCTTAAGCCATCTTACCGCTAAAGGCGCACCATTGTCCGCGGGATTCGCCGCAGGTCACGCGACATTCGGCGTGCAGCGGATGGTCTTCTGGTTGGGCATCTGCACGACGAGCAGCTGCTGCTTCTGCCGGGTGGACTTGACAGCCAGGATCGCCTGCCGGTTCTTGTACTGAACCATCTGCAAGGTGATCTCCGCGTTCCAGCCCTCGTCCTGCGGACACCTGAAGTCGATCTCCTTGCCCTCCGTCATGACCACCGTGAAGTAGACGTACTTGCCTTTACGCTCCACGCAGTCCACAGTCTTCATGTTGGCGAAGTGGAGCTCTTTGACTTTGCCCGTGTCTCCTCCACCACCACCGCTGCTGCTGTGGTGGTGGTGATGATGGTGGTGGTGGTGGTGTTGATGGTGCTGCTGCTGCGGGTGGTCGTGCTGCTTGGGCGGCAGCAGCAGGACGGCGTCCTCGGTCAGAACGCAGTGCTTCTTCTTCCAGAGCTGCAGCAGCCCGTCACTGCGCTTCTCCAGCAGACCTTCTTTGAACACCTTCCTCCCGTTCTCCAGCATCTTCCCCCTGCTTCACTACACCGGCGGACGGACGGACAGATGGACGGCAGGTGAAGGCATGAGATGCAGCTGCTGTGACTGCGGTGGTGAGTGGAGTCGGAGGTGGAGATGAGGCTGACTGCCTGACGCCTGACTATTTGGCTGCTGTTACAGAGTGTGTGGGGTGTTTGGAGGGGGGCGGGGTCTGGAGTGGTGTACCGCCCCCCTGAGTGACACCAGCCCCCCACACGATAACAGTAACAGCCTGCTAATAACAAATAGTTGGTTATAATTCATTACGCAGTGGCCAACGCTTGCTTTCCTTTAAGTCATTAAAAGAAACACCTGACTGCGGTACTTCTAATCTAGAATTTATCGACATCGTCACTGTAATTACGTTATGAAATTGGCTGTGTGATGGGTATTTGCACTGCTGTACTTTAAATGTTGACGGTTTTAGTTCTGCCCACCTTAGCATATCTAACGGCTCTCATGTGTTTAACTGGTATTTAATGTGGTCGTGCGTAAAACATTTGAAAACCTCATTCCCTATGGACGTATTCTTTCTAAACGCCAATGCTGCAACATGTTCAACAATGGAATGGCGCCCTCTGCTGGCTGCAACCTTATTCATCATCTAATATGGGGGGAAAAAAATGGAACACACACACACACACACATATTAGATGTTTACCCAATTTATTCAGGAACATACACTTACAGTTATTGAGTACATTAGTATTTTTGTAGCATAGCGTTTTGCCTTGACAACAGCTGCTCAGAGGGACCCTACAGAACCCTGTCACATCCTTTCCTGGGGAACAGGATTTGAATACTCCCTGCAGAATGAGAAGTACCCTGGCTCTCCACAGTGGACACAACACTGCCCAACAACCAACACTTTGGCTGTTTTAACAACTAAAACGCAGAAGAATGGACTGGGAAGGAGGCAGGCTACAGTTTCTTCTTGGCCACTCCCTCCTAACCTTAAATATTGCTCTGAAATGCTTCTCTGTGGCCTTCTGGGCAACAAAAGGATGGCGGGTGTCAGTGAGGAAGGTGGGTAGTTTACCATATAATGGCCTAGTCACATTTTCCTGCCCTTTCACAGTGATAAAACGGAGCAAAGACCTCGGGGACGACACCGTGGGTCCACAAGCCACCGGACAACTCACTAATTGGCGACATGAGGTAAATGTCGTGAAATGAAGAGAGAGGATGGGAGAGTTGGTGAAACCTGACTATAGACACAAGGACCGATGAGGCGAAACGTTACTTTGCCGTGCTACATCTGACTGATCTTCTCTGAACAGTGTGCCTCCCTCACCAAGAAAGGCAACGCACTGAAAACAA